>NW_015544215.1:125442-127043 GCF_001515605.1 Sinocyclocheilus anshuiensis | reverse complement strand
GGACAAAATCAAGTCCCGCCCTCTCATTTCAGATGCCGTTTCACTCGGATATACGTCACAGTAGAAAAGAAAAGACAATCGCAACTTCCGTTTCATGCCGACTTTAAATGTTCAAATCACAATGATGTGATCGTACTCTGCATGGACGAACCAAGTGATCACAACACTGATCACACACGTCAAAGGTTGAGGAATGAAACGGATGTAATTTAGGAATAGAATCACGTTGGTGTTTGAATCGTGTTCGCGATCTTTAACGATCTATTAAATTAAAGTGCTTTGTCATGTTGGTGGTGGCACCTCTCTTGCAACATGTTTAGCTATCACAGATATTATACTTAGTTTTTTGCCATCTGATCGCAAATGTAGCCAAATCTTGGAGCGCTTAGATTAGCGAGCAAGGTCCTGGCACATGAAGAAAAAAAAAAAGCGCATAGGAATCGATAGGCAGAATCGAAATTTTAATTTGACAACAAGTATCCGTTTCCTGACCTTAAGTATCCGATTCTGGAATTTTACTGAGCATTGTATTTTGACTTTTGTATCATTGGACTTTTGTATCATTGATTTTTTAAGTCTCATTGGTGGTGTCTACCTGTTTTACGAACTTCTTTCGTGTTGTTTTTCCTTCCTTTGTTTTTCCCCTCTTATAAACCGTAGTCCCTAAAAAGCCCACCCCTAAACCTTGTAGCAAAGCTCTTGATAGGAGCTTGATAGCTGTCCAATCAGTGGGCATTCCCCAACATAAGTCCTGAACATGATGCAGTAGATGAGAAGAGGCCATCACCAGTTTTTGCTGTAAACAAATCCTTTGAATTTTGCCTGTTTGTAGAACATGCACTGTGCCAGTTAGTAATTTCTCTGAAGTCTAGTTAATTGAATATGTGCTGCTCAGAATGATAATGTGCCACACAGAGGGCCAATATATCAAACAGCGGATTTAGCCATAATATTTTCTTTTATTTTTTAAAGAAGTCTGATAAACTATGTAGACATTCATTTGTATGTTTTAACATTTTGGAATTCTCAGAAATGCATGTCAATTAATTGCTTCTATTCAGTGGCGAGTGAAACAAAAAGTCTGTTATGGATAGTTGGATTTATTTGAAGTGTAAAGAACAGACATTAACTTTTATGGTATGTTGTACTTTTTAAAGAAAGTCTGGTGTGGAAAAATGGCCTATTTAATACTTACAACATGTTTCCTTGACTTGTAGGGATGTCATTAACAGGAAAGTCCTTCCTGAAGTCTCTGAGGAAGACTCCGTCCATTAAGGAGGTGGATGAAGAACAGCCGAAGGAGCTATTCTTGGAGAATGAAGGGAATAGAGACCAAGTCATCTTTAGCACAGACAGTGCTTAGATTAGCGAGCAAGGTCCTGGCAGATCGCTAGGTCCGGTCCTCACAGATGAAGAAAAAAAAAACAAGCGCATAGGAATCGATAGGCGGAATCGAAATTTTTATTTGACATCAAGTATCCGATTCCTGACCTTAAGTATCCGATTCTGGAATCGGAATCGATTTTCGATTCCCAACCCTAATTATTAGTCTTTTGATACCAATCTGTCAGTATACCCGGTACTCCAAATAATAGCCAGCA
>NW_015544215.1:106695-125396 GCF_001515605.1 Sinocyclocheilus anshuiensis | reverse complement strand
TATTATACTTAGCTTTTTTGGCTTCTGATCGCAAATGTAGCCAAACTTTGGAACGCTTAGATTAGCGAGCAAGGTCCTGGCAGATCACTAGGTGAAGATGAAGGGGAAAAAAAGCACATATGAATCGACAGGCAGAATCGAAATTTTAATTTGACATCAAGTATCCGATTCCTGACCTTAAGTATCCGATTCTGGAATCGGAATCGATTTTCGATTCCCAACCCTACACATTACTGGTTCTTAAAATTATTCTGTTATCCTGAGATAAGACATATTCATTTTCAGTAATTCTGAATTTAAGCGGTATTAAGGTTTTTGTTCTCTTTTCCTTGAACTTCTGAAGTGCTGTTCACAGAGATGTGTCATTTGCTGCTATTACTGTTAAGCGTTTCAAGCGTTCCTCCTCTGGGTATATCTTATTCATCATAAATCGATGTAGCTTATAAGTGAAGTGTGTACTGAGGAAGACTCCGTCCATTAAGGAGGTGGATGAAGAACAGCCGAAGGAGCTATTCTTGGAGAATGAAGGGAATAGAGACCAAGTCATCTTTAGCACAGACAGTCTTGAGCCTGAAGGTCGGTCTCTTTAACTATTTTATAACATTTATCATCACTCTCTTTGTTTGACCAGCACCATCTGTAATTGCTTCTTTACAGATTCTTTGATGATGTCTGGTATGGTAGCAAGTGCAGGTGTTCTAGGGCTGGACACATTGGATGAGGATGAGAATTCCAGGTTTTTATCCAACCTGAAGAAAGAGTCCTCATCTTCCATTGACTGTCCCAGACTGAATCAAGAACAGGAGTCCTCCACACCCACCAGCAGCCCACAAAGGTGCACGGAGAAATGAAATGACTTTTAATGACTTAAAGCATAATGAATTCCAAGGATGCTTTTAGTGAAGGAGTATTTGCATATGTCCCTTCTTTAGATTGAGTTTCACTGTGTTCCTTTCAGAAGAGAAGAAATGGATTCAATACATGAGGAAGAACAGAGAAAGAATAAAGACTCTGCTGGTAAGAGCAGAGCAAAGAGAATAAGAATTTGAAAGGGTTGTGTTTTGTTGTTATTGCTTTCTGAAGCAATAAAACACATGTATATTGCTTCTCTGTCAGCATCTCCCGCATATAGTGAAGATTTTGAGGAAGAGGCCAGTGAGAAAAGTGAAGAGGGGCTTCAAGAGAAGGTGAATATAAGTTTTTAATGCACTTTAAACCTATGAAATGAGCCCTGCCCAAAAAACTGGTGAATTCAATACTGAGGTATGTAGAGATGCATGGAAACAAATGCAGGCCTCTGTCTGCATTTTGCATCACATGCTGGTTGAAAAATATATAGTTACAGTAATATTAAGCAATATTTAAAGAGTGCTGGACAATTAATCAAAATAGAAACAAATCTGTGATATTTTTAAGTGAGACAAAATTGCTTTCACAATAATAAAACTGCAAAAGAATACAGTTTAATGGTGCAGTAAGTACATTTTTCCACATTATTATTATTTATTTATTTTCTGATCTCGTTGAAAACTTGTTTTGATCTCATTAACACTGATGTCCTTGATAATAATTATTTATTTGTTATAATTATTTTATTTTCTGTTTAGTTTATATTTATTCATTCAATTCTCAACTAATTTCATATATTTTTTATATAGATTTTTTTTTTCTAAATAATGGTTGGAGAGATAATTGCATTTGTTCTTTCTTTCAACTAAAGAAATCTAGTAATTGACCACAAAATTATTAGTACATTTGACAAATGCTTACAATGTCAAAAGATGAATACTCAAGTCATAATAGTGGCCTAGAAAAAGCAGTTTTATTTTACATTGGGTCAGTCACCCATTAGGGTCAGTCTCATTTGGGGCTGCTGGGGGCTTTTGTAGAAAAAAATGATTATGGATGACATTTATTATAAAAAAAGATTATAGCACAAGCTAATTTGAATTTCAGGTCCTTAGGTTTTAGGAATCAGATATTCAAACTTGTTGGCACACCTTACACCGCAATTGGTGTAAAAACTAAACATAAGGTGATTTTATGTAAAAATCTCAAAGGCCCTAATTCTAACCATTTCCTGGTCTTTTTCTTTTCAGAAACCTGAAAGACATGGGATGCTGGCCAAAGGTAAACAGCATTTTACAATTTAAATGTATAATGTTGTGAATGTTCAAATCAGGAAGTGAAATGCTGTTCTTACTGTATGTCCCAGTGTCACTGCATGACTCTCTAAATTCCATGGATGGAGCATTGCCTTCTGCAGTTCCCAGTGTGGCACCCAGGAAAGAAAAGTGGCCCAACACCAAACAAACAGAGACAACTGCACTGGAACCTGCAGGTTTGAGAACCTGTTTCTTTGCTTAAAGCTTATATTGTTAAAGTAAACTTACATCAAGTGATTTGACACTTTCTCTCCTCCATATCTTTAAAGTTCAATGTTACGATCAGAGTGGAGGGAGTGAGATTGAGGCGTTGCAGGAGGCGTACAGGCAGATCAACAGCTCAGCAGGGGAGTGTGAGGACAAACGAACTGAGGGCAGCAGGACTCCCCACTCTCTCTCTACACTTCAACCTGCCTCCACAGTGGAGTCAGGTCAGACTCAGCACCTAGCCAATTGTTGCCAGTCACTGTGGGCATGTCTGCGCTTTAAACCTTTTGATTTGCAGCTTTTCCACCACAAATGCTTCCAGTTATGCTTGAAACCGAAGAACGTGAGGTTTTTAGCATTGGCCTTGTTTGTGGCATGAGTCCTGCTAGCTGACTCTTAAAAACTCGATTTTGGTTGAGGATGTCACAGCGACTGTTTTTCCTGAAATCTCGCTGTCTTCTGTTGGAGGTCTGTCACCCTAATCGAATATGAATGTAGGGGGTGGCAGACTAAACTACTACCTCTGGCATTACTTTCTAATTCCTTCTCACATGTTTTGCAGTGCCTCGTTTTGTTAGCAAATCCATGTAAAGCTTGCCAAAGTAAGAACAGAAGTTTTGTTATTTTTGTAAATATTTAGCACAAAAGAGCTATAAATTATGGCATTATTAAGATCAGCCCCTTTAGAAGCACTATTCCTTAAAGAGAACTTTTAAATTTAAGAGCACATTAATACTTTTATTCAGAAAGGATGCATTTAATTGATCAAAAGTGACAGTAAAGACATTTGCAATATTACAAAACATTTCTATTTCAAATAAATGCTGTTCTTTTGAACTTATTTTTGAACCTTATTTTTGAAATTTTGAACCTAAAATGAGTATCATGGATTCCACAAAAATATAAAGTAGCACAACTGTTTTCAACATTAATAATAATAATAATTTTTTTGAGCACCAAATCAGTGTATTAAAATGATTTCTGAATGATGATGTGACACTGAAAACTGGAGTAATGGCTGCTGAAATTCCAGACGAAGTAGGATGGATTTATAATGTCATCCAATTTTTGATTATAAGATATAATAACTTCATCCCTGCTATGACTCTTTCACATTTTGTTAGTTATTTAAGTTTTCGTGAACCCCAAACAAAAGCTTAGTTACAATTTCACCATGGATGACAGTCAAAATCTGTGATCAGTGTCTTTGCATTTGCTGAGGAGCTTTGTATATGAGCAACATGATAGTTTGTCAGTACTTCAGTGTGAGAGACAGCTTACTGGTCACTGCCAAGGCCTAGAGAGACACGGCAATGCACACCAAATCCCTATGATTCTAAATAAAGCCTACAACCGAAAACTGACTAGTGTGACTCCAGCCATAGTGAAATTTTTGTCACTAGGGTCTCATTTATGTACCACAGATTTACCCACTGCTGAGGAATTGATGCAGCCGATTGGATTCACCCGTGGCTTCTCTCTCCAGCCCATAATGTGAGTTCACTAGTTACCTTCACACACTAGGAGTCATATATTCTCATTTCAGCAGCTTTAGAAGTATTTGTCTTACAGTGAGGCTGTGCCTCGAGGCAGCGAGAATCATAGTCCATTAAGGATGTCTTCAGACGAGATCCCTTTCAGTTCTGCTAATGAGGGCTGTGGAGGGGGAAATGCAGCTAGTCTTACAGGAAAGGAACATCCAGCCTCTCTTCAATACACTCAGAAGAGCATCGCTGAGGAGATCAAACGGCTAATGCAGGAACAGAACAGCTCCTCTGTGGAACCACCTCCTGTCAAACCCAAGAAGCGTCAGGTTAGAGACTCTGCTATTATGAGTCATTTGTCTCATGAATTTCCTCCATAAATTAGATCCTGTAATTTCTGGGGTTTTGAGAAATTAAAATAGAAAAATAGATGCACGGACTCTGCAAAGTAAATGACGTATAATTTTAGTGGGTAACTACTTAGCTTCTTTATTCACATCAAATTTGATAATCACATTTATGAAGATTATAATGGAATATTAACTTCTCTTTCTCAGGTTCCTGCCAGAACCAATGCGTTTGCATCAGCTTGCACTAGAAAAACTCCTGTTCCATCAGCAAGGGCCAAAAAACCTGAGAGCAGGGCATTACCCAGAGCACCTGCACCCAGCAGAACCTGGCATGCTGCTAAACCTCCATCTCCTCTAACACAGAGGAAAGCTCAGAACCAGCCCCCTAAAAAGACTCAAAACCTCAGCCAAACACAAACAGTCAAAGGTACCTGGGTTAACTTCACCAAAACTGTCATTCAACCCCAAAATTAAAAGATACAAAAAATAATATCAATAATAATATAAACCAAACTAAACTTTGTATAAATGAAATTATTTTTATTATCATTTATTTTATTAATTTTTATTACCTTCATCACAGTTAATCACAAATATCGATGTTTACAAAAATAAAGAAGATAATTATTCAATTATTTAGTAATTATGTGTTATTGGAGTTTTTGTTACAGTAATGAGAATTTAGAGAGGAAATAATCTAATAAATAATATTAATTGTTAAAAAAAAATATTGTAATTTTTGGGGTAAAGATGACTTAAATTAACAGCCATATTTGCTTGCTTGGTAATACATGGTCCTCTTTACTTTTTTGCATCTCTTACAGGTTTAGACACAAGTTTAAGACTAAGCAGTGAACTGGTTGCATCCGTGCAGTCCTATGCTACATTCCTACAGCATCAGGTTGAAGCCAGCAGTCTACAGGATAACATCCCTCCTCAAGCAGACAGGATCACACCCGAAGCAGTGACAGGAGTGAGTTAACTGGGACTGAATCAGAGCATTGGATCAAATCCCCAGGCTCAATAACTTCCTGTTCTGTTTGTCTGTCAGCATCAGGTGATTCAAGAGAAGATGGATGGTTCAACCTTTCAGCAGGAGCGCTCATCACTGGAGCGCTTTCATCTCCAGCTCGTGCAAAAAGAGAGAGAGCTCCATCTGAGGGAAGATCAATTACGAGAGGAGCACAAGCAAGAGCTTGCAGCCCTCAGACAGGAGAACTATGTGTTACAGAGCAAGGTGAGCCCCTGTATATCTGTAAAACTTACATAATATATTCAGAAAATTAAAAAATATAAGAAAGTTTTGTTCTTTGGGGGATCATTTTGCCATGGCTCTACATCACCAGCTGGTAATTTTGTGTGTTCAGACTTTGTACAACCCTCAGGGAGCTGTCTGTTTTACCACTTTATAATTGCCGCTGACAGAGAAAAAAACTTAAAAACCACTCAAGTTCATCTATTTTCATGGCCTATTTATCCAGCCTTAAAGCACATATGAGCTTGTTTCTTGTTAAAAATCAATAGAAAACCTTCAGCTGTCTGGCAGCTCTCATTAATGTATGTTTGGAAAATTGTATGTTTGCCACAATAAGTACGTTTGGTAAAAAGGGCAGTCTTTCCTTGCCAGTGTATGCTTTGATAAAGCAATCATAACGTCTACAGCAGACATATATCTGTGGCTGCTCTGCCTATGGTGTGTGTGTGTTCACTGCTGTTTGTGTGCACTTGGATGGGTTAAATGCAGAGCACAAATTCCGAGTATGGGTCACCATACTTGGCCACACGTCACTTCACACTTCACTTTATTTGGCAGTGTTTTTTGTTGCAGTAGTAAATAATGACCCTCACTAAATGTCAACTTTGGATTCATCAGTAAATTAATTTAAAACGGGACATGGGGGCATGCAGCATTTTATTGACCCTTCTGGTGAAGTATATTGACAATGATTATTGACAACAGATATAAGGAAGAATTAATTCATGACTTATATACAGTGTTGTTGTCAAAGGGCGCCATAAACGTTTTTAAGGGACAAATGGGCCTGGAGCAACCTGGGGTTAAGGGCACAATGGTGATGATTCACAGCTCACTCCTTACTGAGCCACTAAACTATACCATTTGACCTTTTTAAATTGTTAAATAACCACCTAGTCATCTTTTTTTTTTTTTTATCTAATCAGGCTTATTTAAGGTAACCATAATCATTATTCACTTTAACTTCCAATTACATAATTGTAATTCAGAACAAAAAAACTTAAAGCATGAACTTAAAGGCCATTTTTCCCACAACCTTGGCATTGCTAGTGCGTTGCTCTATGGTTTAGGCTACAGAAATGCCCTTTCTGATGCAGTAGTGCATTATGTAAATGCTCCATACTTTACAAATTGTCTGTCTTGTGAGGTTTTCTGAATAAGATCCGAGGGCACAACAAGCTCTGTTCACATAGCTCAAAATGTTTTTGCCAGGTTACCAGCTTCAAAGGAGGTGATGAAATTGTTCCTCCAGATTTAGAATAAGGAGAATAGAAATTTTTCCAACTTTCTTCCTTTGTGTGAAATAAACCTGACATTTTTGCTGACATTAACAAAAAAAAAAACACTTAAATCATTAATTACAATTATGTTTATGACAGTTACCTGCCATAGTGAAATCATTGTGATAAACAGCCATATTTACCTGTAACTAAAGATTTTTTTTCACTACAAAAAGCAGTTGTTACACAAACACATAATTGCTGCTTATTTTGTTACCAGTTCATTTACATGAACCTGTCTAAACGAACCGGCTTAATGAATTGGACTTACCAAAGCTATTTCAGATTGACTAAGAAGAGGACAGCACATCTCTGCCCACTCTGTTGAAAGGCTCATGCAGATGTAGCAATGTCACAAAAAGAAAAGTGTTGAATAGAAAAGCTACTGTATTAAAAAAAAAAAAAAACATGTAACCATTTCCATGCTTCGAAAAATACATTTTAGTTAGTAGTGTCGTTATTAATTACTGCATCCAGTAAACTTTGCAGCTTCTGCCTAAAATCTGAGCAAACAATCCTCTGTCATTCATCCAAGTTCTGAACTGTTAAATGCTAATTCCATAGTTACACCATGCCGAGGAGGGAAGTAACAAACGAAAGTGGAGTTTTGGTGAAGCTTCGAACTCTGTGACTGAAGAGAAACTCAAGCTGATAGAGAAAGAGATGAAGGAACAGGAGACTCTGATTCAGGGTTACCATCAGGTAAGTCTCTCTCTCTCTGTCTCTGCTCATTTTCTGACATCTATTAGAACGAGGCATGCTGAAACATGGCTTTTTTGACATGCATTCATTAAATATAGGTTTCATTTTCTTATCCCTTTTCCTGGACATTTTCTTTTGGTGAGGTCTTACAAATGTCAGTGAATGATACAATACAAAACTCAGTAGTCTCTCATTTTTTAGATCATTTACGGCATTTCAGTATAATGAGGCATGTAATTAAACATACTTTTAAAATGACACTATTACCACTATTACCAGAATTTAGAATAACGATGATCATTACTTCTCACATTTCCTGTAATTACAGAAGAACTCATGGCCTTTCCAGAAACCAAATCCAATTAATTCTTATCTGGAACTATATTCAGTATAATACATGCGCTGAATATATTTGCATTTTGGTCATTAGTATTCATATGCTACAAATAGGTTCAGAGCAAAACATGTCTGAAACTTCTTTCTGATGATTTTAACAATAAAGGAGAATGAGAAGCTTTATCTGCAAATGAAAGCGCTCCAAGCTCAAAGCAAACAAAACGAGGAGGCTTTGTTCATGGAGAACCAGAGACTTCTCTTTGAGCTTGCCTTCACCAGGTCAGTGCTCTAAAAGTGTGTTGGTAGAGTGATATAATACATATCACAGCGGGGTTTTACTATTCATGCTGTTCTTTGCAGCAGCTGTTATAAAAGCAATGCATATTCATTTCCCAGGGACCGATTGAACATGAAGACCATTCAGAGAACAATCGAAGGTAGAAGCATTGCTGACCAAAGCTTCAACTTTGCAGAGTTGACCAGTCAGGTACAAGCTGCCCAGGTAACTGATCTACAGTACATAATATCAACAGCTCTGTTCCAAAACCTAATAAGCTGCCTACCTAAATAGCATTTTAAGTGCCCTCGTCTCCTGATACAAAAGTGTTTGCGTGTAGAAAAAGGAGGAGCGACTGCAAGATGAGATCCGCATGCTAAAACAGGAGAAACAAGCCCTGCATGTAGACCTGGAGATGGTGAGGAAAGAGCGGGACCTTGCCAGAGCTCAGGCTGTCTCTACATCAGGTAGAGCTACAGTTATGGAAGTGTTACGTGGTAGTCTTTTTTCAGTAATGTGATTGTCATCCTGATGGCAACAAGCATCTGGATGTATCTGCCAGGTGATAAAGGTTTCGAACTAAAGATGCTCCAGGAAAAACATCGGGAGGAAGTCACAGAGCTGAAGAAGAGACTGCAGTGGTATGCTGAGAATCAGGAACTACTAGATAAAGATGCGGCCAGACTCCGAGCTGCCACCGCTGAGACTCAAAGGCTCACTGGGCAGGTGGAAAAGCTAAAAATGGAGGTCAGCAAGGGGGCCAATGAGCAACAAAGAAAGGCAAAAGAGAGAGTGGGTGAAGCTAAAAGAATCCAGGACCTGGAACGACAGGTCAGACACAGCCTCTCTACATATTTTTGTCTCATTCTGCAGGTACAGCTCATTCAGGGCACGTTCTTCTTTGTGCTCTATTTCCTGAGAGGTGGAATTATCCAACCGTGTCTGTGAGTAACAGACCATCTGCCTGGATAGTCAGTTTTCCAAGCACTTTCTGCTTGCCACATCCTCTTCAAGTTAAAACTCCTTTCTTTGACTGATATGGATCATCTGGATGAGTAAATTAATAGCTTTGTATTTAATTGGCTCAATGGTTAGTGTACTCTCTCTATTCTTTTTGAGTCGTGTTGCTCATGTAGGTTTCGAGTCTGGCTTGCAACATTTCCCAAACCATTAAAAATTTCCTGTCCCTGTCTACTGTATCTATCCAATAATTAAATAATACTAAAAATAGTCATGAATGGATTTCTATTCCACCTCCTGAGTGTTTTGCAATATTTAATATTAGCTGCATCAATAAAACTTCTTGGATTCTGTTCCATCTATCACTCATGTTCCCATTTCCTCATTTTCTCAGCTCAAACAGATGGAAGAGCTCTTGAAACGCAGGCATCCGAACTCCCTGCCAGCCCTGATCTTGGCCGCTGCATCTACCGGCACAGAAGATAATGGATTAGATGTCCGTCTCCCAACTGCCTCTCATTCCTCCCAGACAGCAGCTCTGTTGGAGAGACGTGTCCATCGATTGGAGGCGGAGCTAGAAGGCCGCGATGAAGCAGCCAAACGCAGTCTCGGAACAATGGAACAACAGTATCACAGAATCAAAGTACTCATTTCAGATTCAGTATTGAATAGAGCAAAAGGAATTTAGTTTAAAAGCACTGAATGTTCAGTCAATACAATCTATACGATCAAAACAAGTTTGAACTATTGGAACATGGTGACCCAGAGCTCACGGACTGAAGTACACAGTTTCCGTTCTTAAATAGTAATGGAAAAAAACACTCAAACTACTTCTCTTTTTTTCCAAGTTTTGTACCAAAGCTCACAGCTGGATCAATCTATTTCCAGCAAATAAGTTTGCCGAGAAAATTAGGTTTCTATTTAAAGTCCTAAGTGGATAGGGCTTCGAGTGTGCTGTCAGAATGGCATCATTTCTCTCATTTCTAAACTCTGCTGTGTGCCCACATGACTTGAATGGTAGAAATAGAAACTTGACATGAGAATGGCATGTAAGACTTGGCGATAAACTGAATAATTACTATATATCTGCTGATTTACACTGCTGTTCAATGGTTCAGGGACATTAAGATTTTTTTAATTCTTTCTTTATTTCAGACCCTTAGGTCCATATCACAAAAATAAAAGTAAAGAAGTAACAAACATACATTTACATACATCAAACACTATTTAAAAAAGATTCAAACTTGAATTCTAGTGCTTCCAGAACAAGGAGGAATACCTTATGTCACTTAATGTGGGATCATGGCCATTATGATTGTATTTCTTGAGTCACTTAATCGACACATGAAACTACACATATAATTCCTTAACACCGCATGCAAAATAGGAACATCATTAGATACAAACATTTGGCTTACACTTATCCACCTTGGTTCATTATTATGAATTAGTTCAAACTGTCCATTTTAGTGAATTGTTACTTTTGAGCAATATGTTTTTTGGGCCAGCTCAATTAAATATGTTTGCATTTGATATGTGTTCTCTCCATCTTCAGCTGCAGTATGAACAGCAGATGTCAGATCTGGAGCAGCGTTTGGCTGAGAAGAGCCAGAACAATCAGGTTATCTCATCAGAATCATCTGAGTCACAAACTCAGGGGTTGATTACAGAAATGGAGGAAGTGAAGAAGGCCTATCAGAAGCAAGAGAGCGCCCTCGAGGCAGAAGTGGCCTCTCTGCAAGAACAACTCTGCCAGGCCCAGTCTTTGATGCAAACAGACAAGCCTGTCCGCAGCCCCTCACGGCACCAGCTCCATGCGGAGGCGGCACAAGCAACCCGCATTGAGAGACTGACCCAGGAACTGAGCTCCAAGAGCCGCACTATTCAGGAGCTGAGCCTTACTGTAGAGCGCCTGCAGAGGGAAAGAAGAACCATGCTGTCGGGTCCTAGCTTTGATCGTGTCACCAATGAGCCCAAGCGGCATTTGGGCGCAGCCAAAGAGGCCAAAAAACCTGAAGCTGAGACTTTCCCCGCTACCCAAGATGAGAAAGACTACCATCCTGGAGCGTTCTCAGGCTCACACATCTCAGTGGTGCTACTGGAGAACGATAGTTTGAGGACGAGATTGGAACAGCTGGAGATACAGAGAGAACAAGAGAAAGCTTCCTTGCAGGCTGCAGTCGCACAGACACAGAGTCAGCTCCTCAGGTAAAGTTTTTGGAGTGCTTCTTCAGTCATGTATTTATAAACCTTTTACAGCACCCTTGAAGTGTTCTGAACAAACAAAAGATGAACAGTAGCTCACAGGGCCCTACTACAAGAAATCAAATCCCACGATTCTCTTCACGGGATTTGAGCTTGTCAAATCCATAAGCCAAAAGAAAAAAATATTTGTCATCAAGAAAATTAAGGCCACTGTAACAGTAGTGAAAATCATCCCAACAATTAATTCAGCATAAATTTTCAGCACAACAAATGATGACAATCAAATGACTTTTATGATTTATTCTTACAAATGTACTTTAAAATAGAAACAAAATCTAATTTTCTATACTTTATAATAAGATGCAGGCAGTTGGGGGCGAGTGGCTTAAATGTGCTTAATTGTCACAAAACTATTGTTGGATTGCAAAAAAACATAACGATCCTAAAATAAAATAATAAAATACAATAGGCTTTATTTTCTATATAATAACAATATGATTCTTTATAATACTATAATATGAAAACAAAGAAGAATTGTAATGCACTGTAGGATGTAAAGAATGTATATTATTTTCAATAAGATGATTTTTCAGAATCAGTCGTCTCTGAATCTCAATTAATGACATGCATTAAATACATAATAAAAATGTCTCTCTTTTTTCAGGATTCAGGAGCAGAATGCTGAGCAGCTTGCCTTGGTCAAGGCTGGGCATCATAAAGAGATTGAACGCCTTCTGGCTTGCCATGCCCTTGAGCATTCCTCCTCCAAAGTCGCTGAACTCGACAATCAAGTGAACTTACAGGAGGTCAGTCACTCCAACAGTTCTATTTATTGCTATGTGTGCTAAGTGTTGCCTTGGCGTGGTAGTAGAAACATCAAGGTCATGGGTTTGTTTGCTAAGAATAAATTATATAATTTGACTGCATTGTAAGTTGCTTTGGATAAAGGCTTTGTGTAATGAATCTTTGAATTCTGAATTTCTCTATTCAGATCATAGTGCAGCATTTACAGGGGCAAGTAAAAGAACTCCTGGGATCCAAAGATGCTCTGGCTGTGTCTAAGATCAGAGAAGAAACCCTGCAGAATCAGGTAGTGAGACTTTGCCACCAAGGTTTAGTGATTCAGTTTCCATTCTTCTTTAAACACAGGATTTTACATTTTCTCTATTATTTCCTGTTATGTGTATGTCAATAGCTGTCTAAGCTTCTGGAAGAGCTGAAACAGGCCAAAGAAGCTCACAGTCCTAAACTAAGGCACTTCACTAGCCTGGAGCAGAAGATTCAGTCCATGGAGCTCCTCTACAGTCAGCGTGAGAAACCACTACAGCAGGTAACACTGCAACACACACCTACACACACTATACATACACTTCAGTTCAAAAGGTTTGGTTCAGTAAGATTTTTAAAAAGTAATTAATACATTTATTAAGCAAAGATTCATTAAAACGATCAAAAGTTACAAGGGATGTAACGAATCACCACGAGCCGGTTGAAAATCAATACAAATATGTGACTATTCAAATAGGTTGAGATGTTAAACGAATCGCTATACAGTACATTTGGGGGTAGGAGTTTCTATGAATGTGTATCTGAGGGGAACTGACTTTTCTTTAGAAAAGTTTAGATGATATTTTCTTTTCATCTCGTCTCTGTATAATTCATATTAGAGCAGCGTTCATAAGCCGCTGCGCTACTGTTTCGTGCAGATGTTTTATGTAGTATAGTTTCACAAAACTAAAGTCCGAGCATTCTGCTTTTGTTTTAAAATGTCAAATTATGCAATCAAAATGCAGTGGTTGCCTCTTATTTTGAATGGAAAGAGCACAGGTAGCCTTTGTTTATATGAAGAGACTTTTTTGTCTTATTTATTTGATTAGATTTAGACATTTTTAAATGAAATTTTGAAATGTTTTAAAATTTCATTTTATTTTTGTTATTTGACATATTTCTGTTACAAAGAAAGGTGCAGCATTTTGTCCAAGCAATAATAAAAGGACACCTTTTCATTTATAATTTGTCTTAAATCTAATTTTGTTTAGAAACAATCGTGAGAAAATCCAATCGTGAAATCAGTATCATGAATCGAATCGAATAGTGAGTTGAGTGAATCGTTACATCCCTAAAAGTTACAGTAAAGAGATTTATAATGTTACAAAGAATTTCTGTTTAAAATAAATGCTGTTATTTTGAACTTTCTGGTCATGTGACACAGAAGACTGGAGTAATGGCTGCTGGAAATTCAGCTTTGCCATCACAGAAATTAATCAAATTTTAAAATATACAACATTTTACAATATTACTGTATTTTTACTGTATTTTTGATTAAATAAATGCAGCCTTGATGCACATAAGTGATTTCTTTAAAAGACATTAAAATTCTTACTACACTTCTCAACGTTAGTGTACTAATACGAACAGTATCTTAGTTTCACACGATCAAGTAAAACTAGCAATAAGATACAGCCTTGGTCTGACGCAAGAAGCAAGTCATTTGTAATTTTAACAAGTGCAGTTTCTGTGCTATGGTGGGGAAATTTCATTTCTATGAAATTTTTCATGGAGATTATTTTTTAGACACATGAACTGTAAACAGTCAGCGCACGTCTAGTTTTCTGGTGCTGTACAGTATACTGTATATAGTTGTTTATAATGGACCTCAACAGCACTCTGATTGACAACCTCTGCACTATGATTGAGTACACTGATGTCATGTGCCGTTGTGTTTCCAGGTGATTGCAGACACACGGCGGGTGGTGGAACAGGAGCAGCAGGGTGAGGTGGAGCGCTGGAAGAGACTCGCTCAAGGCAGGACTAAAGAGCTGGAGGTCTTCAGACTGGAGCTGGACTCCATACTGGATGTGCTCCGAGAACTCCAGAGACAGGGTGTAGTCATTCACAACCCCACCACCCACACATACCTGCCCCTCCGATCCTGAGCTGTGTTTGAACCACTCAGAACACTCTAGGATGTGCGTATACAAATTTCTATGTCTCTGGCTAGCAGAATTCCTGTGACAGCACTAATCATTGCTTGGCTAATTTTGTGGGAATATTTATAATTATAATTATGTAAAGATTATTTAATTATTGTCAAGGAATATGCAGGGTGTGTAACATCCAATTTGGTGTTTTTTTGTATTAAAGTTAATTTTTATTTGCACATTTGGTCCTGTTTTGCTGCTCCGTTGATTTCACGACATCCACTTGAGCAGAATCCAGAAAACCTGAACAAACAGCAGTCAAATTGTTGTTGATACACCACCCATATAAGAGTTATAACTCAAAAGCTCAACCTAAATGTACGTTTACACAACAAATACTGCAGACGTCATGATTTATTACTTGCCTTAGTGCTGGGCTCAAAGGACATGGTCTGAATGCTAATAAACTACTAAAAGAACATAAATTACGTGAGTGGCTGGAAATGGAGCTGCTGTGTTGTGTGACTGATAAGAGCTGACCAGCATGCAGCACTGATTATAAACACCAAGGGTCCTGACATAATATAATTTAATTCAGGACATAGTATACATTTGAGGAGAGTTTGTGGGGTATAAAGCATTTAAGTGGCCAATTTACTTGCCTTTCAAAAATGAAATTTGCATAATCACAAAAAATAAATTCTATTAACGATCCAGAACAATGCAGTACTGATAACCTGCCAAACTTCAGCTAGTGTCACATCTGATGTCTGTTCAAAGTTGTCCTTAGCTGTCACCTATATAAATTGTTCATTATTTTTTTGCAAGTTTGAAGGTGAAATAATTTCGCTTTGTAGATCGTGAGTCATTACTGCTTTATTTTTCCTTAGGCAGTTTTCATCAGTGCCTGTTTTTATGTTGTTAATAGTTAATAATAATAATGTCCTGAGTTTTTGAAAGGTTAAAACATTGTATGGGATCCCATAATTCTACACTATAAATTACAATAGTATTTTAAACAAATTTTTTACATTTTCTGAAGAAATAAGTGGTGCTTTCTCGTGCTAAATGTATCACCTGAGTGTTACAGTGTGGTTGCTAGGACATTGCCAAGTGGTCACTAAGGTTTTCTGAGTGGTTGCTAGGTAGCAACTTTCTGATCCAAGTAAAAAAATTCTCTATAATATTCTGGTCTCTACATATGGTTCCTCAATGTACGCCTATTTGTTCCCTTTCATGGGAACTTCGAACACTATAGTCGCACCGGTAGTGACGTCATGGCTGTTGCCGGCCAACGAGTTGTTGTTTTTTCAATGTATGCTTCAGACACAGGTCACGACGAGGCGTTCCCCATAGCGACCCCTAGAGGACGCAGTGTCTCATTCCCTACTCAGGGAACCATGGTTACATAAGTAACCTGAGATGATTTTTCACCTGTTTTATCATCTGTCAGCTGAAAACTCAGGTCAAAAAGTAATAAGACAAGCTGCATAATGTGCGGTTTCATTGAGATTTGTTCCTAGGGTCAGGGATTTATACAAAAGTTTCACCACGGGAAGCTTTGTACTGAGTTTTATTGGACATGTTGGACAGAATTGAAGTATTCAATTGCTCTGGCAGTTCAGGCAGCTGTATTCAGACAATTACAGAGAGTTAGTATGCAAGTATACTGCAAGTGTACAGACAGCGAGCTATTTTCTACTCAGGCATTTGCTCACACAACAAGCCCAGAGAACCAGGCAGTGCAATACCAAATTGCTGCAATTTTGCCATTAGGCTACATAAGTACAATGCTGGATAAAAAAAAAACATCTTCCTACTGCACATAAAGAGATTTTTTTTCAATAATTATTATTATTATCGCTTAATTATTCACAACAGCATGTGTTGATTTGCTATGACAGACGTTTCAGACTGTGAGATGACATCGCACACATTAACTGAGAGAAACGTTCATGGATCGAAGAAGAGTGTTTGTTTTTGCTTTGTAATAAGAGTTCGGCACAAACGCGATTAATTCACTTGGTGAGCATAACCGTTTTTACAGCTCTGTGACGCAACCCGTCAAAAGGCTTATATAAACACACAGAATAAGCCTTAAAAGTTCTCAGAGGTGCAACAGCGCGTTCATATATATGTTTTCGATGCAGAGTTTTTAACTCGATGTGAGCGAAATTAAACCGTCTGAACGCGAAGCTGAGTGTGTTGTCTGTCTCCCCTCTTCCCCCTCCTCCGCTCCGCTGCGCACCACGCCCCCTTTTTTAGCATTTTTTAAAACTGTGGTGAGAACTAACCAGTGCTGAAACGGGGGGTTTCATGACCTTTTAAATATCTAGCTTTTTCTAAACACAGGCTTCCCAACAGTCTTTTAGCATGCTGTCGCTGCTGTCAAGAACACATTCGCCAAATCCCATTCATGCAATCCCATCTTTTTTTAACTCTCAGACTGACATTATGCATCACTGTAGCAGATGCATCACTGAACCCAGATGTCAGAAAATAGCTCAGCCTTAAAGTTTGCACTGCAAAAGCAGAGCTTTTGAAGCAAAACACCATCACTCTCCATTTTCAGAGATCATAGGCTGAGTTGAAGACAATAATGGAGTCATGATGAGTGAAAAAAGCCCATCTTCAAACTGGTGGTTTAGTCAATGATATGATGGGTACAGCGCGGACGGGCCTCCTCCATTATGATCGGTGGATCGCCCAGTAGTAAATCTTCATCCCCCAATGCAGAGCTCAGTTCTGAGTTCACAAAGTTGGGGATGTTAAAATGCGCCAGGAGCGTCGCCTCTCGTTCTGCCCTGGTCTCCATGACCATATTTTGCACGACTAGTCCGACCGTTTCCACCTGGTCTCTGGAGTCGCCGCTGCCCGTACGTCCGTGGGCAGCACCAGCAGTGGCCCTGCCTCCTTCTCGCTCTTCTTCATTAATGTAACACTGAAAAAGAGACCGGGACTCTTCCAGCAATGGGCGAGAGAGACCCGTTCGGGCGTCTGCCTCACGTTGGCAACCCAGACCCTCGGCGCAGCTTGTGAGACGCATTCGTTTCTCATAAGGCTCCGCGACCCTGCGGGATTGAGACAGGAGTGTTGAACTCAAAACCTCATCAGCAGGTTTAAACAGCTTTATTTCCCTTTTCTAACAGAGGTGAAATGAGCACCGTTGCTTCCGGAGTGTGGGAGTACCCTCATCTTATATTCTATCCTCCTCCTGTGTCTGAGTGTGTGTGTGTGGGAGCACATATTCCTATCCTCTCTTTTCAATGATCTTGAGTGTAAGAGGTTTCTGCTGGTCTGTGTTAATGGATGACTCACATCTGTAGAGCAGTTTAATTAAAAGAGCACTAAACAGACTGTCAGCCCGGCCCCTGAGCTACGCAACTGCTCCATTAGACCAGAGGATGGGGACTAATAGTGCTTTACTATTATAACTGAGTGTAATTATATGCAATAAACAATAAACGCCCTTAAAATTTTGTCCAATACATTTGAATGTACAAAGAGGGCATTATTGAACATTAATTTGCCTTTAAATTAATTCTGGTTAGCTACCAGAACACAGACAGAGATAATTGGTGTTTTTGTGCATGCGCATGCATATGGGTGCATTTGTGCGCATTAATAAACATGAGCATGCGACAAGAGAGATGCAAGGATAGACTGGAATAAAACAGCACAAAATGAAATGATTGTAGCAGTGCCTATATTTTTGAGTTTATGAAGGTTAAAGTTGCCAGACTTCATGCTAATTGGACCAAGATTTCAGACCGTTGTTGGTTTAATCAAAGTTTCCTGAAAATAATCTTTGTTGGTCTGAAGGAGTGTTAAATCGGAGACACCGACCTACTGTAGCAGAGAACTAATGAGAGTGAGGGAGGCCGCAAACACGCACAAACACTCACACACACACACAGGGCTCTCTGAAGCTAAGGATAATGAGGCATCTAGGTGGCCAAAGCGCAGACGGCGGGAAACCGAAAAACCATGCTGAAACACTGTCTTGGTGCTTGTGGTGCAGATGTGAGAGAGATGAACAGACCTATTGGGAATTTACACTGCCTGCACTTTTGTTTAGTCTGTTCTGTCCTGTCCTTGCCACAAAGCCTGATAAACAAAACTGGTATTTCTCAGATTTTAGAATATATACTTACTCTGGGTGTGGTGCTCCTGTTTTGGTCAGAAGAGTCAGAA
Source organism: Sinocyclocheilus anshuiensis (assembly GCF_001515605.1). Taxonomy (NCBI): domain Eukaryota; kingdom Metazoa; phylum Chordata; class Actinopteri; order Cypriniformes; family Cyprinidae; genus Sinocyclocheilus; species Sinocyclocheilus anshuiensis. The sequence goes on along the minus strand of NW_015544215.1, from coordinate 107,060 downwards.
CAAAAAACATAAAAATTACAAAAACTGCTAGACCCACCCAAAAGCCGATCACAATGGAATCTGCAGGAGGAAACAAAGCTGAGTGACGTAAAAATGCAACTGATTTTTTCTTCTTTTTTTTTTTACTGTCTGTACTCACATTAACCCAAATTACTCAATGGGAAATAATACAAAATATTTTTTTTTATTTTTTTTTTATTTTTTTTTTTTAAACTTTTATTCAGCTTAGAATTTAATATTTTTTGTTTCCACAAAAAATTAAGCAGCACAAGTGTTTTCAACATTGTAAATAATAAATGTTTCTTGAGCACCAAATCAGCATATTACAATGATTTCTGAAGGATCATGTGACACTGAAGACTGGA
>NW_015544215.1:59292-106198 GCF_001515605.1 Sinocyclocheilus anshuiensis | reverse complement strand
TATATATATTTCTATAAATATATGTTTACTGTTTATAGATTTCTAACTGACAAGGTTACATATTGCATGCTTAGAGATGACAATGCTGTTTTAATGTCATAATATATACAGTGTAGCTATAAACTATTATATTTACGCATACATTTTTTTTATATATTTTCATAAACATTTGCATGATTGTCTATTACTGTGCTGTGTGCTGCTGGATAAATTTTGTTACTCAGTACACATTTTTAAAGTAGCATATTATCTAAATCTAAGCATGCTTCTTATAGTATTTTACCATTGTCCCACAGTTAACAAAAAGATGACAAACTGGATAAAACACATCAAGCTATAATGGACTTAATGCAGCAAACAGACTTACATCGATGTGCTTTGAGTCCCTCAAAAGACACGGGCTCTTCGTCGTCGTAGTATTCGTAGCTCCATTCATAATTGTGATTTGGCATACTAGTGCTGTTTAAATGCTGGAACCTCGGCATCTTAAATCACAGATCAAAACTGATAATAACAGCGCTTAGGGGAAAGATACATCACAGTTTCTCACAGCAGTCAGTGCGCGCGGTCCACGCAACACAATCATCTGCTGCATTCAGAGCTGAGAACGTAAGCAGCTGTTTTAACACCGATACTGCCAATGAATTCAACCTTATCCTGCGATCATCTCACGTCTGCGTGCTCCAAGGCAAAAGTCAAAGACAAAAATGTGGTGTAGGTGGGCGTTCTGTAAGTATCACCGCTGCTCGTGAGGTCTCCAGTGGTCTCGAGAGAATGTACTGAATATATAATGAGATCACGCATCTCTCACATCCATCAGCTCGCGTGTGAATGGAGAGATTTCACGCGCCTCTTTCTTTCAATATTTTACAGCCTATATATTTTTTTACATTTATAATAATTATACGCTTAGCATTTGTCACACTTTTTACTCCAATCAGAGCCCGGCCCCTGAGCTACGCAACTGCTCCATTAGACCAGAGGATGGGGACTAATAGTGCTTTACTATTATAACTGAGTGTAATTATATGCAATAAACAATAAACGCCCTTAAAATTTTGTCCAATACATTTGAATGTACAAAGAGGGCATTATTGAACATTAATTTGCCTTTAAATTAATTCTGGTTAGCTACCAGAACACAGACAGAGATAATTGGTGTTTTTGTGCATGCGCATGCATATGGGTGCATTTGTGCGCATTAATAAACATGAGCATGCGACAAGAGAGATGCAAGGATAGACTGGAATAAAACAGCACAAAATGAAATGATTGTAGCAGTGCCTATATTTTTGAGTTTATGAAGGTTAAAGTTGCCAGACTTCATGCTAATTGGACCAAGATTTCAGACCGTTGTTGGTTTAATCAAAGTTTCCTGAAAATAATCTTTGTTGGTCTGAAGGAGTGTTAAATCGGAGACACCGACCTACTGTAGCAGAGAACTAATGAGAGTGAGGGAGGCCGCAAACACGCACAAACACTCACACACACACACAGGGCTCTCTGAAGCTAAGGATAATGAGGCATCTAGGTGGCCAAAGCGCAGACGGCGGGAAACCGAAAAACCATGCTGAAACACTGTCTTGGTGCTTGTGGTGCAGATGTGAGAGAGATGAACAGACCTATTGGGAATTTACACTGCCTGCACTTTTGTTTAGTCTGTTCTGTCCTGTCCTTGCCACAAAGCCTGATAAACAAAACTGGTATTTCTCAGATTTTAGAATATATACTTACTCTGGGTGTGGTGCTCCTGTTTTGGTCAGAAGAGTCAGAACAAAAAACATAAAAATTACAAAAACTGCTAGACCCACCCAAAAGCCGATCACAATGGAATCTGCACTTTTTACTCCAATCAGTATTTTCGGTATAGCCTAGTTTTTGTTGTATTTTTTTATTGTTTTCTACTCTTACTGTGTGGGCACTAACATTAGTCTTGGTTGCAAAAAAACACTATTAGGAAAAAATACAGTTCATTGTACATAGCCTACTTTCGTTTGTGACAACATGCCCCGTTGTGTTACACTATCCATTCATTTTTCAGCGCGAAAGAAAGCTATTTTATCTGAATGTGCGAAATCAGTGTATCTTGCGTCCATTTAATATGAAAAATTAGAAATTACAAAACGGTTCCTGACTTCTGATTCATTGAAGTGAAGTGAAGTGACATGTGACCAAGTATGGTGACCCATACTTGGAATTAGTGCTCTGCATTTAACCCATCCAAAGTGCGCACACACACACACCGTGAACACACACCCGGAGCAGTGGGCAGCCATTTTTGCTGCGGCGCCCGGGGAGCAGTTGGGGGTTCAGTGCCTTGCCACGATTGGTCGCCATAGTTAATAAGTAGAAGAATAACAAAAGTGCAGTAAAGGGTAAAACTATTTGCGCTACAAATCAGTGTGTTTATAATTACGACAATGCATTAAAATAAAAAGATACGAAATAATTGGTTGCAATACTGTACTGATAAAAATAACGGGGAGCGAAATGACACCGGAAGTCTCGCACATTCACGTTACAAATGGACTCGGCTGCACTTGTCTAAACAAGGTGGATGTGAGGTAAGTTGCCACAAACAAGGTGGAAGTGGAGTTAGCACAATTAAACTATTTTAGGCGTTTCAGCAACATTAGCTTTTTAAATAAATATCAAACAGGAAAAGCAAGAGGTAAAATAAATATCTAATCATTGTTTTGGGCAAAAGAACAAATCATTAATTAAAAAAACTTTTTTAAACATACACATTTTTAAACATTAATAACAAGTTTCAGCTGTTAATATGTAAACCTTTCAAACACTGTAGTGGTCAATACCAACATCTTTTAACTGGAAAACAACACTTAAGTGATGTACTGTTTCTGGGTTAGTTATTGATTGAAGGTGCAATGTGCCCTTATGTCTTATGTTGCTGAGACAAGAACTACAGAATATTGCAGCATGCTCAGGAAACGGAAACTGTCAGACATGTTAGTGCATATTTGTGCAGCAGGCACAGACGTTTAATGAGGAGCTTCAGCCCTGGGACTTGTCTCACAGTAAATGAGACAAATGTGATTTATGATGCATGCTAATTAAAGCAGCATGTCTGACTAGTTTCATCTGTAAAAAAAGGTCAGACATTTAGTTTTATTTAATAAACTGCACCCAATAATCAATAATGATTGGAGTTTATGAAAAGCACATATATGCATGGTACTGTATGTTGTTATTATTATTATTAATCATAAAAAATAATATGTCTCGTATCTGCAATCAGCAGGGTTATTATAGTTAACTAAAACCATAAAACTATTTTTGTTACTTGACATAAAATAAACTTTTAACAGAAATATATATATTTTTTTAAATCAAATTGATTTTATTTCAGCTAGTTGACAACATTTCTCATTTCATTTAGTTTATCTTATCTTAATAAAATAACTAAAACAAAAAATGTATGAAAACTACAGGCATTTAAAATAAACAAGAACTATGATACTAAAATAACCCTGCTATTCAGTGCTTTTAGCCTCATCATTTTGTAATATTTTTTCTAATAGTTTGTTTATTTGCTTATTTTATTCAGTTATTCTTATTCATTTATTATATTAGTACCTCATTATGAATTTGTTAAATATAAAATGAATAAGTTGTTTGTCAGACATGCCGAGCTGTGAAAGCAATTAGTAAAAACTACTACCATATGCTAAATTTTATTATTTTATTTTTTTCATCCTTTTTTTTTTTTTAAAGTGTTTAAAACACGGTTACAGTTTCATGAAAGCTTCTCAGATAATGATTGTTGGATAATTAACAGACCCAATAAAGCATTTAAAACAGCATAAAAAACAGCATACAATTTCAAATCACATATAAAAAGTGCCTTGAACAACACACATACATTTAGCAGAAATGTCAAAGCTCCAGACTTTAATTCAGTGAAAATGTCAGTATTGATGTCACTGTTTGCAAACAAAGAGGATGTTCCGGTCCTCTTCGATGACATCAGCAGCTCAGTATCTTTGAAATATAAAACAAAACATGCAAGAAATGATTGTAGCTCTGTTATCTGACATGTAACACAATAATAAATGATCACACTGCTGTAGTTATTATGATTTATTTTCAAGGCAAAACCGTGCACTCGATAGAGATTTCATCAATCCCTGTGATAGACAGCTGTGACTAAATATTGATTTATGCAAGAACAATGCATTTCTATGAGAATAACAGTCACTCCGGGCTGTGTACTGTAAAGCATCATAGAGGAAAGATGAATGAGAGCCAGCAAAACGTTACTTAGCTTGTGGCTAGTTGGTTCAACTCACTTTTGTTTGGTCCGTTGTTGACTGTCATTTTCATGTTTGCAGGCAGATGTGTAGCACGAGCAGTCCTGCTAATATTCCGTAGTGTCTGTACACTGACACTGAATCCTAAAAAGCAGCAAGAGTTAATTAAGCAGTCAGTATAGATATTTTCTCTCAGTCAAACGTTGAGAAAGTTTGCTCCTAGTTTGATTTCCTATTTGGCCTGCAGCGCTCTTGGTAAAACAAAGCCATCAAACAAATGCTTGTTCAAAAGATGTTCCTTGAAGTTTCTACAGACCCATTTTTGCTCTAGCAAATCTGTGCATCTTTCCTGTCATCCTTCCTTTTATGTATCTGCTTAATTATTCATTCCTTCATTTTATGCCGTGACGATCATGGGCAATTTAGTTCTATTCATTTCAATTGTCACAAGTACCAAAAAAAAAAGAAGGTGGTTAATCAGGCTTTTTGAAATGAAATGCCTGTGCATAAACGATAGAGAGTTTATGCCACTGTACCGTATTCCCTTGATTGGGGAGAACTTTGGGCTCATCATAGATAATACTTTGCATTGCGGAGCCATCTGAAATGGAAACAAGCCATAAAAAACAGTTACATTTATGGTAATACACATACTTTGCCATTATTTGCAACCGATTTTATTTCGGTAACACTACACATTTTTTAGGGAACAATGTTAGGAGTAATTTTATCCATCAGGAATTGACTGGATTGTAAAAACTAAGCGTTACATACCAGAATCAAGCCAGACCGAATGGAAGTTTGCTAAAACAGCATCTAAATAGCTATGGCTATTGGTTACCATTATCCATTTTTATTACATAAATCTCTAGAATACTCGACTCTGAATGATCAAAAATTGCATCATTCGATGTTCATATATTTCTTAATATTTGCCGTCGTCGATTGTTGTTTGTCAGACCATCCATCCGGTATATTATGTATCTCGTCACACCACAGATTGACACTTTCAGATTGTATTAAAAATGACCTCTAAAGACTTCAGGACTGCTGTTTGGCATATGTGCTCACCAGTGTTCAAGAATAACATGGTAACTTACTGTACAAATAGTAATCGAATGTAGCGTTGTAGTCGTAATCTGGTGTTGGTGTCACATCTTCATAATCTTCATTGCCTAATGTGGTACCTGAGAAGATTTGACAAACACATTTCTCTTTCATTGATTTTGAAGGTCATCTTGGGAAATGTCTATCGAAAGAGCTTTATAGTTTTTATACAACAGTAACCACTATTTGCAAGTGATAATGTACAGTTAACCAACCATTATTGCAAAAAAAAATAGGTTTAGTATCATTGAGATACTATTATAATTTTTATATTTCAAATTAGTTTTTATTTTCTGTTACGATTTTAATTAAACGTTTTATATGAAGTTGAGTTTTTTTTTTTTTTTTTTTTTTATTAATATGTCTATATAGTTTTTATAAATTTGTTATTTCAGGTTTAGTTTTAGCTATTTGACTTTCTTGATTTAACAGTCAGATATTTCTGAATGACTTCTCATACATATTTAACCCTCTACCGCACGCATTATGATAGACCTATAGAAAAAAATATTTAAATATTTTTCTTTTCTAAGAATGGCTTAACTTGAAGTGCTGTAAAAAATTTTGGAAAAAAAATATTATTTTAAGGTACTTTGTGATATGTTGCCATACGGCAACAGCATACAATAGTGGATCTAACTAAGAATAAGTGTAAGCTTACTTATAGTTAATATTTTTCCTCAGAAGTGTTGTTTGTGTTGATTCAATTGGTGCGATTATAAGCTTTAACACATTACTTATAATTGACACCTTATACATACTTTCCAACAACTTGTGCTTTTATTTATTCCATTCTTTTTAGCTGAATAATGATTTATAATTTATTAATTTCATTACATTTTTCATGAATATTATTTAAACTGCAACGCCACAGAAAAAAAATGCATGTCATGTGACTTAATCAAAGCACATCATTGGCTAAACTAAGGTCTTCTCTTTCCAAAAAAAAAAACGAGAATGTCCTCTTAAAGAGACAGTGGCAAGGAAATGAACACAAAGCTTATGTTGCCATATGGCCACACCATGCGGTAGAGGGTTAAATACAGAATGCCAAGATTGACTAGACAGCCATGAAATTAAAACAAAAAATACATCCTTGAATCATGTTATTGCCTTTGTAACTTTTTTTAAGTAAAACTGTTTGGCTGTTGGGTAACTATTATTCATTGTGTTTAAATCTTTAGCTTTAACCAAGAATGGAGAAGTTATGATTTCTCTATGCTCCATCCTTCCAAGGAATGGTATACTCAAAGAGAGGAAACTGAGTCAAAGATTGCTAGGACATCAGCCTGTGGAGTCTGTATTTTATGGGTCAACAACCGTTTTAGCCTTAGAGATGAAGATCAAACGGACCTTCCTATTTGTATGGACTTTTCTGTACTAATCAACTTCTGTGGCCTTCTTATCTGAACATTCTTTCTTTCATTCATTGGTACTTTTCCATTTTATTTATTTAAGCAAAGCGTCACTTAAGCATGCCATTGCAAGCCCACTGTGTCCAATTCTCAGGTGAACTGGACCTTCACAGGGTCCAATAGAAAAGACCTCCTCATAGCATCTGTCCCACCAGAAACAAATGAGACAGGCCTTGGCAAACTCTGTCATTTTGGCAGGCTCATTTGCCTACATTTTACAACAGGCAGAAACAAGATCTAGATGTGCTCTAACCTTCAAGAAGATTAAAGAACCAAGTTTTTTCCTGAAATACCTATCCTTTCTTCCCTCCCTTTTGTTTTCTTTTGTTATTGAGACACGCTACCTTGGGCTATAGTTTGTTGAGTGTAAGATGAAGCCAGTACAGATACATTTCTTAATGTTTTCTTGGTTAAATCACAGGCCCTGCAATACACTGAAAGAGCTGTCATTGCAAAACTCAGCCTTTGTTTCACCTTTTAAAGATTTAAAAATGTGAAAGGAGTTCAACCATAAAAATAACAACTCTGTCCTCCTTTACTCACCCTCGTGTCACTCTAAACCCGTTTGACTTTCACTTCACCATTAACCATGATATTTTATTTTTTATTTTACTTTTACAAAACTTCTCCATCAGAAAGTCATAGGGGTTTGGAACAACAGGAGAGTGAGTAAACAATAATAGTAATTTTTGGGTGAACGGCCCCTTTAAATATCATTGTTGTTATGCTTAGGCACTGCTGTTGAGTGCTGTTGGCATATTGGCCGCAGTGCTAAAGAACTGGATGCGCCAAGAACAGGGCTAAAGCATTCTCAAATTCTTGCGTGATTCTTGAGGATGAAGATAACGTTCGCAATATTGCGGTGGAAACTCCCTGCAAATGCCATCTATGTGAACAATGCCAGTCATGCCCCTCCACCACAGATAAGGACCAAAGCTGGTTCATTTCTGTCACCCCTCAGATGGGCATCAGCACAAGCAAAACACATTTCTGTCACATCAGAAACAAGATGCAGAACTGTAGAATTGTACTTAAAATTAAAAAAATATATTATTCATACACTTGAAAAAATTCTCACAAGGCTACATTTATTTGATAAAAAATACAGTAAAAACAGTAATATTGTGATATAGTATTACAATTTAAAATATTGATTACTATCTAAATGTATTTTAAAATGTAATTTATCCCTGTGATGGAAAAGCTAAATTTTCAACAGCCATTTCTACAGTCGTCAATGTCACATGATCCTTCAGAAATTGCTCTAATATGCTAATTGGTGCTCAAGAAACATTTCTTATTATTATCGATGTTGAAACCAGTTGTGCTGCTTAATAATTTTGTGGAAACCATGATAAATATTTTTTATTAATAAAAAGTTAAAAGAACAGAATTTATTTTAAATCTTTTTTTTTTTTTTTTTTTTACGATTTAAGGTCTTTTTACTGTCACTTTTGATCAAACTTTTGAATGGTAGTATAGGCAAGCTATGACTGTGTCCTAAAAGTCAAAGTAAGCACTTTAACAACTTTTTTCAACTTAAGTTCCTGAAATGTGATATTTCTCAGTAATAACTGACACACAGTATGAGTTCTCTAACCACTTGTTTTCAGTCACCCTGTCACATTTTGTTCCTCAAATTGTCAAGAGAAGCTGTAAAACAGCATAAAAGCATTCTGACATTTTCTTTGGTGGCCTACTTTTCTGCTAAATAAACCCAAGTAAGCTTAAGGCAAATCCATTCTCAAAGGAAAACAAATAAAGTTGAAGAACTATGAAGGGAAAACCATTTCCAAGACATAAGATATAAGGCATAATATATTTTGCTGTGCAGAAGAAATGTACAGACATAATGGCATCCTATGATATGTGTGAATGTCCTCTAGCTCTGTGACAGCTTAAGGGGAACAGTTTTGTACTTACCCCAGTTCAGGGGCAGCAGTAAAGCCCCAGTCACCCAGAGAGAGAGCAGCTGTGTGAACATGCTGGAGGAGACAGCAGAACTGACTGGGATCCTGACTGTGTCTTACTATATGAGCACATGATGAAGTGAAAGGGTGGGAGACAAGACTGGGGAGGGCTTGAAATGGTTACAGGAAAACTTGTGATAGCATTGCTAGATTGGTCATTCATTTTCAGTTGCGTAACATTTCAAGCCAAAAGTATTAAAGGGGTCATATGATGCGATTTAAATGTTTCAGAAAGGCGGGGCATAGAGGAGAAACAATAATGTACAGTATGTGGAAAATAATGTGTTTTTTTAACCTTAAACCGCATAAACACATTTCATTACACCAAATACACAACATAATGTTCTTTTTATGAGCATCATGACCCCTTTAACCTTTTTAATTTAGTAATTCTTTAAAGCTGTCTAAAGGTTCAAATACTTTCCATTGCTTCAGTTTTTATGCTCTTTATTGTTCTTTAAAAGTCTCAGAAGCTTTTTTTTACCACTAAAAGAATATGAAACCATGTGGTTTGCACACTGACAAATCCAAACACGCTCTAGCCGTTTATCGGTAGTTTCATCTTGACATTTTTCACTTGATTTAAATGAGCTTTCACACTTTCATGGACTGAATGTTCTTAACATAAACATCAGACTCACCAGAATTAAATGAAAACAAAGGATCCTAGGAAGATGAGAAGGCTTTAATCCGGTTTTTTAGCAAATATATTACTTTGTAAGGATTGTTTTCACAGTCTCACATAAGATAACTACTTCTAAGGCCATTTCTGTTTTTCTTTTTTCTTTTCTACTCTGTTTCTAATAAGATTTCTGTACATTTTTAACATAAGAAGATAGGGTCATTTTTCTTATTCTCAATTTTGTCCACATCTCTGTTTTATTTTCCAAATACTGTATTGTACAAATGCTTGTATATTCAAATATCTGGATGCAATATATTGTTTTTGCTGTTCAAGTTTCATAGCTGTGAGCAGTTATGTGGTAAACCTGCTGGCCAACATCATCCAAGAAATTATTATGGGACAAGTTCTGACAAATATCTTGGAAGTCACCACTTTCCCTTGCCAAGCACAACTTCAGGTTGTGATTGATTTCATTGTAATAATGCAAAAAATAAATTAATTAAATTTAATTTAAAAAAAAACAGCCTGCTGACTGAACAGGTTTCATATGGCGCGTCCATTTTGTTCCAAGTACATTAACCCCCAGGACAGGATGATGTTATGCAAGGTATTCAAAATCAGTGTTCGATGTGCTAATCAAAAACAATCAGGTGAAGTCAAATTCTGAAGTGTCTCAGACCATAATATGCCTTGAAGCTTTAGCCTAACATTCTGGTGCAAACCAAATCAAGGCCTGTGTTGGCTGTCGAGGATCAATCTTACCACAAGATGACGCTAAATACTACAATTTCATGCTTTTCAGAACCAGCTATCACATCTCTGTAGTTTTCCCTCAATCATTTCCTCAAGATTCCCCAAATGATTTAATGAGACACCTTTAAGGTGTAGTTGTAAAAGCTTTAAGTTTGATGAGTGTGGGTAATTAATGACAGAATTTGCATTTTTTTGGTGAACTATCCCTTTAAAAAACCTTTAAGTTTGATAGATAGATAGATAGATAGATAGATAGATAGATAGATAGATAGATAGATAGATAGATATTAATAGCACTTAATACTGTCAGTTTACAACGTTACATTTACCTTGACAACATTTTAACAATCATCGTCGTATGTGCCGGTTTTTATGTCGGCTGTTTAGAACATAGACTGTAAAAAAAGAATCAGAATCAGGTTTAGAATCAGAACTAGCGACGCCCTTTTCTATGGCGTTATTTTAATGACAAATGTAAGAAATTACAGATCCATCTTTGAAATCTGATTGATTGATAACTTTTGACAACATTTAATTCAGGTGCGAAAAGAATTAATATCTATAGCGCATGAGCACAGAGAGATTTGAGAGTGCACAGGACACAGTTTTAGTGAGAGGAGACATGTTTTAAGTGCGCGCACTCTCTCCGGGCGAGAGCAGCGTCTATCTGAGCGCGCGCGTCCGGTTTTGTTCGAGAGCAAAGGAAATCCGCGCGCGAGCGGAGAGATCCGCGCTCGCGCATTGTATTGATGTGCTTTCGCGCTACAATAATGCGCTCTCGACATTTGTCATTAAAATAACGCCATACTTTTCTCCAAAGAATCACTCTTACGAGTCGATGAATCGGTTACAGATTATCAAACAGCCTGAATCGATTCGCAAATGATTCAATCTTAGGAGTCATTTATAAATCGGCTTCACGGTTATCAGTTAAGACTTCAGTCTGAGTCTCTCGCTTACAGATTTGTTTGAATTTGTGGAATGTTTTACAACAGAGGACAAAAAGAGCAATGGTATGTTTACCGACAACCCAATGAAACCTGCCATGCGTAATCCACGCTATCGTTTGCCACTTCCAGTCACGAAAAAGACTTTACAACACCTGCAAGCACGTGCAGCCTGAAGTTCTGCAGGTAACGCCACAAGACTACCAAAATATTAACACTACACGAAAACACTTAAAGTAGAAAGACGTTTCCACGCGTGTGTGTGTGTGTGTGTGAGTGATACATGTTTTTCTATCCCGGTGAGAACTTAATACACACCGACTCATGGGGACTCGTGTCACCGTGGGGACATAAATTGAGGTCCCCCTGTGGAAACAAGCTTACAAATCATACAGAATGAGGTTTTTTTTGTTTGTTTGTTTGTTTTTTGAGAATGTAAAAATCCAGAAAGTTTTTGTATGATAGAATATACGGTTTGCTACAGTATAAAAACCATTACGCCTCTGTGTGTGTGTGTGTGTGTGTGTGTGTGTGTAACCTAGTAGCACTGTGGTATTGTTGAAGTAGGCCTACCTCGTAAATACAACTGTTTATGGTAATCATTCAGTGTACACACAGCATTGGTATTAATTTTAATTTAATTGGCAAATTACAGCTGATTATTTTTAGCATTACATATGTATACAAAAATATGAATAGTATGTTGTTTTCTCCATAGCTGTCACACTTGTTGTTGACAAGCTAATTATTCTGTTTACTGGAGTAGTACAGCTTTGAAGTACTTAAACTGCATGAAATACAAATGCAATACAAATCCAAAAAGTGACTAAACATTTTTTAGTCATGATTGTTCATACGCATCTCTGTTCTACCTTTGTACATAACTTTATGACAAACTAACGCATATAATTATTTATATTATTTTTAACAACTCCAGCTGGTGCATTGGGAAGAAGTGAAACTGCGGATCATATAGCATAATGTGGCATACTGCATTGGGATCCTTTTGAAGCATAGGCATTTGTAACTCATTTTAAGGGGCTTCAGTTATCATTAATGTTCACTTAATTGATGTGTGTTGGCCTTGATAAATAAATAAATACACCGTTTATATTTTATTTTTTATTATACATACATTCATATATGTACAAACACAATATATACAAATATTAAATATTTATAAATATTCCAAAAGAATGAATGTATGAATATACTACTTACAGTAAATGCTTTAAGCTGTCTGATCCCAACTGTCAGTAGGAACAGGCATAATGGTGTAATGCAAAGCAGATTTAATGAGTGATTCCTAGAGAAAACCTAAAGACATATTGGTTCTAACATTTCATTATGAGGACAGTCTACAAATTGAAAAGACACACCCATCTTAACGACTTCAATATATTGCTTATCCTGCCTGAAAACACCATAAACATTGCAGATAACATCTGACGTACCAATTAATTTATCCTAAAAACTAATCCTGTGATACTGATGCTTTGCAAATTGGGTGATTTTTATGTCAAGGTTTTGGCTGTCAGTCAATTATGTCCTCTGTCTGTAGAAGAAAAAAAATATATGACCATCAATCAGAACATCAATCTTCTCATTTGATATTATATAAGAAGTGATGTTTATCTTAAGCAATCAGTAGCAATCTATTTGAACTATTACCCTCAGGTCGGCGGTACAGGACAATAAAAGCTAAAACAAACAGACTGAAAAACAGCACATACCCCAGGTTGCAATACTAAATGAACACTGAATGTAAATGTCTCTTTGGTGCAATATTCCATTTTGTCTCAATCTGAACAATATGCAAATATTGATGCTTAAAGTATATATATATATATATAATTTTTTTTTTTTTTTTTTTTTTAGAGTTTATCTTGATAAAAAAATACTGATTAAGAAAATGATTTTTTTTTTCAGTGCATTCACATAGTTGTATGTGATTTATGATATTTTAAATCAGCCCTGAGTCTAAGCCCAGCTCTGTGCCGCATTCAATTTTTTTTTTTTTTTTTTTTTTTACTTTACATGTGCGTGTGTGTGTAAGTATATGTGTATGTTTGCTTACATACACATATTGGTCTTTTATTTATTTATTTATTTTAGTGGTTGTTTTAACTGTAAACCTTATTTTTGCACTGAAATAGGATTGCACATAATTTCGTTGTACTTTATGTATGACAATAAAGATTCTGATTCTATAGGCTGTATTTATAACATCTCTCAAAAACACATGATGGTCATACTATAAAAGATGAATATGTATGGTGAGGAATACATCTTTTATACATCTTGCCCCCCGTTTTACATTAGGCTATACAAAGACAGAAGAATGAAAAATGGATAAAGCATATGATATCACATGTCTTTTAGTGTGAGCATCAGGGCATTAGTGACACTTCTGACTGCAGAACTGACTCCGCCCCCTCAGTTTCCATCAGCAAATCATTCTGTCGTACAGAGGTCACTGGTTAGTGGACAACTGTCCAGATTGGATCTTTCCAGATCACAAATGATTTCTTTAAAGATTAATGTAATTATAAACATCCTCAAATGTGGACAAAAAAGCATTAAAACATTACTTGGACTTTATCTCCTTTCTGTTAAGTGTGTGTTGATGCCCCCCATCAGTCCCCCTGTAGTGTCTTGTGGGAACATGGACAAGCTCAACAGCTGTGGGGTTCCGCCCTACTGCTCCTTTGAGATTAATTATTGCTTGGTACCAATGTATCCCTTCGCATGGAAGTTGCCATGGAAACCCTTCTCACCAGTTTAAGAGTGCTGGTTTTGGTTGTGAATTTGTGTAAATGTTTTTATACTATTCATTTTTATACTATTCATTTTTCACTAAGCATCTTGGTACTATTAATGATTGATAAAGATTTTTTTTAAACTATAATCAGAAAAATTCCATTCTGTCTCTCTGTTGTAAAATCTAAAATGGTAGCTGTGTTTTTTTAGAACATGTTAACTGGTTTCTAGCTGGTTGGAGATGGTTATTAGCTGGTCCAAGCTGGTTTTTGGAACATGCTGGGTGGTCAACCAACCAATAACAGCTAAGGACCAGTTTAGACCAGCTAGAAACTAGCTGGAACATGTTTAAAAAAAAAAAAAACACCCCTAGTAGCTGGATATTACAACAGTAAACTGCTTTCATAAAATTATAACAGGAACAATTCTTTGCAGAAGTGAAACTTGCGTCAGCATAGCATGAGATATGGTCACATTTGTCTGAGACAGTCTTATTGTAATAGTATAGAGATACTATTGTAGTTTTTATTAATATTTCTAATTAGTTTTTTGTTTTTAGTCATTTTAGTTTTAGTCATTTTTCCATTTTTCTTAGGTTTTCTTTTTTTAATTCATTTTATTTCAGTTTTAGTTATTTTAGTACTCCTAATCATTACTGATCACCACTGTATATATATATGTATGTATGTACCAGGAGCTCCTAAAAAAACACACACACTTGACTTGGCGAATAAAGCTGATTCTGATTTGATTCTGATTAAACTAAACGAAAATGAGAATTTTCTTTTAATTTATTTCAGTTAACGTTTGTTTTAAATAAAACTTTTTTTTTTTTTTTTATGGTTTCAACTATAATAACCCTTGTCTGAGCTAAAGCACTCCTGGGGGACATCCTACAGCTACAGGCTCTGTGATTAGGAAGAGCCTGGTAACGCCTTCTCACTTCTGTGTGGGGTGTGAGGAATGCATTGACACCTCTTGACACAGTCCTAACTAGGTGAAACGTTCCTGCCATGGCAACACACCCTATTTGGCTCATATATAGCTAGTCCGTGGCTTCTACTGTCACTTGTCTGTCAGTCTTCTTGCGTTTCAAGCCACATGCGGTTTGGCGCACACAGCACCTGCTGAGTTTTGTTGTGTTCTTATAGCTAGTATAGCTAGTATATATGTACAAGTTGGGTTTTTCTTGTTGCTTGCTTTATTTCAGTGTAAATGTGTAAACCACACAAGGACGGTGGTCATAATTACTAATTTAAAGGGGTCATATGATGCGATTTCAATTTTTCCTTTCTCTTTGGAGTGTTTTTCAGACCGATGAGCTTTGTAAAAATCGACGCGTTTCAAAAAGGCGGGGCATAGAGGAGAAACAATAATGTACAGTATGTGGAAAATAATGTTTTTTTCACTTTAACCCGCATAAACACATTTCATTACACCAAATACACAAAATAATGTTCTTTTTAGCAGCATCATATGACCCCTTTAAATTATTATTAATATTGCAAAAAAATGATATTCGATTTCATTTTCATGTAATATATAATTAATTTATATAGATTTTTTCATATCTAGGTTGGTTTGAATACAAGAATAATTATCAATAATCAATTTAGAGAGATAATAATATTCATGTTGAGTGAATTTAATGTGATAGACTGATATGTCAACAAGGCATATTGCTCTGATAAACAATTCTGGTTAATTTACCCATGTGATTTTAAGTATTTTTAGTGAAATATAAGATTTTGTAAATGAAGCGTATGTAATTTAATTATACAGACAAAATTTTCTACATTTTGCACTTAAGATATGAACACTCAGAATTCAGGGATGTTAAATGAAGATCACTTTAATTGCACAAGTGGTTGTCTCAAGTACATCAGAGATTAGCCGGTCCTGAGCTTACAAACACCCATTTACAGGGTTCTGCTCTCCGCACTGCAAACTGACCCAATTTACAATTAGCTGCAGAAATGTGAAATAATGTACACAGAGATTTACAGTTGTCCATATAAATGTGATTAGCAAGAGCAGAAAAGACATTTGAGTATCTGAGTTGTTTACCAGCAGCTTGTAACTAACTGTCCATCTGAGAGATTGTGTTTGTGAGGATAATGGAATAGAAAAAATCCAAAAACATTCAGGTTTTCTTCTGTATTAATGTGCAGGTCTCTAACATGAACCTTCAAATAGCCAGACTCTGTCATTTGAAGCAGGCAAAATCAATTGTTTGTTCCTTTCTGATTGCATAAGACAGTCTAGCACTGACGCACTAGCTCACAAATACAACGTTACTAGTCTGACCACAATAACACAGTCAAAAGCTAAATGAGAGATTTTCCTCTTCATTCAAATTCACATTTTATCAAAAGGTCTGCAGAAGTTCAGAAAAATAGTGACAACAGGTGAACAATCTTATGGCATACATATAGTTCAAAAAAGCATTAAGGAAACATCAGCTCTAAGCAGTCACATGGTTTGTGATGTCAACCTAAAGTAAACGTGTCATAAATGAGTAATGTATGACTATCAAAGTACAGGAATAATTTGGCTCTGTTTCTGTTATTCTATGTGATAAGACCTGTGTGATAGGAAAGATGTCAGGATTGGTTTTGATGTAATCTAATATGACCCTAATATGATCCTGGCTACCTGACAGATGCTCGGGTAATTAGATTCACCTTGCGCTGGCACTGTCAGAAAAAATCAGATCATAACACAGCCAGCTGACCAAACAAAACCAGTTCGTCTGATTAAACCTGAAAAGATCACACAACATTGCTCTGTTTGAGATAAGAGTTGTATGAGGTACAGAAAACCTTTGGCATCTGCGTGGCGATAATATGATAAGAATATAACTTAAAATGGGAGGGGTAGTGAATAAAAACATTTATTATCTGTACTTTAAACAAACAATAAAAAAAAGCTAAGGACTGCCATAGGCTTTGTGCTTTATTACCTTTGGAAGCGAAAATTTACAGTTATTTTTAAATGACAAGATTCCAGAAGCAAGGAATGTCCGGTTGAGTTGCGTTTCCAGGGAAGTGGTTTTCTAAGTCAAACGTTTAAAAAGCAAAGACTCTCCTCAAAGTCTTTCTCTACAAAAAAGCACTTTACAATAAAATGTACAAAAAATATAACACTGTTTATAATCAAGTCTTCGTAACAGAACAGGTTGACCTGTACCCATAGAATTGTGCAAACACATTATTTAGCTACTAACTGTAAAACAAGGTGTTTTATACTGGCAAGACATACCATTTGGTCGTTTAACGCTATACTGTACTGCACACTGCCAGTAAATCCTGATACCTGTGGATTATTTCAAGCTTATATGTGGGGGAATCTCACTAAACCTGTCTGGGTCACATTTAAACCAAAATTCAGAAAAAATAAATATTAGAAATTATATAATGCAAAAAGAAAATGAATTATACAGGACTGTTATTTTTTCCTTGTTGACTTTTTTTTTCTTTTTTTATGACAGTTATGCACTGGTAATTTATTATATTCAGATTTTTATAGTAAAGTAGTACAATAAAATTCTATTTAGTAGTACAATAAAATTATCATAATAAATGTATCAGCATAAATTGAATATGGTAATGAGAACTGGATGGGGAAATGTGCTTAATTTTCATAAAAATTAAATTGTTTTCTAAATTAAATTAGAAAATAAGTTCATTAATAAGAAAATAATAAATTTACTTCAAGCAAAACACAATTTCTTCTTTCTCTCAAAAAATATTTGGGGTGAAATATGACTCGTGTTCATGTTCTTGACCGGTTTCGTGAGTTTCACCCATGCAATCTTGCATAGTTCCCCAGAGACAAAATTCCTGCAAAGCAAAGCGCAAGCAACATAAAATCCTGCTTTAAAAGCTTCTTTTGAGGTGCAGGCAACTTGTAGGCAAAAAGTTTTGACAATTAAAATATACAAGCATTAAGAGTCTTTGAAGAGTTTGAAATGCAGTTTGCATGTGCCCTTTTGAAAAATACACTAAGGCAGCTTTTGATTTTGAGAGATACCAACATTTTCGGAAATACCACTTAGGTGTAAAGATTTGGAGCTACACGACCCATGTTTCCCTGCCTACAGTAGATTGTCTGTTCTGCCTCTTAGGTTTGAAAAGATAGCTTGCCAGTGTCACTCTCGTTTTACAGCATTCTCCATAGTGCAAATGTGTAATTATTATTAATAGTTTCCTTTACTGCATGGAGTCTCGTCTTTAATGGCAGCTGTTTCGTCATCCACTTTCCACAGCAACACTGGCACCAGACGTCATATGTGTTCATGTTCATGGCTTTGTTCACAAGTAGAGCCCATCTGACGGGATACAGAGCACTGCTGGACAAAGACCACGCTCTACTATCCATGATCGTTTCGCCAATCGCCTTTGGCTGCACCCTGATGGCATCTTATTATAAGCTTGTTTTGTGTTAACAGCAGAGCAAGTGTGCAAGTGTGAATTATTATTATTACGTACAAAACTGACCCAGGGAATAAAATAGACCGAGGGGTCAGCGACCATTTTGAAACTTAGCTCTTCCAGTGTATAATGAAACAGAGGGAAAACATTCACATTGTGGTAGGCTGATGATGACAAAAACATCACCACCGTCTGGTGTTTCTCACCCTGTCTTACCCTGATGGGCCACTCAATGACTCGGTGCTTTTACTGTCCCTGTCCACATCACTGTGAAAATTGATACCGGAGGGTACAACGCAACAGCTTGTGGTTGGTAAAACCACCAGGACCTCGTATTTCTGCTCTGATGCTGATATTAGGGAGTGGAAGAAACTAGATTTGCTCTTTGACAATTCATACATACACGTATAGCTCATGTTATTCATTTTTTGTTGATTTCAGCAATGCTAAAGCAGTCAACATGAAGAGTCCATTGAAAAATGATGCCATGGAGGACTTTCTGTATTCTCACATCATGCTTTTCCGGTGATTTGCTTGTTGTGGGCTGTTTAGTTTGCCATTCTGTGGAGGACTGGGTGTGACAGAAGTGGCGGAGTCAAGTTGCTTGTATAAAGCTCTGAGTTCTTTTACTTCCTCCAGCACGTCACGAGCCTGTCCCCAAGTGGACGCCGCCTCTTCCAGAAGCCTCTCTGCCTCCATCCGCTGACCCTCCGGGCTGGAGCTCTTCCCAGCCGGCGAGCCCTTCCCCTTGCCCTGCACCCGTACCTCTGTCAGCAGTTCTTGAGTTCTTTCTAGCTTCTGGGTGATGAGGTCCTGTAGCTGGCTGATGGGCTGCACGGGCGCTGAAGTTGAGCAGTGAGGGAGGGCTCGTGTCTCACAGTGTGTGAGGATCTCATCCATGGAAGCACAGCGGTTCTTGTCAGATGTGGGTATTTTTTTGCGGAGCTGCGGTGTCCTATGGTTCTCCAACCAGTCGAAGGCACTCTCGCTTTTCCGCGGCAGACTCTGGGACTTTCCAGAGGTCTCGTTGAGAGTTGAGAGCTTTGAGGTGGAGTTTGATGGAGCTTTGATGGAGTGCTGGGAATCTGGGGTGTGCTGAGAAGCAGCTTTATCGAGGGTATCCTCATGAGAGTCCTGACCCTGTGCGGAGGGGACGTCTTCTTCCTGGATGAGGTCAAGTGTCAGCATGCCATCCGAGTTTGTGGTAGAAGCCTGAAAAGTGTGAGTAGGTTTTAGACCAAAGTCTTTCTGCAGGGTAAAAGCAAGAATTCTTAAAGTGTGCTTTTTAAAAAAAAAAAAACGGGCTCAACAATAAGTATGCAAAATTATCCACCTGACCAACATAGATGAGGTAACTAAAATTCCAACACTGAATTGTCATGGTAGCATTATTAAAAATGGGTTTAAAAATTACAAACTTGAGTAGTGGGCTTGCCTGACCTGGAAAGAAGAAAAAACCTTATTGTTGAGCCCTAGATTGTCTTAAAACGAAAAGTAATCAGTAAAACTGATAAACTACACCTTAAAGGACTGTTTCATATGTATCGTTCCAGCCTTTTCCCAAAATGACGTTCTCATTAAATGAGATGATATTCAGAGCAAATGGACTACTTACCACAGCCATGAGGTGCCCGCGGGTGGGCAGACGGCGAGTGTGGGGTATCTTAGCTCTGTCACGCGTCGGATGGGCCAACAAGCTGTCCTCTTCCACTGTCACCTAAAGGGGTCGGACAAAGAGCGCTGGAATGAAGCCCAACTGAACAAATCAGTAACATGGAAACTATAGCAGCAGCTACATGTTTCACGCAAGCCTGCGGGAGGAGAGCTGGTATATTGATTGACTAATTGATGGGTCTGTTTATTATTAGTATGTGATGTACAAATAATGACACAAGCAGTTCGGCAGAGTGGATGAATGTTTGAGTTCTGGGTTGTACAAGGAGGAGGGAATAATCTGAGAATTTATTAAACTGAATCAAGTGTGTCAGCACAGCCTGTTGTTTATGAGAAAATGTATGCTGTAAATGCTACAATCCTAGACTTTGTGTTCTGAGATGGCTTTTGTTTGTTGGCCAGGAGTGTATGGCTATTCTTACTGTGTTTGGTCAGGGTTTATGGACTAAAGGAGGGGTGGTAAACAACAAAACAAAATATTGGTTTAGAAGATTACTTTCTGTATTTTTTGACAAATTGATTTAACTTTGTATGAAATAAAGTTTATAGAGCTTTTAACATATAATTTATTAATGGTGTTTGCTGAGGCAATCTGTTCTAATCTCTTGATTCTAAGTATTAAAATTTAATATGTTACTCATATTGCTTTGTTTGTGCTACAGTCAGGAATGATCGACTACTAAGGAAGCAGCTAGTTAAAGGGTTAGTTCACCCAAAAATGAAAATTCTGTCATTAATTACTCACCCTCGTGTTGTTCGAAACCCGTAAGACCTTCGTTCGTCTTCGGAACACAATTTAAGGTATTTTTGACTAAATCTGAGGGCTCTCTGACCCTCCCATAGACAGCAAGGTAACTACCATGTTGAAGGTCCAGAAAAGTACCAAGATGATCTGTGACCTCAGTGGACCTAAAGTTACGAAGCTATGAGAATACTTTTTTGCGATTAATGACAAAATTTTCATTTTTGGGTGAACTAACCCTTTAACCTTTAGAACACACAACCGTCTAGCAACACCATGATGACTGCTTCCTGTACCCTACCACTACCCTACTGGTGGTGGAGAGTTTCACACAAGTAAGCTGAGAATATGTAAAAATCTAGTATGATTTGTGCATGGTGTTGTTTGTGGCTAGTGAATGCATATATTTTCAGTTTTTAGTCACTAAACCTGCCTACACATTTCTGATACTTGTAACATGCAGCAGTGCTTGGCAACAGATAAGGAGCACATTGACAAACTATAATTTGCAAAACCAAACCATGCAGATCAGAAAAAGAATATGGCCCATATTGATTCTTAAAATGCCAAGATCGTTCGCTCTTTTAATCTGTGTTTTCCTTAGATGCATGGAAAATTGTGCAAAAGAACTGTAGCACGCCTATTGTCTTTATATATGTTGGTGAGTCAGTGGCGAATCTTGGTGTGCAACTTGTTTCTCTGTCACTTCCACAACCGTTCAAAATAATTGAAGCATGCCTGTTGACATTAGTGAAATAATCCCAAATTAATCATTATAGAATCACATAAAAATCAAATAGAATTAAACGCTAGAGCTTTGTGGACAGAAACTTTCAAAACTGCTTTGTGGAGTTCTTGTCTACTGTGTTATTTTTGGAAAGACATTTCTTCAGCAGTACAATCTATTGAACATACTGTATTTTTATCCCTCACAGCCTCATTTTCATTCCAGTCGGAACTGAAATATGGCGCTTCCCTGACTAAGGTCTTGTGGAATTGAATCGACTTTGAATCAATACCTAGTCTTGAAAAAAAAAAAATGCAAAAGACCTTTTTATCGTTATTTGTTCTTTCTTCTTTAGCCATATTTATTTAATTATTTGATCCATATTTGAAGACTAAGTTTTATCATTTGTTAATATTTTAATATTTTTAATATTTTTAAATAAACGAGTGTCTTCAATAGCATTTTAGGTTTTGTCATAGTATTGAGAATTGTGAAACTGTACAAGTATTTGTATGAACTACTGAAATGCTGGCATCGTGACAACCGTAGAAAGAACAATGTGACAGTACCGTTCTCTCATTTTAAACTGATATACTGAATAGCTATAACAACAGTCTAGTAAGCTTCAATAGAAGATTTCACAACATAACTCGTCTGTTTCCTCTCCTGTTGAGTGGTATGAGTGATCTTGCCTCTTTAACTGAATGTAGGGTATGAATCACACCACAATGACATGTGAAAAGGAAAGCACATGGTGTCTCTGGTTTATGTAAATAAATATCAAGTACATTGGGTGTGCTGTGTCATAATCAGCCTGCTTGAAATGACTGTGTGTATGTTCACGGTTCCAAACAATGGCCTGGTCCCCACGACATGTCAAGTGTTGATCTGGAGGACTCAGACAGCATGGATGGTTAGGCCAGATTAAATCTTGTTCGTTATCAGAAGCTGAAGGTGTAGATGGGCTCTGATCTGGCTGCTTTAATGCTGAAAGTCGTGACTGCCATCTATTTTTGGTGGAGTGATTCATTTTCTCCCACTGTGTGCCGAGTGTGATTATAGACCCGCTTTTAAATTGAGCAAATCCCTTCACAAACAAACTGTGAAAAGATCAGGGAATGAGAGGGCAGGAAATTTGTGATTAGAAGTTTTTATAAAAGTGGCTTCTCCAAGGACCTGCAAATGACAATCTGTGTTCGGTTTTTTACATTACACATTTTTTGAAAGAAATTGGAGTGGTGCTTGCCTATGCTAATCACTGCTGGGGTGTTGTGGGAGGTTGTCTGAGCATTGTTATGCGGTTGCTACGTTTCCAATTTTTAAATGTTGCTATGTGGTTTCTAGGATGTTTTGGATGGTTGCTAGGTGAATACACACTGGCCCAAGTCAGAAAAACCCTCCAACCAACATGCTAGGATGTTGTGTGGTTTCCTGTGCATTGCTGTGTGTTTGACAAGGTATTTAGAGTGCTTTTAACAGATTACTATGTGTTTGCTAAGATGATTTGACCCTACGTTCAGAAACATACTTAATGGAAGTGTCCAAAATATGATTGCCTGGTCAATACATTGCTAACTTGCAGTCTGGTTGTAAATAATTAATAGCAAGCAGCACTGGTATGCAAAAATATGGAAATGTCTAGCTTACCTCATCCAATATGTGATTCTTGGCCCTGGTGATGACTGCATTTAAAGCATTGATCCATGACTCCTTCTCTTCTGGACTGACAGCCAAAAACACCAGATTTGGGACCTACATGTGGCGGATGAGAGAAAATGTAATATCGTGTGCTGTTTGAAACGTTCATTTATCCAAGTACAACCATATAAGCCAGTGCAGGTTATAGAGCAAACACAGTCTAATGTATGACCAGTGTTGCCCTGAACCCTGCTGGCTTTTCATTTTTAACCTACACACGTGGTGAAAATTCCTTCAGTCTTGTTCTAGGCGGACACAAACATGTAGTGAGCCAAGCATAAATGAGCAGGTACGGCCATATGGCTCAGTCTATGCAGCAACAGAGTGAGGCAGAAACCACCATATTAGGCAAGAACACTGCAAGCCTTCCAAACACAGTCTGCTGGATGCTGCAGCTGTGTAGATAAGACTCTGCTATGCGCCCTATGCTATGTATTTGTACTGTTGTTGACAAATCACTTTGACCATTAAAGGGGAAATATCGTGGGAAACAGAAAAACGCCTTGTCAGTCGAATTACTGCAGTCTGTATTTAACTATTTGGGCTCAAAACTATTTATTTTTAAAGACATTAATACTTTTATTCATTAAGAATGCATTCAGTTGATCAAAAGCGACAGCAAATACACTTGTAACATTTATATAAATTTTTTCCAACTTTCTATTCATCAACGAATTCTGGAAAAACAAATCATGGTTTCCAGTCCACAAAAAAACTGTTTTCAACATTGATAATAATAAGAAATGTTTCTTGAACACCAAATCAGCATATTAGACTCATTTTGGAAGGATCATGTGAAACTGAAGACTGGAGTTTTGTCCGGTGGAAAACTTGTACATGCTGGTGTGTGGTTGCTGAGGCATTGTGAGATTTTGAAGGTGTTCAAAATGTTTTTAGTGTGTTGCTAGGAGTTTTGGGTTGCTAGGGTGTTTTGGTTGGTTGCTAGGTGAAATGCTTACAACAGCAAAACTAGCTTTGTTAATTCAGTTTGGTGTCGGGAGGGCAGAAAATTTAATTTAAAACAAATTGGGTGCAAGAAAACTTGACTAGCTTCACAGGTGGATCTCAAGGGGAAAATATAATGCTACAAATATGTAGAATATGGTTTCTGTAAGGCTTTTGGATTCTTTGGTAATTAAAATTAGGTGCTAACTCGTTACTTAGGGAAGCGTGTTTTTAAGGGTGCAAAAAAGAGGCAGGCAAGAGAAAAGCAGAAAGATGGTGATTTTCATGAGGTCATGTATTATGGTGGCTCCCCTGTTGAGCTGCATGTGGAACAGCTGTTGTATGTGGGGCAGAGGGACTTATTAACCATGTAGTGCTGTGTTTCTGTGTGTTTGGGAGGGAGTGGCTGCTGCTGGATTTTCCTAAGACCCTCCATGTTTGTTTCCTGGGGATTAACCCCTTGTCTCAGCGTTGGATTTTAAAGGATTGGTCAGACGTAACCCCTAATATTTCGTCAGAAAGCCTAAAAATGTGCTGTAGAGTCTAGACCAGTGTTTCCCAACCTTTTTTTAGTCGTGGCACCCTTTGGAAATTTTAACAAACTTGTGGCACCCTACAAAATTAATTTTGTCACAATATTTGAATTTCTAACTTCGATATGATAATTTGAAGGTTAGCAGATCAATGAATGAGAGGGCAGCGTTACCAGAGATGCCCATTTACCACACCATGTTACTACACAGTAGGGCTATTGCAGACAGAAACAATACTGTACTACATCGATGTTTCCTGTCAATTTTTGAGTGGAATGTGCTGTTCCGATTCGCATGAACGGTATACGAGTGGAGCGATTGAGCGGAGCGAACACGAATAGAGCGGGATAGTACGCAGAGCGTCACACCACGTGAAAGTGAAACCTGAGCGGTGAACTAGTTTTCGGCAGCCCGAATTTCAGTGCATCTCTAATTATTGGCAACATCAGAAATGGATATTATATAATAGCTGCTTTTTTGAACATTTTAGCAATTTAAAAATATTAAAAAAGGATTTTTTACACGGCACCCCTGCTCTCGACAGACGGCACCCCGGTTGGGAAACACTGGTCTAGACAACCAGAAAAGCTTTAAATCTACATATAACTAATGCAGACTTCTAAAAGGACTGATACTGTATTAAAAATTGCATTTCTGGAGAGGTGACAATAACATTTTTAAATGTTTCATTTTCCACCAAATGGAATGGCAAAAATGATTTGTGTTTCTTTTCAGATTCCCCCATACTCGCACAATAAGTTGAGCCAGGAGATCAGAATAATTGATTCAGAACTGAACTGAAAACGCCTTGTAAATTCCTGAATTTGTACTGATTTTTAATTGAGGTGGCAAACAGAATGCTGAAATGCAATTCGAATTTTATGTAAGCAAACAGAGGTAAAATGAGTTGAAGTTTTTTATTTGTATTTTTTTAAATAGAAAAGCAAAGTTTGTCTTGACTTTGAATGCTGGCTTTGAAAAAAAATCAAGCTCTGAAAAAGTTCAAGAAGCCTCAAAGTTTGTAGGTTTATGGATGGATAGAGATATTTAACCTATAGTCTCTGCATTAATTGGAGACAGTATTAACATAGGGGAAAAAAACAACAGAAAAAAAATCAAATACTTCACCTTTAAGAAACAAGGAGCCTTAACATAATTGTTAAGATGTACTATTTGTCTTGGTCTAAAGGATGAAGGATATTCGTGGCGGCCTGTGGTGTGCTAGTGAAAGCAATAAGCTAAGCCATTCTTACTGAAAGCCAATTACTCAGGATAGGATGACTACAGAGGTCGGTCCAAGTTTGTGCTTAGAGAACGGCGTGCCAACTATGCTGGAGTACGATTTATTGTTTAATATCGTCTTAGACTTGAGACTTAATGGCTGTGTTCACACAGTCAGTGTTTGGTATTGAAAACAGTGTTTACAAACAGGTGTGACTCTTGAATTGTCCTGTTCAGATTACAGAAGCAGTTTGAATAATGTCTGTATGAACAAATAACCAGTCAAGACCCATTTTTTATTCCTGTTTAATTTCCTTTTGCTCTAATATGTTTGAATGTATGAAGCGACACAGATCTTTGAGTTGTGCAACAGGTGATCACTGTCTTACAGCATGACTGCAAACTGACTAATGAACCAGCCCAGCAGTGCTCTAGTGCTGAGACCTAAAGCCATTAGCTATTATCCTCTGCTGTGAAACCCAACTTCCTGTAGAGACTGACCGTGTTGCCTGGCTGCCGTGAACGCAGAAGTGTGAACTTGCTGTGATTCTTTTTGCTCCTGCTTTTGGCCTTGCGAAGTTCTTCAGACTTCTCGTAGTCGGTGAGATCCACCACCTCCTGGATTTTCTTCTCATCTTTGACCTGTAGAAAGTACAGATTTGGTTTTATTACTGTGCTTTAAATTTGTTTAAAATTGACTACATACATCTCAATATTTATGTATATGTTCTGAAATAACTTAAAGGGGTGATTTTAGTAGTTTTGTAATGACGTTACATTTGTAATGTAATGTAATGACTAAAATATTGATTAATACTAGTAATAGTTTATTTTTTATTTACTTATTAATCATCATAATAGTTGTTGTTGTTGTTGTTGTTGTTGTTATTATTAAAATCATTAATAATAATACTTTTGTACTTTTATAATATAATAATAATAATAATAATAATAATACAATCATAATTGTACATGTTGAAAACCGACTCTGATCCAAAACAGGTTTCATGAGTCATTAAGGAATAAATATAATTATAAATATATAATTTGCTTAATTATTCCAAACAAAGGCTAATTTAAAATGAGCGTTTCTACTGCCCAGTGTGTCCAGAATTTTACATTTCAGCCAAGAATTTTCATTTTGGTGCATCACTACTCAAAAGGGTTTTTTTTTTTTTTGTTTTTTTTTAAGGAAACAAAAAACAGCACAGCATTTTAAAGGTGTATGATGTTTGAGGTCAGTTTTTGGTTTAGTCTAGTTGGTGCAGTTGTTAAGAACTGTTTAGAGCATCTGAATGTCCAGTGATATTAACTTTTAACCAAGACAGCTCCAGAACATCACTGGTCCAAACATGGCAGAAGAGAACCTTTTAACCCAGATTCACAGTGAACACCATGGTCTGATTTGCTATCACCTGCAAATCAGAACGTTCTCATTAAGTCACAATCAATTTCCATTAGCGCTCTACTAAAGACAGAAAAGCTGTCTATGCACGCAAGCACACATCTGGTTGTGTTCTGTACTACAGAGCCGCTCTACAGTGCAGTACTTGAGAGATTGGCATCACACCCAGTGCACTATGGGGTGTCACAACAGGGAATGGCTGTACAAATAGTACATCTACTGTTCCAGCAGTACAAAGGCAGCAATTAACTGGCAATCTGATCCAATCCATTTTTCCAGTAGGGGACAGTCGGGACACAGTACACACAATGTTTGCACTCAATACCGGACATTAAGAACTCCTCAATACAATTAGATTCAACAAAATAATGAAGTATGCTGTTATGACTTATAATGCACTATATAATGAATGACAATGAGGCATTAAAGTAAGGTAAAAAATCATCTGAATTTTTAAAAAAAGTGTGATAACACATTAGGATATTTATTTCACCGGCATTACTTGTAAAATGACCCTGATATAGGCTATCTGACAACAAATCTGGCACAGTTAAAGTAATCTGTAATCTGAGAACATACAGAAAGAATACTTCAGTGGTTAAATTCATTGAATGAATGTGAACTACACCACTACTTTTGTAGTTATGCTCTTTGCTCCTTTAAACTGAGTAGGTGCAGTCCAATTAAGTGGTTGTATATGAATCTGACAACATGTGCTCTATTTTGGATTTCATAACATTTGAAACTGCCTTTTTAAAACCGAACTGGCAGATGCTCAAGTAACAAGCCAGTTTTAGCCTTAATGACCTTTTTAACTGCAAATAAAGAGCATCATCTATATTTAATATTGGGTACATTAAGCTTTAAACAGACACATCATTTTGCAAACGAGACGCGCGCGGGCACACACACACACTGAATAGTCAAAAACAGCATCTTAAACAACCAAAAGAAAGCTACAGAAACTTGTTTGCCAAACCTTGTGTTTCTCAAGAGAAAGAGTGAAGGGACAAAGAAGTACTACTGTGAGAATTATTGCACAGTTTTGCCAGGCTGCCTGATATGTTCTCCGTAATCAAGATACTTTCTGTTATCTAACTAAAGCTGTCTGGAGCTCTAAACAATATTTTTGTTGTGTGTGAGGTTACAGAAATGTTCCAGGTTCAAAACACTTAAGCTCTACAAACAGCATCTGTGGCGTGCTGTTGAGTACCACAGAAAATCATTTTGACATTGTATTTACAGTGATGCACTTACATTGGAAGTCTATGGAGCGTGTTTCTCAAATACTGCCACAAAACTGCTGTTCACAAATGTTTCAGACTGAAACAGGATATTCAATGAAAAAAAATGTAGGAAAGAAATCGACTGAATCCAGAGAAAAGTAGATGATTAACAACTTTACTGCTCAAATTATGAAATTTTTTATACTAAAGAAGTTAGTCTAAATGCTCTATATAATGGACGTTTATGAAAGGATAGGCTGGTTAATAAAGAAAGCAAATATAATTTTGAATAGTGAAATTCCATTCATACAGAACTTGACCAGCCCTTTGAAAGACAGTGAAACACGAAACGATGTCTGCTCATCTCTGAATGATTCACCTGACATCAGACTGAAACAAAAGGACACCTGAACAGGAAATTCTCCATAATAGAGTTGATTTGTTGAATAACATGAATATGAATACACACTGGAAACTGTGCATTTGAGCAACAAGAAAATGTGAACAAAAACCAGCAAACCGTAAAGGATTTTTTTTCCCCAGGCTAATACAAGTTAAGCTCTATACTGCTGCCATGCTGTCAAAAATAATTTTGACTTATATGACACAGAGGACTGAGTAATGACTGCTGACCCCAAACTTATTAATACATACATATATATATATATATATATATATATATATATGTATGTATTAATAAGTTTGGGGTCAGCAGTCATTACTCAGTCCTCTGTGTCATATAAGTCAAAATTATTTTTGACAGCATGGCAGCAGTATAGAGCTTAACTTGTATTAGCCTGGGGAAAAAAAATCCTTTACGGTTTGCTGGTTTTTGTTCACATTTTCTTGTTGCTCAAATGCACAGTTTCCAGTGTGTATTCATATTCATGTTATTCAACAAATCAACTCTATTATGGAGAATTTCCTGTTCAGGTGTCCTTTTGTTTCAGTCTGATGTCAGGTGAATCATTCAGAGATGAGCAGACATCGTTTCGTGTTTCACTGTCTTTCAAAGGGCTGGTCAAGTTCTGTATGAATGGAATTTCACTATTCAAAATTATATTTGCTTTCTTTATTAACCAGCCTATCCTTTCATAAACGTCCATTATAGGGTCACAAAACATTGCAGTTGAGAGGGTGTATGAGAGTAGCCAAATACCCTGAAGAGGAATTTGAAATGAATACTCCTCACAATGTGTCCTATCGGCCCACATATGAAAAATTCATTGCAAAGTGTTTAAGTAAAAATCTGTGAATGATACAACCAATGCTGCTTTATGATGTGAAGGCTACAGGTGACATCTTGTAGGGTTAAATGCAGCATGTTTGCTTGCTCAGGTGAGGGAAGAAAGGGCGAGCCGCTTCATGTAGGGTGTTGACAAGTTGACATCCGCAGTTACAAACCTACTGAAGACAGTTTGAAGGTGTTTCCTCTCTGACTTCTAGCACAGTGGTTTTCAACAGGTTTTGCTTTACAAGTGGTGCTTTTGGACATCAAGTCGTGACCAAACAGTGCTAAAAATGCATTCATATCACCACAAACTACATTCAACAAAACTGCAAGGCCTTTGACCATAACAACAAAAGATATGGGAACTGTTTTTGCCTGCCTTCCCTTCCTTCCTGCCCATTTTTCGAGAGCTACACGATTATGACAAAACTCATAATCATTATTCAATTACATTGAAATTGTAATTGCGATTATTAATTAAAATTATCACAATTTACATTGAATGATGTTTATACCATTGTTTGAAGCAACCGCATGCCATAATTTTATATGAAAATAAATAAGCTGAAAACACTCAAACTGAAAATAATTTATTGCTTTTCTATAGTATTAAGCCTCAAATGTTAACTATACATTGGATTGGTTTCTTCTTTAAAAAATAAATTTAAAAAAGTAAAAATATGCATGGTATAATAATGTTATACTAAAACTAAAATTAAAACAATGGAAAAACCCTTAAGATAACCTGTAGAAAGAAAAAACAAGCACTCAGAATAACATAAATGGACGATGAATTACAGCTTTGAACAATTAAATAATTGTGGCATCCGTAATTGTAATTTGATTAACTGTGGAGCCCTACATTTTACTGTATTATAACTTTGCACGATCACATGTTTATTTTTTCCTAAACATTTAGTTTAATTTATTTCTTCTGACCACAACAGACCTGCAGCCATGTTTGTGTCGTGACCCATAAGTTAAGAACCACTGTTGTAGAGTTTATAATTTCAGTTCAACAAGCTTCTCATTTTGAGCTTCCTGATGCTATTTTGCTGTTCCAGAGTAAAACCAGCCTGCAACTTGCTGGAATTTCTCCCTGCCGTCCTTGCAATTGCAGTAATAATCATCTGACACAGTGTGACCAAGATCCCTTTTGATACTTTGCGGAACAGAAGAAAACACCTAAAGAAACCAGACGGAGAAGAAATGGTTTGATGACTATACAAGGCACGACAACCTCTGTTGATCTCGCTTTCCAGCAAGTGAGTCCGAGCTGTGCCAGGCCCTGACGTGTGAAATTATTCATCCGTCGTTTTCATTTGCTCTACTTGTGTTAATGTAGGTGGACGACTACACCCCATCATCCTAGAGAATGATGCCGGCAATTGTAAAAAGAAAAAGTCACACGTCTTTCCTTGAGTATTTGTACATGTATGACATATAATATATACAATAAAGTCTGTAGACATGTTACTTTTACTATTGCACTGCATGATCTCATTTTATGACGTTTTCCATTTGCACCAGTTCACAACGCTAGAATCATTCAGCACATCTGACATCTGCAGATCTCTTTTTTGAGAAATGCTATACATATGTACTAATATGACAAGTAAACTGGAGTGAGATAAATGGGATGCATGAACTAATTCAAGTTCTTGGCTGATTGTGATGTGAAAAATTAAGGTGAAATGTTGAATCTGGCAAAAGCTTTCCAATTATTTTCAATAATTTTCCAAAAACTACTTCATTAGCATCCTAACCAAGCACAATTTTACAGACAATTTAGTTGATTGCTTGGTTTCTGTTAGAGTAGCCCTGCCCACTGAGAAATCTCATTGGTCCAAAATTGCATCCTGCATAACTTGATTGGCTGTTGTTGTGCTATGGTTTTTTTTTTTTTTTGCTTTCATGACAGACATTATTTCACACTAGATCCAAATGCAATCAAAGACAGTGACAGCATTTGAAAAACATTCATAAACCAGTAGGCAAAAAGTCCTACTGACCTACTATTTCTGGAAAGATTCTGAATGTACATCCAATGGACACTATACTATCCCACGAGGCCAAGTGGAAAGGAGTTGTGAATGGCAATGAAGAGACGCAACCGATTCTGGCAGTGACAACATGACAAATGTACTGTGTTGTACTGTGTTGTACTACTACCACATTAATACTGTAAAGAACATACTTTTTTAACAGTCGCTTATTCAAAAGAAGTACCAACTGCAGCCAGTATGTATCATGTAACCTTATTGGCAGTGCTGTTTCCGTTTAGGGTGGATACTGATTGTGAATCGCCCAAATGGAAGGACTATGATTTCAATGCTGTTTCAGTGGCATCATTTTAGAAAGGCAAACCAGATGAGCAAAGGGGAAAAGAACATCGTAAAGAGGAAGTATCGAGCATAGAACAAGTTGTGGCCATTAGACCGATGTCTGCCTTCTCACATATGGCTCCAAAAAGCAGAAGAGCAATGTTAAGATACTTTCAAAGTAGATGAAGACCACAGCTTCCTTATTTGGGCTTGAGAGGACAAAAAGACGACACAGACAGACAGCTCTTATCTTCTTCTACTTTCATGTTGAAGTTCTGGTAGATGCCATTTAGGGTAACTAAGCGGAACAAAAAAAGACCGGAAACTACGCCTAATTAAATTTAGATTCAAGCATTCATGAGAGAGCAGTGTACCAGAGTAAGTGTGTGAATGTAAAGACAGTCTTGGGTGAGTGGGAAAAAGTTTTCCTACTATCTGTGGACTCTCCCTACATCTGCCACATCAGCGGCCAGGAATCTGACCCCGAACAACACTCGCATGACATCTGCTCCTGTGAGCTGTTCTGGAAGTTTTTTCTAGAACACATTCTCAGCTTACTGCCATCCTTCAGTCTACTATCATCTGACTCAATTATGTCAATTTGATTTAAGCGGAATCACATACAATGAATGGCCAGTGGGTTATTAGTGGTGCTTGCTATTGCCATTGCTCATAATTTAGCCCTTAACCCTGCAGACAGCTCAAACTGCAGTATGCAGTTTGTTAAGAAGAGGTGTGCTTATACTTTCCAAAGCAATTTATACCTGGTAGATGATAAAATGTGCCAAAAAACTAAATAGGTTTACGTTAAAAATGGGACCTGAGCAATGTGAAGAGAATTTAGAGACTATAATTTGCCCAAAGCGGTGTGAAATGAAAATTCACCCTATCTATTTTTTTAACACAGGTTATTGATCTTCGTGTCACCAATTCAGCAGTGCATGTATTTTTACATAATTCTTAATCAAAATGTCACATCTTGATCTTCCAGTGAAACAACAGACTTCTCTTTGTTGATTGTAACCACTTACAGCTCCCTAGTAGCATGGCAGTTAGTTGCACAGGCAAGTATCACTGATATTTTCTTCATAAAATCCCCCCCCCCAAAAAAAGTATTTTCTTTATTAAAGATGCATGGTAAACCATAGTTACTAAAGTTACTGTAAAACTATTTTTTATTAGTATGGAATCTTTGTCAGTTTCATTTATTTTTGTTGAGGTAGTAATTTTGCTGTAGCTAACTATGGTATTTTTGGCAAAAACTAGTTACCATAGAACATTTTTGAAAGTAGTCTACAATTAATCCTTTTTGATACTTTTCTGGCACTGCTGAAGCTTGAAAGCCTTAGTTCGTATTCACAAAAAAATGCAGTCAGCACAATTTTTCAAATATTCTCCTTTTGTGTTTCTGCAGAAAAAGTCATGTGCGTTTGGAACAATATCAAGGGGAGTTAATGATGACAGCATTTTCATTTTTGAGTGAACTAGAAGACTGTATAAAAAAATCTTTTAAAAAAGAATCTGTAAAGTTTAAGCCCAGATACCTGATGGTGTATACTGTATGTTGAAGAACTACATATACCCCTCAAGCTAGGATCTTCAGACCGCTATATAAATATGGGGATTGGAAATACACCATTTTGGCATTCATCTATTAGGAAACATGATACCAAAACAACAACATCGGATCATTAAAATCTGTTGTCTGTCTAGGCAGCTGGAGAGAAACATCTAGACGACAGTATGATGAAACCTCAGGCTGTTAAGCACTAAAAGGGTCAATCCTCTCTCTGAGCTGTGAGCCAGAGCCCATATGCTGCCTCGGCATTCTGATGCTGAGCACAGCAAACAGTCTTCTGCGTGACCATGACTCAACCTCAATCCTGCTTTTCCTTCCCTTCGTCCTCCCACACTGCAGTAAATCAGCCTCGCTCCTGAATAAATGCCCTTTATTTCCCTATTCTTTAATGCTTACTGAACTTGTTTAACCTCTCTTTAAACCTTCACTTGGGCAGTGAAGGGAACCACAATGTCAGGCACATGCTTGACAGTTTGTGTTGCATTGGACTTGGAAATGTCCGCCAAGTGAATGTTTACATGTTTATCTCATCATGTTCGGCCTTTCAGCACATCCGGCTCTAATTCCAGAACAATGTCTGCAATTGAATAAAGGTGTTAACACTGTAAGACGCAGCTCTGTGTACCACAGCAAGCCTGACCTGAGCAGAGCAGGATAATAAACGGATAGTTTATTTATTTATTGAGGTTTTTTGTGTCGAAAGTCCAAACTGCAGTTTTTTTCATACAATGAAGAATAATGAGTACTTTTATAATATTTTATGAAGCAATCTCCTTTTTGGAGATTGACAGTCCCTGTTTGCCATCTACTTTCATTCTCAAACTTCTCCTTTCCAATGAAGAAAAAGTCATGTGGGTTTTGAAAGGCACGACATGAGTAAATGATGACAGAATTTTTATTTTTGGCTTAACTACATGTCTTCTGAATTTTAATACATGTTTATCTGCATTGGAAGTGTACTATTATATTGCAGTGTGGATTGTGCTTTCTTTTACTTTGTCTAGTTTTGTTATGGTTTTCAAAGATGAGGGCATGTCACATATCCCATCTATGCCGTTACGCAACTGGAACACATTTCTTACTTTCTCACACTGAAAGCAGTACTGAATATCATTGTAAGCATGTTACACAAGTAGCATCTCATCAATCAAATGAAGATGTGGAGAAAAGCATTAAGAGAAAAAAAGGTTTGTCCAAAGCTAACCTCTCTTTCAGAAATGTAGAGTTGCTCTCCTTTCAGTATAACAAATCTGCTTTTCCAAATTTCCCTGAAAATTCCTTTGCCACAGAACTTGCGAATCCAGCCAGTTTTGTCGGGCTGCATGGGCTGTTGATTGGCGTCCTGAGGGCCCTGAGAAAACAGAGACATGCCAGTGGGACTACAGGTTTCCAGTTGGTTATGATCTAATTGTCTGTGTTTCAAAGCCTAAACAGCATTTCTAGGCCTTCGTAAGTCTATGATGTGCAATATGCTGTCTAGGAAGGCAGTTCACTAGGTTTTGAGACACAATCGTAGTCTCTAGAATGGGGGAGACTTTCTTAAAGACCATGTCTTTGTCATGTAGATCATATCACATTCCTGACACTTATGCACTTTTCTCACACAGCACATGCACATACACACGCCAGTGTTTCCTCAACATTGGGATCTTGCAGTCTGAACTGAGTGTGATGAGAAAAGGCTGTGTACATGCAAAATAATGGCAAGAAACAAAATTCTATTATGCTGATCTCACAGACAAGAGTGAACAATATCCATAATGTTTATTATTCAGAAAAAGACTTTCCTCAGCTATTTATGCATGTAATCAGAATATTCTGTATGAAACATGCCAATTCTTCGCCTGCCAGTCTAGACAGGAAATATTGGGAGTGCCATTTATTATGCTTTTTATTCATTTTGGACAGTAATTTAATCAGCTCATTAATACTGCATGTTAAGTGTTCAGTTTGTAGTCCCAGAAGATAAATTGAATTTTTCAAACCATGCCTTCCCTTAAGAGTTTCCTTTTGGGTTTTTAGAATTTATGTTTTAGATGTATTAATCATTAATATTTGTTAGTAAATGTGTACATGAAATTATAGTCTGAATTAAAATAATTTTTAAAAATTCTGTGTAATATAGTCATATGCCAGCAGTCTTATTCAGTTTTCTGGAAACTGTAATACTGGCTTCTGGTTATAGCATTCAGGTTCTGTTTATTTTTAATGTAATATTAAAAGAAATCAGGGCAAACCTTTTCAGTTGTACCTTGACGTTGCTCGTGTGATTAAAATAAAGTCAACATTACTCCTTTCATTATTTTGAGCCTAGTCAACTTCCAAAAAAAGGCGTGCGAAATAATATCATGTCGACTTATACATTTACAGCTAGAATAAAATAATTATAATGCGTGTACTGCATTGGTGCATTGAAAATGTTGTTAAATAGTGTTTAACAGTGTAAAACAGTGTAGTTTAGTGTAAACTGAAGTGTACTTGCTGCAGTGTTTCATACTAGTGCACAAAGGCTCGCGGCGCACCTCACGGACAATAGAGTGGACTCGATGTCTTACCCGCTTTGTTGAACTGTTCTTCTTCATGACTCGATAAAACGGGTCTTCCCGACTCTCCCTCCGTTAAATCCAGATCCTTACGTGCCACAATGTGTTGTCTACAACGAAACAAAATCCTGGAGTGAAACGCTACACTCAAAGAAAGCTCGGTGTTGAATGAGGCGCTCCCCCGTTTGTTTCTTACGCCTCCTCTTGTCTATTTACTTCCATTCAGTGTCCTCCAGATCCGCGCAGATTATCATCCAATGGCTTTTTCTTTGTGGTCACGCACACAGATCTGAGAAATGTGCTTTCTAGAGCAGCAGATAAGTCTGTGCTGGTGCCATCATCATCACTATTATCGTGTCTTGTGTGTTGATCTCCTGCCCTCATGTGTGTCTCTTGTGGAGTTCTGTGAGAGCTGGAGAATTTAAGGCTGTGTGGTCCCTCTCTTTGTCCTCCACAGCTCCACCTATGGACACCACAATGATGTCACTGGAAAGGCAGGTGGGGGACTTGCTGTACTGAAAGGAATGTTGCAGTATTTTGCTATCATTTTACATTGTGTTAACAGTATTTGCCTGTATTATTAGCTAAAATATTATATATAGCATTATATGATAAAAAAATATGAATAATGTGCAATTAAAAATTAATTACACTAAGTACATGTAGTTCATCAACAGTGTCAAAAATTAACCTTTTTATTAAGGATCAATATTTGCCCCCTGGATTTAATTGACATAACATGGACAACACACTGTGGTTCATGATTAAAATAAATTCTCACAGTATATATTAGGGTTGGTACACAGCAACACTGTATATTTTGATGTATGAACTGCTAGTTTTCTACTGTTTTCAGATATATTTATTTAGCAGTATCATTTAGTAGTCTACATACTGCTGTAAAATATAAATGAACTAGTTTTATAAGTCAAATACTATTTAATATGACTGAATCAACTTTACTGTATTCGGTTTAACTTGCAAGAAGTCATTTTTAATGTCAGGTGAGATAGAAATAGCCTCTGAAGGTAACAACTGCACAATTTCGGGGGGGGTTTACAGTGTAATATTATATTTATTATATGCTTATAAATAAATATATTTCTATATTTTTATTCTACTTTTGATATTAAATGATAAAGTATATAAATAAATATGTAAATGTGATCTGGTAAATGAGGAACTCTTGAATACAGATTGTAACACTTTACAATAAGGTTCATAACTACTTTAGTTAACATTAACTAAGCATGAACAATACTTCTACGGCATTTATTAATCTTAGTTAATGTTAATTTCAACATTTACTAATGCATTAGCCTATTAAAATCAAAAGTTGTGCTTGTTAACATTAGTTAATGCACTGTGAATTAACATGAACTAACAATGAACAACTGTATTTTCATGAACTAGCATTAACAAAGTTTAATAAAATACCGTAATAAATGTATAGTTCATTGTTTGTTCATGTTAGCTAATATATTAACTAACATTATGGAACCTTTTTGTAAAGTGTTACCAAAAGAACATTTTGCAGTTCCATACAGACCAACAACTCATGACAAGCAGCCCATGTGGTGTTGAGATAATGCTCCCATAAAGTGATGTAACTCAACAGCAATACAAACATGTCTACCTGTCATCTTAAACCCATCATGGTCCTTCTTAAGTGTTTAAAAATAGTAATGCATACCGCCTTGATAAGCTTTGGTCTGAAATGCCCCCTACCTAGTATTACTTCAACAGTAAAGAATTGACTCAATGTGTTTGTCATTGAGCCAGGTGAGA
This sequence comes from Sinocyclocheilus anshuiensis, assembly GCF_001515605.1. NCBI lineage: Eukaryota > Metazoa > Chordata > Actinopteri > Cypriniformes > Cyprinidae > Sinocyclocheilus > Sinocyclocheilus anshuiensis. The sequence goes on along the minus strand of NW_015544215.1, from coordinate 68,281 downwards.
TTATTAGGTTACCTTACAAGGTTAACATAATAGCTGGGTTAATGTTCTATATATAATCACAAATGCAAACACGTACATGTTATGCATCTTTATTATCTATGATTGAGATATTGTACAACATTTAAGTCAAGCTGAGAACATGGTTAGAATAACACCACATTTGACAGTTTAACACATTTAAAGGCTCAATACGGGTCAGTCAGAGCGGCCCTTTGTTAGGGTATGGCACAGGATGACCGGCTGGTTATCTGTTTAAATGAGTCTGACAATTTATGTTAGTCCCCTATCAGAAATTCTAAATATAATGTGAGAAATGAAAGCATTTAAAAGATGTATCAAAACAGGAAGCAGAGGCAGCTCTCATGTGAGGTATAAAAATGTAGCAGGGTCTTCTATTCTAATTATTTATTGAATGGTAAGAAATGTAAGTGTATTTCATTCAAGTACTGTATGTGTAGAATTCTCAATGCTGTCATTTGCCATTTAGGAAATGAATGTCCTTTTTGTTTGCATTGCTGTAAATGTTCATTCCTTGAGATCAGTATTCACCACACAATCTTTCTCCTGTCTATTACGAGGCTGTCAGCAAATCCATCTAGGAATGGGCTAAAAACAACAAAATGGTGCAATCTAGCAAATCTAAAACAACAAAACTGGTGCAAATCTTCTTTAATGATTATTTCATGCTTTAACTTTATTTCTAAAAACACAAAATATATATTGTAAGTATTTTTTGTGAAATAGTTTTCTAGTCCTTGCATATAAATACCCATTTTTAGTTAATGCTGTTTTTTAGAAACCTAGGTAATCATACAGTAGCATCATTGTAATGACACGCTCTAATCCAGCACTGAAGTGGAATTAAGCAGCGCTGCTGTCCCAGTTTAAACAGAGCTCTTGTGCAACTGAAGCGGAAATCAGCTTACAGAGTTGCCTCTCATTAGGCTTTCAACTGCTGCCGGAAAAAAAAAGAAGAAATATAAACAGCCACAAGACTTAAGGTCACTTTTCTCATCCGGTTAATCATCTCTGTACTTGATCAGTTTAAGAGTTCCCACTTTGGGTTACGAGTCCGACTCTCTAACCATTAGGCCACGACTTCCCCAACTGCTACCATAAGCACCATAACATCTGAGACACAAACAGACCGTGTTATAAAATGCTCAGGCCCACTTTGTTGTGATTAAAATGTCATTCATATTCTGTATAAAGAGACCACTCTGCGTCAGAACATGGTGCCATTGTTTTATCAGCAGTCTGTCACGCTGTGGCCTAGTGACCTGATGGCAAACTCAAGGCAAGGTGTGCTAGCCTGGCTCCTCACCACTGATTGGCCAAGATTATAAAATATTTTATGATTTGATAGGATCCGCTGTGTACAGATCTGTTTTGAGCAGATTCAGGTCAGTGTTTGGGTGTAGTTGTGTTACAAAGTGCATTGAAATATTTGTAATGGCTATGCAAAATAAGGTGAACTATTCCAAAGTAGGACAGTTTTTTGTAATTTCATGATGGAGCACAGATAAAATAATTTTAATGTCAGCGTATTTTATGCTTCATTCATCCTAAAGGTTAATGTATTTAAACAATATTTATTAAAATGTATATGTAATATGCTGCAATTGAAGAACTACACAATCTTTAAAACAGTTGTCACAGATATGAACTAATAGTAATGTTAGTTCTTACTGTTAATACAGTGCATAGTATGATAAGCATAATTCAGAATAGTCCCATTTTACCTGAAAGCAGCATTCTTACTATATTTAACAAATTAAGATAAAGTGGGACAATCAATGCACACAAATAATTAAATCCAGTTTTTGAAATTATATATATTTTTTATTTAAATAGCCATCTGTTCATTATCTAAAAACCACACTCTCAGAAAAAAGGTACAAAAGCGGTCACTGGGTTGGTACCTTTTCAAAAGGTACACTTTTGTACCTTTTAGGTACTAATATCTACACTTAAGGTACTAATATGTACCTTTATGGTACCAATATGGACTCTTTAGGTACAAAAGTGCACCTTTTGAAAAGGTACCGCCCCAGTGACAACTTTTGTACCTTTTTTTCTGAGAGTGCACCATTATAATTTCATGTTGGTGATTCCTGTTTTTTATAGAGGCTTGTATTTCAGAATAGCATTCTTATTTACTATTGAGTGCTAAAAGCTCTATTGATTTCAAGGTTAAATTTGTGTTATTAGCTGGTTTTAATATTGATTTGTAGGACAGCAGTAGATTGAGCACTTCCGCCGCATCTGATGATGGGACGGGTCTCAGCATGGGCCACAATTGCACCGCTGGATAGTCTTGGGTGGAGATTAGACTCCAGATGAGCAATGTAGGCCACAATTTGTAAGAGATGTCTCTTTTAAATGCCTAATATGTAGATATTAGATGCCAGATCTCAATACCTTCATTGGTGTATAAAAAGCCATCAAGAATAGAAGAATCCAATCTGTCTCCAGATTTGAGAAGAAATGGATGCATGTGTAGTAATTCACAGTAGTCTTAGTGGAATCTCGTGACAGATGCAGATAAGAAATTGATCCAAGAGGCCTATATAATGACCAGATTGAGCAGATGTTGCCATGCTGCTTGGAGACCTCAGCCAAAGCTGATTGAAAAAAGCTATGACCAGTAGGATTACAGGTTTTGGTCTCCTGAAAATACCAATTAAATACCACTAAAGGCACTGGACTGACATGAGATTGGATAGTACTGGTTTGAGGGTGAGTAAATGATAACAGAATGTTCATTTTTGGGTAAACTATCCCTTTAATTCTATAATCCCAAGTGCTGAAATTATGATTGGAATGTTAGCCGTGTTGTTTATAAGGAGATGATGGCTTCCTTTCCCGTTTTTTTTTTTTTTTTTGGTCTTCTCTCAAGTTATCTTCATGCAAATCAAGCTAAATGTTTGGTAAATCTAACCACGTCTCATTGGCCACTAGCACAGGACAGAAACATATACTTAAGTTTAAAGGCAAGAGTTTTTGAGACGGGTTTGTGAGGTTCATAGTGGCCATAGAGTAAATGTGGAATGTCAAATAAAGCCTTAAAATTCAAAGTGGCATTTCAACTGTGCTGACACAGACAGACAATCACGACACTACATCCCACATCTTCATACCGCGCGGGCTGATTCGACAGAAAAGTAGCCACAATAATAAAAGCCGCTCCACCCTAATTGGCTTGTTGTTTTAGTTTGGACAGGACAATGTGCTGCCTTCAGTATGCCTTGAGTGATTTTCATTTACTCTTACTCTTTTAAGAGTGTTTATTCTAGTATTTATCCTTCTTCACTGTATGTTTCTTTTCTCGTTTTATCATCTGACAGACTACTCTGTAACAGTTATGAGCTGAATATTTATTTTTAGGCTTACAAGTTGGTTCAAATCCCTATGATATCTCTAAATACACTACCTGGCCAAAAAAAGTCAACATTTTGATTTAAATAAGCAATACTGGAGAGTCTAGGACTGGATCATTATTGTAGTGATTAATATGTTTCTGGCATGTTGTATGTTTTGCAACAATTCTTTCAACCCTAACAGATGCAGTGTGTAGCTTTTAATTTCTTAGACAACCATATTGGAAAACATACCCATGTCCATATTCCAGGATGACAATGTCAAGATTCATCAGGCCCAAATTGTGAAAACACGGTTCATTTTCATGTATGAATTGAGCCTAACCCTATTGAAAGGCTTTAGGATGTGCTGGACTCGATTTTACAGAGTGGGTCAACTCTCCCATTGTCAATACAAGAATTTGGCAAAAAATTAATGCAGCTCTGGAAAATCTGGAAATAAATGTTGTGATGTTGCATTACGTTGTTGAAACAATGCCAAAACGGAAACGCAATGCTATCAAAGCTAAAGGCAGTCCAACAAAATATTATAGTGTGCAACTTTTTTTGGACAGGCAGTGTAAAGTCGACTCCAGCACATCCAAAAGACTTTCAATGGGGTTAAGATCAGGACTCTGTGGTGGTCAATCTTTTACAGCTTGAGCCTGATGATTCTTGGCATTGTCGTCCTTTAATATGGACATGGGTATGTCTTCCGAAATAGATGTTTAAGAAATAAAAATCTACGCACTGCATCAGTTAGGGTTAAAAGAATTGTTGCCAAGCATGCAACATGCCAGTAACATATTAATGACTGCAATAATGATTCAATCCTAAAATCTTTAGTATTTGCTTATTTAAAGGGGTCATATGATGTTGCCTTACCCGACAGGCGTTAACGAGGCATTTGTTGCATCCAGTGGGGACATAATTACGGATTATAATGACTTATATGGTCTTTTTGCACGTTGCATCGCGCCGCCTAAACATAAAACCATGTCTGCATTTGTGATCGGAGAAATGATAAACAACAAGCGCTACTCTACACTGCTCAAAACTCGCTTTTGAATCATCAGTGGCAAATCCTTTAAATGAAAACGTACTTACAGTCTGTGAGTCAGAACAGCCGGCATTGTAGTCTACTCTTCCAGGATCAGGAAACAGTCCTCCATAAAATGTGCTGCACACATCTGAATATTTGGGTTGAACTGTTCTGGAACAGTGTTGTAAATACAACTTAACCACTGATTTCTAGTCGTGTCCTCTTTTGGAAGGCCAAACAAAGTAGTTTCGCTTTCACAACGAAACACACGGCGGGCTAGAGTGAGCAGCATCTGGCGGGCTTGAGAACGGCACGGCCGGCGGATTCGGCGAAGGAGCGGCCAGTGGGCTTGCGGCAACCACGTGACGACCCCGGGCTGGACTATTTCCTCAGCGACCAGCACGGATCAGCTCCAGGCATGACGAAGCGGATATCGTCCTCTTTTGGAAGGCCATACAAAGTAGTTTCGCTTTCACAACGAACCACACATCGTCTCCACGACATGGCGGCAGCAACAATACTACAACGAGAATAAAAGTTACGCCGCCTTTCTTTGCGTGAACATTTGGGTGGCGTTATGCAAATCTTCCCACATTGTGACGTAGACATGTGGGGGCGTGTTAGAACGAGCCATTTTAGGTAGGCGTGGTTGACTCTTAACTTTTATAAAGAATATCTCTTTGGATTTGAGACTTTAGTCTTTGCAACTTTACAGATCTTCTTTATGCACCAAGAGCTTGTAACACTTCAAAGAGAAAGGAAAAATTTAAATTGCATCATATGACCCCTTTAAATCCAGACAGCGGCTTTTTTTTTTTTTTTTGGCCAGGCAGTGTATGTGCAATAATAATTGATGCTATATTAATACTTTATTTGTTTTAAATAATATAAAGTTGGGTGACTAACTTTATTTTTTATCAATATACTTTATATTCCTTGCATTTGCATATTTGTTTGAGAAGATGTACACCACAGCAAACACAGCTAAATATACCCATCACTTCAGAGACAGACTGTTGGCTCTCTGTCATTTGTATTGTTACCTTACACTAGTCAATGAAACATTCAGTGAAACCTCATCTCCTTCACAATGATGAATCTGCTCGTCAACCTTTGAGTGACCAGGTAGTAAAATGTTAGTGTAGAGTGAGTTGTGGAACTGTATCCTTTTTCAGACTTGTCCCACTGACATCTTCAGGAAATATCAGACTTCCACCACTTCAAAATGCCCCACAACAAAGGACGTTCAGGGTTAAGTTTGTTTCACATTCTCTTTTCCGACAGGCACATGAATTGATTGATTGAATTGATTCAAAATTGCACTGAGAAGGAAACAATATGACTGATGTTGCATACAAAAGTGCAGCTGCTTCTACATTTAGTTCCGGAATGTACCACAACATCATGTTGTTTCACTCCATTCATTACATCAGAGGATCATGCAATGCTAATCTCATGGAGAATGGACTCTTGAGCAAATGCTCCAGCATTCATTGGGATTCTAAATGAAAGCAGGTGGATTTGGGAGGGTGTGACAGAGGCTACTGTGCTATAAAAACTGATGCTAGGTACAGAGCATTCTTTCCATATGTGACTTAGACTTAGGTTCATATATCAAGCCAGTTATGCAACCATATTTACTGCTCTGAAAAACCATTGGTACTCTTTTGACCTTGTTTATAAAATGTGCAAAAATATATAAATCTTAATTTCTAATTAAAATTATGCAGCATTAAAAATAAATGTATTGTCAATCTTTTTTATTTATTTATTGCTGATTCTCCTGGGCCTGTAAGCTGTATGAAATAACAAATGCTGTTATTTTATTTTGTGTTTTTCAGTAACTAAAACTTTTGGCACAGTATGTTAGTCTCAGGGAAAGACATTACTGTAATAACTTAATCCATGTTAACACAAAAACCTGTGAAGAGCACTTCTGACTGCAGAGTGACATTAGCAGACTGAAGTGTCACATTATGACAGTCAAGATATGTCAAAATATTCACAAACAAGCTAAATCTGTTGTTAATTAAATTCATTTAGAATCTTCTGGTATTTTAGAGAATGTTTTGGACAAAAGATGGATTGCTTCTGCCCTAGCATAGCTTTACGTGAAGGAGATACAACTGGATCTTGTAATGCTAGCCATGAAATTCAACTCTGGAGATCTATCAATTATAAAGTAGACCAACGTCAGGGACCTTTAGTGACACTGTCTCCTGCCTGCTCTCTTGAAAACATTTCGGCACTATAAAGAACAATAGAAGAAGAGCGACAGTTTTCCAAGTCTCATGTGGTTTCAGGAAATAGCAGAAATGCACACAGGTTTGTACATTTTCTCTCTTACCACCCAGATTTCTACATGCTTTGCATCACTGAACAGTACATACCATCACGGAATTATTGAACCTTTGCTCATGTAATATTCTAGAAACAATATCACATTTTATGCATACAAGCACACAGTGAAATTACAAGAACTGTTTTTCTGTAAAAGGTCTATCAACATTTTATGGCATAAGCATCAGATAATTTTTTTTCTTTTTATGTTTCTGCATTTTCTATTTTATTCTCTTCAGGCTTTAATGAGGATGTGGAGCCAGTATCGAAATCCACAGTGCATCCTGTTCAACACTCATTTTAGTCTTGTATTTTAGTATTGCAGGTTGTCTGAGGTGTGATCTGAGTGCCCCTCATTCATTATTTAAGCATCTTTTATTGGGTTGCACATTATTTATAAGCTTTAAAAAGGGAGCTGTGCCCTCTCACTCATCCTTTAGAGATCCTGTCTTGTCATTAGACCAATCCATCATATACCAGAAGTAAAACCATACCATTTAGAGCAGAGGATTTTAACCTTCACAGACCCATGGACTCTAAGCAAACCAATATCAGAAAGCTAGATTTGGTAACACTTTATGATAATTTCCATGTAATTTATTTACACAGCTCAAATAGTTAGAAATGTCATGAAAATTTAACAAGGAACAACAATAGTCAGCATAATATGAATGTCTAAGAACAGTCTTGTATAAATGTTAAAAAAAAAAGCAGAAAAAATCTTTAACAATGTAATAATAATAATAAATTCTTTACATTTTCAGGACATTTGTAATTTATCATATCATTTGCTGTACTGAATTTGTGATGGTTTTAATGAATAAATATGTATTATTTTCATGTTATAGGGTGAGAATTTAAAAGGAAAGTGTGCTCATTATAATGAAAATCATTTCACAGTGCAAAATGTATATAATCCTAAATAAAATCCTGAAAAAACCTGTATCATGGTTTCCACAAAAATAATAAAAAGAAATGTTTCAGCATATTAAAATGATTTCTAAAGGATCATGTGACACAGAAGACTGGAGTAATGGCTGCTGAAAATTCAGCCTTGCCATCACAGGAATAAATTAATTTATTAATATTGTGAAGTATTACAATTTCAACAGTACTTCATGATATTGCTGTTTTTACTGTGTTTTAATCAAATAAATGCAGCATTTGTGAGCATAAGAGACCCCAAACTTTTCTAACATTTTTAACTACATCTTCACAGACCCTCATAGTACATTTGATTTAGCTAGACATCTGTGTTTTACAATTGGCTAGAGGTAATGAAAAACATTTTTCTTTTTCACTCAACATGCAATTTTTTATACATTTAATCGTAAAACGTAAGATGACTCTGCCAGAGCAGTTATACAGTAATGTTACATGCAGGCACCACCTTGTCCAGTCAGGTCAAACCAGGTCACTGAGTTTGAGATATTGAGATACCTGCTCCACTGCAGAACAGCACTGTTGTGTGCCATGTGATCTTTCTTCATCACAGACAGACACAGTTTTGTGTTTTTCCATTTAAAGCACAGTGTGGTCACTTGAAAATGTCCGCCGGCTACATTAGGTTAGATAACGCAATCGAAGCTCTCGAGATCAATACAGCCTTTTCTCTCACTCATTACAAGGCCTGTGATCATGCAGCAAAGTCACAGTGACTTTCAGTCAACATCTGAGCTTGAAATGAAACAAAATATAACATTTGAGATTTTATAACATTTTTTTTTTATGAATCTGGAAAATGATGGATGAGATTCAGCATAATTTTGATTCAGTACACTGTCGTAAACTATTGTCGGGATTGTTCTCTAGTAATTACCACAATAAAAGGAATGTAGATTTACTTTTCAGGAGCTTTACTTCCTGTTCCATTTGAAAGATGTCTGAGAGGTTGATTAGGTCTAAATGGATAGGATTAAAAATGCATCAGTATTGATCATAAGGCCGGGAAAAAATAAAGCACTGTTACCAAGCCACTATAAATGAATATCACTCTTCCAAAATAACGATAGTCAGCCTACAGTAAGGTCCAAAAAAAAAAAAAAAATTTTTTTTTTTTTTTTTTTTAGTTGTATCTCATAAAAATGCCTATAAAATGTCCAAGTGTGCGTAACAGGAATAAATTAAATTTTTCATGTTTCTTTTTTTTTTGAACCAATAAATGCAGCATTGGTGAGCATATGAGACTTCTTTCAAAGCATTAAAAAAAATCTTACTGTGTGTGTGTGTGTGTGTGTGTGTGTGTGTG
>NW_015544215.1:56396-58094 GCF_001515605.1 Sinocyclocheilus anshuiensis | reverse complement strand
GTGTGTGTGTGTGTGTGTGTGTGTGTGTGTGTGTGTGTGTGTGTGTATGTGAGTGTGTGAGTGAGTGAGTGGTATAGACATATATGTCTCAAATAGGATTCATGTGAGCTTGACACATGCCATTCTAGACAGCTTGGCCATCAGTTAGTTTCATCAAGAAAGGTCCAAAGTTCAAAAGAACACCCACCAGATACCATGAAATCTTGTGTGTGTGAGTGTGTGTTTGTCAAGGCATACTGATCTGCATTTGTAAAAGCAGCCAGCTGTTTCTATAGCACTTATACTGTATTTGTGAGCATGCCCACATGTGCTAGCACAAAGCAGTCTGCAGTGATTACTGTACCCAAGCAGCTGCAAGCTGCCGTCAGAGATCAGCGTTAATTACACAGCAGCCCTGATCTGCCGCCTTCCTCTAAAGAGCCCAGCTTAAACTCCCATCAGACCACCGCAGATTCAGGGCATGTGAGAAGCTGCTGGGGTGCTGGGTATGATTACGCTCTTGTTATGTGTAACCTATCCTTCACAAAGAACAGCAAGGAAGAAGGAAGTTTGAGGAAGATATCTCTCAGTTGTAATTTTTTGTATTATCAGTTTATGTATCAGCATCAGTGTTATTTTAGTATCACTGATACGGTACTGTTATATTTTTATTAATATTTTAAATTAGTTTTTATTTTAAATTTAAACTTTTAGTCATTTTGTTTAATAATTTAGTAATTTGAACTTTTTTAAATGTCTATTCTTTTTTTATGCCTTGACAACTAGCTGAAATAAAATCATTTTTTAAATGTTTTCAGTTAATTTCATAATTTCAATTAATGTTTATTTTAAGTAACCAAAAACATTTTATGGTTTTTAGTTTTAATTTATTAAATATAAATTATTTTATTTCATTTTATTTAGGATTATTTACTTTATTATTTGCTTATTTTTAGGATTAGAATTGCATCAATATTGATCATAATGCTGAAGACAGTATAGCACTATTACTTTTTACAGAGACACTACAAATATTTATTTTTAGTTTAATTTATTTTATTTTTATTTATTTTAGTTACTTACATTGCATTGATTTTAAAAGGTAATGAAATGCCACATACTACCTCAAATTTTGGGGTTTGTTGTTGGAGAATCAGAGGACATTTTGGCCCTGACAACTTTAGCAAGTACAAATGCACACACACACACACTTGTATCTTCACAGATCTTAAAATCCCTAAGCAGGTGTATTTTCAGGGGGTGTCGTGCTGAGTAAGCAGCCTGTGGACTATCCCATCAGCTGTTGGTTATAACAGCCGGTTATTCTTCTCAAATTTCACTCTCCCTCACCTGTTCTCGCCCTTGTCCCACAAGCCACAGCCCCGACATGTCCTCCACCTTCCCTCATGGTCACAGCATGTTTACTCTCGTCGAATCCAAGATCAGGAAGATGAGCTCTCAGGTTTCAATGGACTGTTATGCATGGCAGTTCTCGCCAAACTGATTATCTCCTGAGATAAAAACAGTTCCTTTGTGAGTAACAGAGTGAGATATTCTTCATGTTATGACTCCCTCTCTGTGTCCACAGGCTATTTTTATGAGTAGTTCCTTTGTGCCAGAACCCCAAGGTTCAGATAGCTTTAGAGGTAGTGTGTGTGTGTGTGTGTGTGTGTGTGTGTGTGTGTGTGTGTGTGTGTTCTCCTACCTTAGCAATGATGA
>NW_015544215.1:48522-54172 GCF_001515605.1 Sinocyclocheilus anshuiensis | reverse complement strand
GAGTGTGTGTGTGTGTGTGTGTGTGTGTGTGTGTGTGTGTGTGTGTGTGTGTGTGTATACAGGGAATCTCATGCATAACAGAGAGACCGCTGATGACCCACCCCTAAGGCAGTGCAAATCAGACCGGCTTTCCCGGAATGGAGTCCTGTACACTAGTCCATTCTTTCAAATGAAAGACCTTTCCATGTTCAATTATTATCAGGTCTACTGCATTCCAGTACTAAGTTGGCCAGAAAAACACGACAGTTAAGCTGAATCAAATTCCCTCAGAGCTAGTGAAGGGCTGACTTTAATGGGGCCCCTAACAGTCATGTCAACCGAACGGTTCAGCAGTTGACGTGACCCCTCGGCTCTTGGAGCCAACCACACTGGGACTCAGGAATGTGAAGCTTTTATGATCCTTTCAGAGCTCAACTGGTCTCCACTGAGGTTCTACTATGGCCCTCCCTTTCCCACAAATCCTCCCAAAAGCCTCATCAAGACATAATGGATAGGGGGTTGTGCACAACATTAACCCCTGGGGCAAAACAAACAGAGATGGCCATGACGACGTCGTTTTATAAAAACAATTCAGACTTATAGACTTGCTCACGTTTGTTGATGAAGTGCATCATAGTGTTGATTCACTTTTAAAGGGACAGTCATACAGGTTTGGAACGTCATGAGGGTGAACTATGCCTTTAAGGTGTAAATTTGTATTTGATTGTGTTTCGCTGACCAGTATTATGGAAGCTTATTTTGGTTACGGAATAAAAACTAAAAAAGGTAATTGCCAATTTTTTTTCTCCCAATTGCAAGTTTACACAATTATCTCGTAATTCTGACTTTTTTTCCCCGCAATTCTGAGTTTATATTTCGCAAATGTGACTTTTTTTTCCCTCAGAATTCTGAGTTTACATTTCATGATTCTGAATTTTTTTCTTAAAATTCTGTTCTCGTGATTCAGACCTTTTCCCAGAATTCCGAGTTTATATTTTGATTCTGACATTTTTTTTTCTTCAGAATTCTGAGCTTACATCTTGCGATTCTGTTTTATTATTTCTCTGAAATTTGCATGTGCATGCGGTCAAGTCAGGTGTAAAAAATAAATTAAAAAAAGATTTGTGAGATGTAAACTCAGAATAGAAGAATTCTGATTAAAGTCTGAATTGTGTCAAAAAAAAAAAAGTTGCAATTTCCTTTTTATATTTTTATTCCGTGATGGAAATAAGCTTGGCTTCAGATGCGAGAGCCGTCTCTTAAATTCCCCTAAAAAAATAAGGTCAACGTCAGACCACACATTTGAATGCAAAATTCATATTGGTTACAATGTAAATTATACTCCGAGAAACCTGCACGAATGTCACGTTGTACTACATCCACATGCATCTGATCATATCACCACATTATGGATATTCAAGAAGATGCAAATCTATTCGATTTGTGAAACATTAGTTATTTTGTTTATATGAACAGTAGATTTTAGTTTAATGCTGCTTTTTCTTGTAATAATGTGCAAGAGAAACAGCACATCTCAGTTTAATGCTCTTTCTCTTGAGGCCAGCGGAGACAGGCAGGCGCCGGGCATTGCCCACAGGGGCCACACATGCAGAGCGCTCATTGATTGTGTTCAGCTCTTCACAAGCATCACGGTGCTGGATATGATGGAATGAGTTTTGTGAATTATGCTCTTTGTCGACCATAAATAATGTGCTAATGCTACAACCTAAATTGCGTTGAGAGTCTGATGGTTTGATTGGCCCAGCAATGGGTTTCTAATTGGATTTCATCTTTATTCTCTGATGAAAAGCAGTCAGAAATGAATGAGGATGTTGTGCATTGTCATGCCTTGAACTCTTTGATTAATCACTTTTTTTTTACTAATCATGTTTACGTGAAATCTTTGTCCTGTGCCTGATATTTGTGACACTATACACATTATTACCAGTCACTTATTATCAGTAATGGGCATACAAAGAAATTAATACAAGAAAATGACTCAGCTGTTTAGAAGCCAATTTCACACACAAATGATTCCCTGCAGGAAACTCTTAGGGACAAAGGCTTCATTGAATAGATTTGTTGTTTGCTAGCAGCGAACTCATCAGCAAAGATTTTCAGTCTTAATCAGACAATTATTTTCAAAACTGTTGGCTAACATTATGCAGCACTAAAGTACGGGTCTGTAATATTTTTTAATGTTTCTGGAAGAAGTCTCTTATGCTCACCAAGGCTGCATGTAATTGATCAAAAATACAGTAAAAACAGTAATATTGTGAAATATCATTACAAATTAAAATAACTGTTTCCTATTTGAATATATTTTAAAATGTAACTTATTCCTGTGATTGCAAAGCTGAATTCTTAAAAATGAATGAAATCATAACAATAAAAGACTATGAATAAAAGTGAATAACCATGAAATGGCTACAAATTGATTTTTTTGTTTTTAAATCAGGCAACTTGAACATAATACAATTTATGGAATTTAGTGACATTGTTAATGTTAACAAATATGACAGATGCAAAATTCAACAAAAAATAGGAGCTGGACTGTTTTATATTGATTTTAGAGTCACTGTTACATAACTGCAAATGTACAACCACATCACAAGGCAATCATGTGATTCATTCTCTGCTTCTTTCACATCATATATTTCCTTTCAATTGACCTGCAATGCTCTACTGTGGAAGGATACAGTATCATAATTTAGATATAGGGGGAAATGCATAGCATGGCAAGTGCTTCCAAAAACACATCTTAATCGCCATCTAGCGGTTAAATTATATATAAATTATAATAAATATAATCTATGCACATACTGGACACACTGTAGCTCTAGCTTCTTTTTAAAGATTCTTACGGGAGTTTGTTCTAATAAGATATAGGCACAAGGTGAAATGTGCTAGAATGGGCACTATCACATAATCAAGATTTAATCCTGAGAGCAAAGTTTCTGAAAAAACTACTTTATTGTTGGATGGTTAACAAACAAACCACTATTTGCTTTTTTCTCTATCCCTAAATCTGTCCACGTTTAATATATCTGACATATGTACAGATGATAAGAATGTGATCAATTGCTTAGAAAACACAGCAATGCAGCTATATCCTCTGAGACTTTTTTTCTTGATAATCCTTTTCCAAGAACACAAAAAAGGCTGGTAAATAAATCTTCTGATGCAAATCATGTAATTTGCCTTGACAATAATCTGTGGCCACCTCACTGGTAAGAGTTTGGGGTCGCAGGTATCACCATTAGGTGGAGCGCTTACAATCAGGAAGAGTGTAGAGGTATGACATGTCAGTGGCGGTTGTTTAGTCCAACCAGCCGAACACTTTCCTCCCACAACCTTCTTGCCACTTCATCATCTTTTCCTTCTGGTGACGGGTCTTTTTCAGTGCAATCACTGCACAAAACACATACACAAAACAGTATGAGTTTACAAATTATTGACAAAGTGACAAATTATTGCATTTACCTGAAGTAGCAGCCAGACTTCCTCTCTAAGCCCTCAGTGACAGCGCAGTAGATAGAGGTCTGTGCGCCCTGCCAGGGAGTTTTCATCAGCAGCATAGAAGGCAGAGAGAGTATAGTCTTCAGCATTGGGTACCATGCCAGAACATGGCGATTCAGCTCTGTTCGAATCACTCCTGGATGCAGGCAGTACACGGAGACTCCTGTACCTATGGAAGCATCCATTGAAATATAAAACAACACAAACAACAAAAAGTATTTATGTAATTGCTTTATTTGTATATGAACTTGTCACAAACTGGATTACACATGGCCAGTGACACAGTATGAGACAAAATCACCCAAGACAGACACTAAAACATAGAATATTGTTTACTTTTTTGCTCAAAATAAACAAAGCTTTGTTAGTTTATTAATTGTTTGCTATACCAAAACTGCAGTATATCTTACCTTTCATTCTCTGTGCAAGTTCTCTAGAGAAAAGCACATTGGCCAGCTTACTCTGTTTATAGCTGAGCAAAGAACTGTAAGGCCTTTTGTCAAAGAACAGGTCATCAAATTCAATCTTTCCTGTAGGAAAACAGAGAAAAATATGGTTATATATTGACTCAAAAGGTTCCGTCCTGTTCAAAAGTTTAGGGTCAGAAAAATTTTATTTTGTAAAGAATACTTTTATTCTGAAATTATGCATTAAAATGAACTTACTATTTATTGAAGAATCCTGGAAAAAAAATTCAACGTTTCCACAAAAAATACTAAGCAGCACAACTGTTTTCAACATTAATAATAATAAGAAGAAGAAATGTTTCTTGTGCACCAAATCAGTATATTAGAGTGATTTCTGAAGGATCATGTGACCCTGAATACTGGAGTAATGGCTGCTGAAAATTAAGCTTTACCAAATATATTAAGATTAAACAGTTATTTTAAATTGTAATGATATTTTACAGTATTAATGTTTTACTGTATTTTTAATCAAATGACAGACCCCAAACTTTTTAATAGTAGTGTATTTTCCATAAATACAAGCAAAGAAATAATATAGTCTGGTCTGAAAATATTTGAAGGTTTTATTTTCTGATTTTTAATCAAAAGAAAATTACCACCAACATGTGCAATACTGGACACATTCACTATGCGGCTGGGGGAGGATCTCTTTAGCATTCCTAACAGTAGATTGGTTAGAAGAAAATGTCCCAAGTGATTGACAGCCAGCTGTGTCTCAAAGCCATCCTCTGTAATACACTTCGGACACATCATAACACCTGTCAGAAAAAAAAAAAATTTTAAGATCTGTCTCTGTACCTTGGTTTTAAGAATGAAATCAGACTATGATGACAGTCTGACTCACCTGCATTGTTTATAAGTATATCCAGTCGTTCTTCTGTTGCTTTGAACTCTTTGGCAAATTCTCGGACAGAATAGAGAGAGGCCAGATTTAAGTGTCTGATGACTACATTGCCATTTCCTGTGGAGCGTCGGATATACTCTGCAGAATTCTTGGCACGAGTCAGGTCCCGGCAGGCCATCACTACCCGAGCCCCTAAATGCACACATATTCACATTTCCACGTTAAAAATAAGGGAATTAAAAGATGAGGACCTAAATAATATGCCGTACCTCTACGAGCCATATCTTTTGCAGTTTCCTTGCCAATCCCAGTGTTAGCACCAGTAATCACAACTGTCCTTCCATCTAGACGAGCATGGCTTTTGCAGACACCACCAGCTATCCATTTCCGCAGCAGCATGAAGCCTGTATGGGAGATGGAACTATAGCTACACACACACAATGCTTAAAAGATTTTAAAATACATACTCGGCTCTAGAATCTTGGAAATCTGTAGCATTTTTTTTTTATTTAACTGGTAATATTGTTATATAGCCATATGTGTAGCCTATATTATACACACTACTGTTAAAGTTTGGGCTTGGTCTCTACGGCTGCATAATAATACTAAATATGGTCAAATTGTTCAATATTATTATATTTTAAATAACTGTTTTATATTTTAATATATTTTAAAATGTAATGTCTTCCTGTGATGGCAAAGCAGAATTTTCAGCAGCCATTACACCAGGGCTGCGTTCAGCCCCGACAAAAACGGTGCAAAACATTTTTAAACGGAAACGGTGGTGCGTTGAACACCCTGTTCTGATGACGCAAGAGTTGCAACTATGGCAGCTGAGAAG
>NW_015544215.1:40229-48356 GCF_001515605.1 Sinocyclocheilus anshuiensis | reverse complement strand
TTCAAACCGGAAACCGTAGCAAAACGGTGCACACCGGTTTGAGCTTGAACGTGCCCCAGTCCTCAATGTCACATGATTTTTCAGAAGTAGCCTAATTCTAATATATTGATTTGGTGCTACATTTTAGAAACTGTGACACATTTTAGAATTATTTGCTTAATAGAATGTTCGAGAGAACAGCATTTATTTTAAATGTAAATCTTTTATAACATTGTGTCTTTTTTAATGCTCACTTGCTAAATTATACTATTAATTTATTTATTTCATAAATAATTGTTTTACACCTTAAGGGTCTTTAATCATTATTTTAAATAAAAGTTAAGGATTTTAATAAAGGTTCTAAAGATGTCAAACAATACACGTAACTTACTGATTGCCGCCAGCGCGATGACAGCGCCATAGTTCCCTCGATCAGATGATGTGACTTGATCCCTCATCTCTCGTGAACGTCTACAAAATAAAGAATAAACCTGGGATGTCACATTATATCCTCTCTGTGCAGAATGCTATATATAGGGCTTAAGCAACTTAACAGCTTAGTACCTGCTATAGGCCTCCGCTTCGCCAAATGGCTGATTATGCGCGCCTCATAAACATTTAGAACAGCTGATTTCTCCATGATATGAAACGACGTTTATCTCAGAATCACAGTAAGAAAATAAGTTTCTCGCATGAATATTAGTGGTAAGATGGTAGATTTATTAATATTCAGAGTTAAGAGTACAACAGGCCTTATGAAAATGGGAATGTTGACACAAATAATGCACCACATTCGTCGCATGAACAAGACAATGGGTACGAACGAATGCACACGCACTTTGTAACTGTAAAGAATTGGTTTACTAGTATTATTATTTTTATTTCAACCAAGTTATCGTTACGATTCCGATTCTTTGTTCTTTTCTTTTTTTTTATCGCATAGCCTACTAAAATCAGCAGTGATCTGTTGCATAATGATTTCGACATAACATATATTACAGATCAGAAATAAATTTAATATAAAAAAAAAAACGATTTTGCAGAAGGTGTTTATTTTGTAATGGGGTTTCACAGTTTTTAGAGGCGACATAAGTGCAATACAATAATTAATTATTTTTATTTAACTATAAATTAAGTAAAATATTAAACAAACAAAAATATGAAGACCATGAAGAACCATTCAGTACTGATTTAAGTCCCACGAGCCTTAGGTACAACATTGGTGAAGTCGATAACCGCTCCTTCTGACTCCTCCTAATGATTTTGAGTCACTAAAAAGAATCGGTTCAGAAGAGTCATTTATTCGGTACTCGTAGTACACTGGTTGAGATGTTTGTTTTCGATTCATTAAAAATAACCTATTCATAAGAGTCGTTTGTTGAGGAATCGGACCTCAGTGTTCGTGTCTAATGTTTCGTGCACATTATATATATTTCGTGCACAGTATATATTCAGTAGCGGCTTTGCAGTGAATCTCTGAACAGTAGTGCAGTTAACACAGTCATTCTTGAGAAGTGGGACAAAACAGGGTGCAAAATTGAAAAAATAAAACCTTGTACTCAGACAAATTAAACTACATTTATGTATCTTATATGTACTAAGCTACTGAGCTATGCTTTGATACAACCTCCCAACTTTTCTCTTTTTTAACAAAATGTGCTTTTTTTTAGCTTGGACTGTGTAATATAATTTCAGCTTTATCTTTAACAGCATTCAAAAAGTGGGGACGCAACTTTAAAATCTTATTAAACATGCATGTGTCATTAAAAAACAACCTTGCTTTGATAGGAGATATTAAGTGTTGCTTTTGATAAAACAAGCTCTTTTTCATCATTAAAAAAAAACATTTTTATCCATTTTATTGCATATGAATGCTTGAACCCTTCTCTGTGGACACACTGTTTTAGATGTAGTGAGAGGACATTAAGAAACACAGATTTGTGTAGTATAATAGTATAATATAGATAGTATAATAATGAGAAAATTAAATTGAAGGTGATAATTGTGTTAAATACATTCTATTATTAATCCCTCATGACATTTAAAATTGAAAATATTTTTATTTTTAAACCTAATAGCAGTTACCCTTGCTGGACCTGTTTTGTCCCATGTCTCAAGAATGACTGCACATGTGATGTTCCATTCACATTGGTGGAAGACCGCACGTTCGAGAACCGTTAAGTTAATAGAATGTCCTAAAAATCATTCGGTTCCAGTATGTCCGAAAAAAGTACGTTTTTTTGTTTCCTAACCTACTTATCAGTGCTTTGTGCATGTATTTATTGTGTATTGGGGTGTATTTATTATTATTTTTGGCCAATATTTTTATATAGGAGATGTTTTCAGTAATCAAGAATTGATCATCAAGAATTGTGTTCAAAAAAGACCAGTCTATAATGGTCTTGACACCTTATCCACAAAACACCTGCAAAATGCCAACACTAGCTGCTTTCCACTATTAATCCAGCATTTGGTTAAACAATGTAAAATGTTGTCGTTTCAAGGAAGGAAGCCATTTTCTTCTTCCAGTAACCACTCCTCCTTATTTCAGAGATTACAGCCAATCAGAGGTCAGAATCCAAAACAGGAAGTGGCGTTTTGAGCGCATCAACCAATCGCTGCCGCAGAAAGAGCAGAACCTCTGCCATTTAGCGCACTTATTCGTCTCGTCTGTGACGTACCGGCAGGCTTTGTGTTCTTTCAATATATCACATTGAACATATTTCCATATAGACTATAATCCGGTAAGTGTTATTTATAAATTCAACCATATTCGTTGTATTCGCGCTTTAATTCACGCATTAGATGATCGTCGTTTATTATGTGCGCAGAGGACAGTGTGCGGAGTGCGGAGTGCGCACTTAGTAGGCGCCGTGCGAGGGGGTTGCTGCCTAATTTGTGACCGAGTATTTGTAATAAACATCGCGCTGGCTCTTGTTCCGACCCACTTTGGATTTTCATCTTTAGTTATTGTTATTGTGCACATATCTAAGGGTTGTGCTTTCGTTTAGGTAAAATCTTCCAGTCTCACGCATTGGATGTAATGGCACAGGAACTACTTTTCTCTTTGCCCCTTTCAGTTGGATGAAACCACATTGCGCGTACTTACACAATATATTGACGGCTTTTCTGAAGTGATACGGTGGCGCACTGAATATCAAACCCATTTTAATGCAGCATATATTTTATAATTTTTTACAAATGTATATAAAAACTAAATGTGGTTTACTCACTCGTTGATTTATCTATGTAATTTGCAGGATGAGGTGGTTTTGTAAACGCCAGCCTTGACGTTGAAACCGGTTCGAGCTGAATGCTGTCAGAGCCCGGTGAATATTGTGAGGGTCTTCATTTCAAACGTTCATTCACCTGTCCAATATAAAACTAAATCCTACAATTTCCCAACTTATTATTACTATTATTATTATTTTAAATAATACACTAAATGCCATTGTATTTTTTCACGTTGATTGTAAAGGCATGTCTACTGTTTCACATGTTCACTGCTCAAATGTTTAGCTCAAACATTTTATATTTCAGAAACATGGATGCGGATTTGTTTATGGAGTGTGAGGAAGAGGAGCTGGAACCATGGCAACAGCAACATTCAATGGATGATTCAGTGGGGAATTCTGAAAGCAGTACTCCCACTGGTGTGTAATGTTATAGGTTTTACTGTAACATTTAATTTGTTAAATGTATGTTTATTTATACATATGAAGATACTTAATGTAACTAAGAAACATTTTCTTTTAATAATTATTCTTTATTTTAATATCATTATACTGAATAAAACCTGTTCTTCTCCACTGTTTAGTGTCTTCCACTCCCGCCACACCGGTTGATATTCCAGCCGAGTCTAAAACTGTGGTGATCCCAAACTTACCACCTGTAGTAAATACAGCAAACACGGTTCCGCTGATCACAAACACATGTAAGTATTTGTTCCTTATAGCACTGTTGTGTGATTATCAGTTCTTTTGCCTATTTGTGACCCTGGACCACTAAATCAGTCACAAGTAGCACAGGTATATTTGTAGCAATAGCCAAAAATACTTTGTATGGGTCAAAATGATAGATTTTTCTTTTATGCCAAAAATCATTAGGATATTAAGTAAAGATCATGTTCCATGAAGATATTTTGTAAATTTCCTACCATAAATATATCAAAACTTCAGTTTTGATTAGTAATATGCATTGCTAAGGACTTTATTTGGACAACTTTAAAGGCGATTTTCTCAATATTTTTATTTTTTATTTACATTTATTTTTGCACCCTCAGATTCCAGATATTCAAATAGTTGTATCTCGGCCAAATATTGTCCTGTCCTAACAAACCATACATCAATGGAAAGCTTATTTAGTCTTTCAGATTATTCATAAATCTCAAATTCGAAAAATTGACACTTAAGACTGGTTTTGTGGTCCAGGGTCACATTTAAGGAATATTCTGTGATTTATTTACTCATCCTCATGTTGTTCCGATGACATCCTCCATTTGTTGAACACAAACAAATGAGAAATAATATCTTGGCTGCTCTTTTTCATTTAATGAAAGTGAATTAGGACTGGTGCTGTCAAGCTCTAAAATGACAAAAACATATAAAAATATCAAATAGTTCATGAATTGTGTGCTATAAATTTAAAGTGTTTTGAAGTCATATGCTTTGTGTAAGGGACAGACTGAAATTCGACTCGCTATTCACTCATAATCCACGTTGAAACTCCGAAAGGGAGCACCAAAAGTACTATCAACTGTAAAAATGGTACATCAGTGCCAACGCCACCATCTTGATGACAGCATTTTAAATAGTTTCTGCACTATTCCTTTAATCTGTCATTTATTCTTTCAGTGACTCAACGCGTAGTTCCTGCTGCTGTTCCGGCGGATATTCCTAAAGCAGTGCAAGGGCAGCAGGTCATCTTGGCACCAGGAGGAGGAGGGCTTGGCACTGTGACTCTGTCACAGGTTCTCCTGCCTGGCACAACTATTGCCAATGCCCCCAACAGCCAGCCGTTTTACTTTACCACACAGGTGCTGCCATCCCACCTAATTTCCCTGCTCATGGTCAATCTCAACTTTCTTCTATTAATCAAAGTGCTTCCTATTGTGTATGATTCAGGGTCTTCCTGTCCAGAATATCAATCCTCTCCAGCCTGGCCAGAGCCCAATGAGTTTGGTGCTGAATGTCCAACAAGGCCAGACTGTTCGACCCATTACACTAGTCCAAGGTATGTTAAAGGCACAATATGTACGATTTTTTTATTAAAATATCCAAAAACCACTTGAACAGTGTTATATATTTTGCTGACTTGTGTACTTACATTATCCCAAATGTTTCGAAGAATGTTTAAATCCAGAGAAATAAGCTATTTTAACTAGTGACACGGACCGTGTCCATAGTGTCATTGTGTCGCCTGCCAATGACGTCATAACCCCTCGATTTCCGGTTTTGTGTTGTAGAAAACATGGAAACACCAAAGACGCGTTAATATGTTGTGTGTTTTAATAGACTGGTGACGACCGCACAAAGTAGCATTATAACAGAACTTTCAAATGTATCTAGTATGATAAAACTGCGCTGCTTTTTTTTCCCCCACATACACACGACCGGAAGGAGCAGAAGCGGTCGACTAGCATAATAAAAGCTCCGCTGCTTTCTAGCCGTGTGTCACGCTCGTTCAGCGGCCTGGTTTCGCTTCGAAGGCTTTCAACCTCACCCTGCTTCATTCTACTACGTTAATAAATCATTAGCTCATCCATGAACATGATTTCTGCCCGAGTCCCGTCGGATTGCTTCGGCTGTGGGGATGAAGACGTCAACTCCCATGATTCCACACCCAGTCACGGCGTCATCAAACTATGCCTTTGTCTTTGTTTATTTTGAATACGTGCCCTCTAGCGGCGAAAATTACATATTGTGCCTTTAATGTGCTCCTTAAACTTGCTCTGGACTTTCTAATTTTGCAGGATTTTTAAATTTTTTTTTTTGATTAACAATGTTTTCTTTTTATCTATTTTCAGCACCTGGCACACAAATTTTCAAACCAACTGTTGGAGCAACACAAATAATTACCCAGCCAGCTCAAATAAGGACTGGAGCTCCGGTTGCAAACAGGGTCCAAACACCCAGCAGTTTTAGCACTGTGCAGATCCCTGCTACTTTCACTATTCGTACCACAACAGCAGTCACCAAACCTGCAGCCAATTCTCTGCCCACCATGTCCTCTACAACCATTACCCAGCCCTCCACAGCACGAACCACGACTAAAATTGGTAAGATGCTCCTGTTGAGAACAGTTCTCTCTAATTATTACAGAAATCTTTTTTTTTTTAGACAATGGTTTGTATTTTTAAGAAATAGTGAAGGTATGAGTAAGTGATTTAAATATTAATTATATTAAAATTGCATTTAAAAATGTTATGCACTTTCATTGTTCACAACATAAAATCATGTAAACAGATATTTCCTATTATAACTGTTACTATAGCATGTATTTATCATGGCTTGAACACTGTATTGACCAATCAGCATCAAGAACTGCAATTATCAGTTTTAAAATTGTATTTATTTCTATTTACAGTGACAATAAAGCCAGGAAATGGACCCTTGGACATGCAAAATATAATGAGCCTTGTGAAATCAGTGAACCTTTCTGGTGGGGCTCAAGCACAGACATTTGTTGTCATGAGCAATCAAAAGACCAACAACGGCCCTATTGTTTCCTCTGCTGTACCTGTCATGACACAAAATGTTGTCCAAAGTAAGTTTGTTATTTTTATAGTGCATTTTTGATAGCTATATTGATAGTTTCATACTAGAGTACAGCCACTCTCTTTTTTTCTGTTTTCTTTGTAGCAATCCCTATTACTCATACAACACCATCAACAACCTCTTATTTGTGTCCTCGATGTGGAGCTCAGTTCAAAATGATTGAGGCTCTACGGAGTCATATGTGTGTAAGTATACACTTTTTGAAGATCCTATTTACACGTGTTTGTGTTTTGGTCATTTAAAAGTGGTCGATTAATCTCATTCCCCCCTTTAGTTATGCTGCCCAGCTCTGGCCCAGACTGACACAAGCAGCACTGCAACTGCTGTGAACACCCCAGCCACACCACCTAAAAGCGTCTCTGTTGTACCCAGTATCAAGCTGGATAGTCCACCTACAAAGGCCAAAGATACCCGGAACAGACTTGTCATGCTGGTGGATGATTTCTACTATGGCACATTTGAGGGGAATCGAGTCTATGTACCAATGGACAACTCAAAAGAACCTTTATCATTCAAATGCCTCACCTGTAACAAGAGACTGAAGAATAATATTAGGTACGTTGATGGACTGGCAAGTTAGGATGGGAAATATTGGTATATATGTCTAGTTGCAGTTGATAGGATTCATTCTAGAATGCTGCAATTATTAAGTGTTTGTTGTGCTTGCAGACTTATGAACCATATGAGGTACCATGTTGAGTTGGAGCAGCAAAATGGGGAGATGGACACGCACACGTCCTGCCAGCACTGTTTCCGCCGCTTTCCCACACCATTTCGTCTACAGTGCCACCTGGAGAATGTCCACACCTCTATTGAGTCATCTAGTAAGAGCAAGTTTCCAGTTTGTTCTTTAATCTTTGAAGCATACACTTCCAGTCAAAAGTTAGGGGTCTGTACGTTTTTTTTTCTGTTTTTTTTTTTTCTTCGTTTTTTTATGTATTTATTTATTTGTATGATTTTGAAAGAAGTATCTTATGCTCACCAAGTCTGCATTTAAAAACAGTAATACTGTGAAATATTATTACAATTTTATAAAAACTGAAAAAACAATGCCGTTGCCAACCAGTATTTCTGTGAAGCACTTTTTGTTTTTCCTATACCGTAATTCTTATGCTCAAGCAACATTAGCAGCTTTTCTCACAGAGAATCAGGTCATGCAGGCACAGACAAAGTTGAAGGGATAGTTCACCCAAAAATGAAAATATGATGTTTATCTGCTTACCCCCAGGGCATCCAAGATGTAGGTGACTTTGTTTCTTCAATAGAACACAAACGAAGATTTTTAACTCAAACCGTTGCAGTCTGTCAGTCTTATAATGGAAGTGAATGGGAATCACGGCTTTGAGAGTAAAAAAAAACATATACAAACAAA
>NW_015544215.1:14422-39784 GCF_001515605.1 Sinocyclocheilus anshuiensis | reverse complement strand
GAGTGTCAATGGTCCATTTGAGAGATAGGTGGCGGTAAGCAGATAAACATCAAATTTTCATTTTTGGGTGAACTATCCCTTTAAACATTTAGCTTTCTAGAGGTTGTTCATCAATCCACTCTTTGTCCCTAAAAAGTTAATTGTGCATTATTTTGTTAGCAACTGGTTAGTGTCAGATAAAAAAAAACAAAAAAAACAATGAGCTTGTAAGACTGGTTATGCTGGTAAGAGCATATGCAGATAGCGTATAACAGATACACACTCTTGTTATGTGCACTAGTTTATTTGATTAAATTCAAACTTGAACGAAGGGGCCACTGCGGCCAAACAAACACAACAAATGTTTTGAAACAGCCAAATTTCATATCTTTTCTTCATAATGCTTTTAGTGTCACATAATGCCTCTTTAACACATATTGTATGTTGCATGTTGTCCTGACCTTTTTTCTAGTTTACTATAGTGAGAGTAAATGTTTAATATCTATTGACTGACAGATGTTTAATGTTTGCTCTGACCTGGTTTGCTGGTTTGCTACAGTGACCGTAAACTGCAGTAAGTTAAATTTGTCATTTGATTTAGTGGTTATGCTTTTGTGTTCAGCCAAGTGTAAGATATGTGAGTGGTCCTTTGAGAGTGAGCCAGTGTTCCTGCAGCACATGAAGAACACCCACAAACCTGGAGAGATGCCTTATGTGTGCCAGGTACACTGAGAGCAAATCACCTGAATGAACCTTATTACCAGTCTCCGTCTATAGCTGCTTTTCCACTGTTGTGCCAAACCATTCTCATCCCATGCCGATCCAGCTCAGCCGGTACAGATATGGTAACATTATCTACTGTGGGGCTGATAACAGAGCTTGTAATACAGATGTGCCAATCGATGCCTTGATAACGTAATTGTTTACATACAGTATGCAACGTAAATAACAACCATGTTATGGAGGATGATTGGATATTTCTGTTTACTAAGCTCAAATAGTGTGTTTGACCAGCAACAGAGAAAAACTAGTAGCCAGACAACAAACAAGTGACCAATCCTGCATGGTCACGTGACTACACTCATTTCACCAGCACAGAATTCCAGGCCGAGAACAGTTTTGGTGAGCTGAACCAAGCTCGAGTGGAAATATAACTGGAACCAGTCCTTACCATTTGTAGAACCGTTCGGCCCAACAGTGGAAAAGCGGCTTTTAATAGTATAATAGTGTAAGAGTCTATAATGTCTTTCAGGTGTGTGAATACCGGTCCTCTTTGTACTCTGATGTGTTTAACCACTTTCGTACTTGGCATGAGGATACCCGCCACCTCCTGTGCCAGTACTGCCTTAAGGTTTTCAAGCATTCCACCAGTTACCAGCATCACTATATTCGTCACCAGGTGAGCATAAATTATAAGGTCATGAAAGATAATTAGAGACAAAAAAGTTGTGCTCCTGTATTTGTTATTGTTTGACCCAATAGACATAAACCGATATTTTTTGTTTTCTCCAGAAGTCCACAGTTTACCACTGTAACAAATGCCGTCTTCAGTTCCTGTTCACAAAAGACAAAGTTGAGCATAAAATCAATCACCACAGGACTTTCCGAAAACCTCGTGAATTGGAGGGGCTCCAGCCTGGGACAAAAGTAAAATATTTGTCTGTTTGTTTGCTTGTTTGAAAGCAAGTTCAACAGGTGCAACAATGTATTTTATGAATGTTTTATGCCATCTCCTTATTCCCAGGTGACCATTAGGGCATATGTTGGGCTTAAGAAGTTACCAGGTCAGGCATCTTCAAAAGCATCCACTAACTTTAAGAAGAATAGTAATAGCAGTTCACAAACTTGTAGTGGTGACCAGCAATCACAACGACATGGACCTGGGAAGAAACAGGTCAGCAAGATGTTGGACTTGTCCAAGTTCCAAGAGCAGAGGTAAGCTCATTCTGCATTTTAACAGATATGTTGATCCATTTCTGGAAATCAGAAATTTGAAATATGTACTTTTTGGTCTTCCTTTCTCCAGGGCACTGATGGGCAGACATAAGTGTGTGGAGTGCTCTTTTTACATCCCAGACTTTGCAAATCACTACCCTACTTATGTTCACTGCTCACTCTGCTTCTATAGCACTTGCTGTTCTCGTGCTTATGCAAACCACATGATCAAGTAAGTGAAGTCATATGTCTTTCTTTACATCCTCTTGCACTAAAATGATCAATCTGTAAATAAAAAAATGGTGCCACTTGAAGCTGGAGGTTAAAGTTTAGTTTGGTAAGTTTTAGTTTGGTATGGCAGATAATCAGTGTGACAACATACTGATTGCAGTTCATTTATTAATTTCAGCAATCACGTTCCTGGAAGAGTCCCAAAAACATCTAAAAAGGGGCCACTAAGGTAATATATTATTTTCAGTTTTGAGTTCTATTTTTTTATACAATCTGAAACTGTTGCTTATGGCTGTTTTGTTGCTCTTTTGTAGTGGTGTGAAGCTGAGCTGTACAGGTTGTGAATACTCCACTGCTTTAGGGAACTTGATGGCCAAACATCTCATTAAGTTCCCTACTCACTCCTACTGTATCTTCACTCGTAAAGGTGGGTGTTCTCCAACTCAGTAGAACATTAAAGCATGTATGTGTTTTACTGAGTCTTTAAAACTCATTATGAAAAATTGTGTCTTACTGCATGGTCCCCTAACCTGCATGCTCGAATTTCTTTCTCTGCTTTCTTTCTCCTACAATAGAGATGAATGCCCTGTAACTACAGGTGTCATTAATTGCATGATTATAGTAATAATACAGTGTAGACACAAAGTAACAATACACTAAAACTAAATTAATAGTATAACAACATACCCTGTTACTGGAAACTTATCAGTGCAACTTATTATAAGTTACATTTACTTAACAACAAAGTCCAAAATGACTTGAAGTGCCAAATGAATGTAAAAACGTTTTGGGGAATAAATAAAAAAAAAACTGTATAACTGCCGGATTACCTTTTTCAGTAAATGTAAGGCATCTGCTATTGACACATGCAACAACTTTTTGTTTTTAATCCATATTTACAGGCTTAATTAAACAGTGTGTAGTAATTGCGTCAGTTCAGATCTCTATTGGATCAAACTCTTGACAGTAGATTTCTAAAATCAGAGCATCTTAATGTTGTACATGTGCAAACTGTTAATCTTAAGGCTTGATTCACACACTGTAAATGTATTTTCACAGCTTGAATGCTATTTATTGTGAGGATAGTAGGGATGTAATGATTCAAGAAACTATATGATCATTATTTGCAGTGCTGTATCTCATTACTCAAACTTTGATTCTCTCCAGAGCTTCTTGGCACCAATGCTGTGTGCCACGCACAGTGTGTCATATTTTCAGTGACTGTTGTTTGTCCACACTGAAAACAAAATCACAGCCAATCAGAACATATTTGATGTTTAGAGCGCAACAGTGACCGCCTACTTTGTCTGCAGATTTAGTTTTGGAAGTATTTTTTGCATTCAATTTCTTCATAGTAAAGAGTGGTAAGCCATGAATCAAACCAGAGGAATTACAACCTTATAAATTAGGTACAAGACTGCATATTACTGAGCAACTAAACTACTTAACCTACAAAGCACTGTGATATAACAATATCAAACTATTTCCAAAAATTAATTATAAGTATAAAATCCAATATATTTGAAGTTTATTGCAAAATATATACAAATATGTAGTTTGAGACGATTACATCATTTACATACTCCATGCAGGAGGGCGGCTCATATGTAATGGCAAGTTTACAATTTTTGGTAAAAGTTCTCCGATTGGTGGATCTCTCTTCAGAATTATGGGTAGTGTAGTTCTTCATCACAAATCTAGCTGTTAAACATTATTTTTAGAAATTATGTTGAAATTATACTGACTTGCCACTTCTACTAGTAAAGAATAGTTCTTCTAGTAAAGATACTTTTTTTGCTGTTTTGTTTGTTAAATGTATAAAAAAGATAACAATTCTATAAAAACATAAATAATTACTCTGTCACTGTGAACACACCTGTGGGAAAAATATCCTAAACATGAGATGTGCTCTAAAAAGTTATTGAAACAATCTGTACTGTATAAAGTGGTATATAAAAAAGGTATATATTAAGTGTTTCAGACTAACTCAGCATACAGTTTAAAGTGGCTTGCCCTCCTGTCAGATGTGTCTGCCTCTTAATGCATTTGAAACATGTTTTCCTCAGTGTATAACTTACAATACAGTTTTACCCTTATCTGTAAAAGTTAGAAAGTCATGTATTTCCATTTTGCAAAAAGGCTTGTCTTGACAGCAAGTGAGCATGCGTTAGACTTCACTAACTTTATTGAAAGAACGGCTGCGCATATATGTGCATCAAACAGACGCAGCACAATAGAATGAGATTACTGATTTCAACTAAAATATATTTTTTGCAAAAAAAAAAAAAAATGCATCCAAAAGTGAAAGAACTTCAAATCTCCACCCCTTTACAACAATACCATAAACCTGAGTATGAAGAGTGTATTGCAGCTGTTTGCAGCAGTAACTTTATTTACAGTAAGTATTTATTTACATTTACATGTAGGGATGTAATGATTCACTCAACTCACGATTCGATTCACGATTTTGATTTCACGATTCGATATTCTCACGTTTTTTTTTTTGAACAAAATGAGATTGAAGCCATTATACAGTAAATTAAAAGGTGTCGTTTTATTAGGCTATTGCTGCACGTTTCTTTGTGAAATTGAAATATAACAAAACTAAATTGAAATTTTAAAACAAACCCCAAATCAAACAAGTTACACAAATTAAAAAAAATCTCTTAATATGAACAAACTAAGGCTTTGTCTGTGCTCTTTCCATTTAAAATTAGAGGCAACCATTAGATTTTAATCATGATCCAAACAAAGATGCAGCATACATGCAGAATGAGTAGTTTTTAATCTAAATTAGACTGTATAATTTCGAAATTTGAAGCAAAAACAGAATGGTCTGACTTTAGTTTTGTGAAACTATACTGCATAAAACATATCTGAATGAAACAGCAGACGAGCTGAATGAGATGCAGATTCACACTCTGACAGCAGGTGGCGCTTATGAACAGCAATGATACAGTGTTTCCTAGGTTACCGCTGTAAACAAAGCAGAGCTGCGCTTATGAACACTACTTCAATATGCATTGTTCAGAGGCAAGATGAAAAGAAAATACTACGTAAACTTTTCTAAAGATAGTCAGTTCCCCTCAGAGATACATTCACATAAACTCCTACTCCAATTGTATCGCGATTTGTTTGGCATATCAACCGATTATATATTATATTATTATATTATATATTATAACCAAATATTTGAAGCGATTTTTAACCGGCTTGCGGTGAATCGTTACATCCCTAGAGGATAGACACCTACAATAAAGAAGGATCTTTTTAATAAATATTTTTTCCTATGCATTCATAGCTACACTCAAACATTACAGATATGCTGACAACATTTGCAAAGTGGCCAGTCTTGAGTAATAGCCCACAGTATGTGATACACAACAATCACAGGTGTGGGGTATGGGCTCAAGATCGTGGGCCTTTTGAACTTGGTGTGACTCTACAGGACTTACTGGCAAGCCTTTGCGAGAGCACTCTGGATGAGTGAATGAGTATTTACGCAAAACCTACTGCACACTACCTGAACTGGAGAATATCAGAAGGAATACAAAAAAAACCTAAATGGAGTAATTTAGAAACATGACAAATGAATAACGACAAGGACTATCCATCGGGGAATTATCTGCTGCTTCTGAGCTGCTTATTGTTTTCTGTTTTCAAAAGCTAACTGACCTATCAGAACCACATATACATTGAGCATGGTGTTATAAAATGGATTATTGGTGATAGTAGAGACTCCAAGGAGAAGACTAACTCTGTGTTCCTATAATCCCTCCCCTCCCCTACAGAGTGTTTGGAGACAGATATTGAGTTCTGCCAGGTTGAGGAGGAGGTGGAGGGTCCACAAGGGGATGAAGCTAGTGATGTTGGGACACAGCCTGACTGGTTGTCCATGAAGCAGTGGAGTGTGCCCAAAGAGGAAGGAACTGTGCCAGAATTCATGGACAGTTGTGGCCCACAGCATATAATGGCCAGGAATAGTGATGTCCTCGAATACTTCCAGCTTCTTTTTCCCGACATCCTTTTTGAGCAGATAGTTTTTGAGACCAATGCCTATGCCACTTATTGCTGCTCTTTGGGGCAGGGGGACCCTTCCTGGAAACCTGTGTCCATAGAGGAAGTCAAAGGCTTCTTTGGTCTCTCTATCCTCATGGGGATTCAGGGTCTGGGGGAGCCAGAGTTATACTGGTCCTGGGACCATCACCATGGTCGCTACGGCTCCAGGACATGGGAGCTCTTTTACAGAACCATGTCAATCAGACGCTTCAAGCAGATCGGCGCTCACATCCGAATGAGCAGCATGCTTGTGGAGAACGATAACCAGAGTGCCGACAAGTTGTCCTTTTTTCACCCCATGCTGAGCATCCTGCAGAAAAGTATGCAAGAGGCCTACAAGCCAAACAAATGTCTGACAGTTGACCAAGCTTTTCTACCAAACCACGACAAGGGAATCGCTCAGGCGAAGAGTAAAAATTCCCAGCTGAGGATATGGCTACTGTGTGACTCAAAGTCAGGCTACTGCCATAAACTGCTGGTATTAACGCGACAGGAGAAACACAAAGACTTGGGAAAATCAGTTGTACCTCAACTCATAGAGGGCCTTGAGGGTAAACATCACCACATTTTCATGTCTAGCTCACTTGTGTCTGTGCTATTCATGAAGGAGCTGTATGACGTTGGAATATACTGCTCCAGCTCCGTCCTCCCTCAAAGTCCAATTTTGCCCAAGGAGTTTTGGGATGAACCTCCGCTGAACAATCAAGGTGATTTCCAACAGTATGAATTCGCCCCGCTTCTCACCACCAGATGGAGAGATAACAAGCAGCTGGTATGTCTCTCCACAAATGCTGATGCAGGCCACCCAGACGTGGTGTGGAGGAGATCTCCCACTAAGATAGGCGAGCTTTGTGCTGTTGAAAGACCCCAGGCCTTCAAGCTGCTCCAGGACAACATGCGTGGTGTGGACATCTGTAATCAGCTGCTGACGTGCAACCAACTCGGCGGGCTGGTTCTCGACACCAATTGGCGGCGTCTCTTTTGGTTCCTTGTCAACTTGAGCATCATCAACTCTTTCATTGTCCTACGGGAAACCCGCAAAGACAACCCACCCGGGTGGTTTCCGGGGGGACATTTCTCCCAGGCCATCTACCGTAAACGTCTGGGGTACCAGCTGGCCAAGTGTGCCGAAAGATATGCTCGCCAGAACCAAGTCCACGATAGCATGCTTGAGCAGCAGATTGTAAAAAAAGAAAATCCGGAGACGCAAGAAGGGGTCAGACATCGATTAGCCAAAATTACTCGTAGGACAAGGAGATGTAAAGTTTGCAACCTGAAAAACATGCGTCATGAGAGTGTATATGGCTGCACAGCCTGCCTAGTGAATCTGTGCAAACGTTCTTGCTGCTTCTGGGACTACCATGGTTTCTCAACTAATTTCCAAGGTTATAAAGCTCAAATACTGACACTAAATATTGATCAGTGTATTTTTGAATGCTTGTTCTCTGTCCAGATGTTGCATAAAATTAAAGAATTTACAGTTTTCAAACAACTTTTTAATTCGCATGCATTCATTTGAAGTGATAATGCATTCTATTATATATTTTTAACATGAAAGATATAACATCAACACATTGCTTACATTCATTTTCCTAGATTATTATAATTTATGTAATTCTTTTCCTCTACAGGTAACCCAAAAGTTGGATTCATTGACACCAAGAGGTACATATTTTAGAAACCAAAGTTGGTTTCAGAAATACTTTCTAACTTTAATATTGCAACCGCCGGTAGATAAATTTAAAGATAATGTGTTGTACAAACATTTTAGTTACACCTAATTTAACATTTCATTTCAGAGTTATTGCGTGCACTTTTTAAAAATAAATGCAGCTAGCAGTTTAGTTAGCTAATTTTAAGTTGCCACATTTTTCATGTTATACAGATTCTGGAAAGTGACGCACTATTTCCCTTCCAGGGAAGGCACAGAGCCTGGACTTAAATATAGAACTGAAATGTTGGAAAGAGCATCTTCAGTGGATGTCAAAAACTCATGTGGCGCCGATGCTGGTCTTGATGAAGACGTGGACCAAGAAATGGCCCCTCTGGAAGATGAAGACACGGACTCAAACTCTGAGATGACCAAAAGTGATGAAGACATGCCACATGAAACAGTGGCTAGACAGAAGGTTGAGGTAACAGTAACCAATACACTTTCACAACCTGTGAAAAATAGAGAGGAGACTCTGTCTATTCATCAACGTCGAATACTACTCCTTGCACTGTGCTCCGGGGTCCAGAAAGCGGCTAAAGAAATGGACACCAAACCTCAGCTTATCAAAACCTGGCTTCAGGACAAAGAGAATCAATTAAATGAATGCAGCAGCAGGAGCTGTGGAGAGGCCGTTGATCGCCTAGTGGAGTGGGTTTTGACTCAACGGGAACAGCAGCGTCCTATCAGTGAGGCAAAACTATTTGAAAACGCTTCGGAGCTCCAAAGCCAAACCAACGAGAACAATTCTTTCCGTATTTCATACGAGTGGGCCGTGAGCTTCATGATGCTGCACAAATTGGGCTTGGATACCCCTTTCACAGTACATCGGGAACTCCCTAATGCCATGGAGCAAAACTGCCATCGCTTCACAGAGTTGGTGCACAGTAAAATAAAGACAAACAACATTCCACAGCGTGTCTTTGGTGCTATGGACCAGCTTTCTGTTTTTGTGGACTTCAAAATGCTGAATGAGAATACCAGAATAAGCAGAGAGACTGCTTTTCAGTTTACTGGGTCTGGGAAGCCTTTCATAAAGATGTACCTTTCAATGCTCGCAAATGGTACAATGCTACCTGCAGTGCTCTTCACAAGTCACTCCGCAAGCATGCTGAGCAGAAGCCCACCAGACTCAATCCTGCTTATGGCCAAAGAGGAAGGTTTCAGCACAGCGGAAGAGCTAGAAATTTGGTCCACCAAAGTGTGGAAGCAGCATCTCGACTCACAGAATGAAAATGATGCCCTACTGGTTATGGATAGCCATCATAGCCAAACATATGAGAACGTCATATCCACAGTCAGTAGCACCAAAACCTTCCCCGCCATAGTTCCGGCTGGCTGTACGGCCAGACATCAACCTCTAGAGATGTGTGTATGCCCTGTGCTGCAAAGGTTATTTCTAGCTCGTTGGGCACAACAACTCAACGATGGTGCATCTGGGGTTCAGCGTGAGGATCTGGTGGAGCTTCTCATATTCTGGTTGGAAGAGGCCATGTCTTGCTTCTCTGGTAGGCCTGAATTTATTCAACACTCGTTCTGGTTGGCTCGCCTGCTTCCTGACCAGGAAGTACATGCAAATTTGCCTGGTACACCTTTGGAGCTGTTAAATAAACTGTCTGAGGCCACACTTGGACCTGAAGTTGTAGATCTTGAGTCAGCAGAAGAAGATGATGAAGAAGAGCCAATGGACACACATACTGTAGACAAATTGAGTCAAGTAACTGAGAAAATTGATTTGACACAGGAGCCAGAGGATACAGCAAATGAAGAAGTCAGTGAAACAAAAGATGAAGACGCAATGCCAATTGAAATAAAAAAGACAGAGCAACAAAAGGAAAGAACTGATGAATGTTTGGAAATTGCAAGTGAATCCACAGATTTCTCACATTCATCCCCTGAATCAGAGACCCCCTCACACAACTCTGAACAGGATAATTTCTCAGAATCTGGTCAGGATGCTAACACTTACCAAACGGACTTGGCAAACAGGTGATATTTGAACTACAGAGACATTGAACAGAAGGATTTGAGGTCAGACAAACCTATTTAGGCAGAATGTGACTGTGGATAATTTAATTTGCAACCTATTGTGTGGTGAAGCGAAAATGTAAAAGTATTTTTTTAAATCCTAAATACTATATAGATTTACAGGATAGACATTGCATGATTGACTTTTGCAAAGTTTTTTACTGTTCGTTCTGTTTATTCACTAGCATAAAACGATCCAATAGCTCCCACAGTGTTAGAAATTTTTGTCTATGGACAGATATTATATTTGTGTTTAAATTCTACATCCTCAGAAAGTAAATCAGCGTTTTTGTGCCATTCTAAAGCTGTAATGAGAACATTTTCATCAAGCCAGATTGAGGCTTACAGTGGTTCGCTTCGTTTTTTATTTGCCTCTACGTGGCTGTACTACTCTCACAGTTTGTGTGGCATCAGTTTCACGCCTGACTGGAGGAAGAGTATCACAAAGCATATGCTGACCATGTGCGAGACATAGTGGAAGGCAGAAAAATAATCTAACACTTGAAATGAAGAATCACTCAAATGCTATTTCGATAAGTGCTATTTAAAATTGTTTAATTTACTATAGCTCTTGCAGTTGGATAGGCCATTACTGAACAATATAACTTTTATTCCATGGCTTTATAGAGTCTGTTATTACATTATATGGCTTTGCTAAAGTTCAGCATTATGGCTGGCAACAGACTCCGACTGTCTTGAAGTTCTTCCATTTTGGTTATCTATCTACTTACAGACCGAATAAACGAGACACGCTGAAAAGTCTTAGCATTGGTATTGCAGAAGCAGCAGTGAATGGAGTGGGATCAGTATGTATATTCATTATTGATTTCAGCATCTGAATTTACCGTAGCAACCACAGGATGGTGTAACTACACTCCAGGTGTCATTCATTGACATTCAATTCAAATACGTTCTGTAGCACAATATTGGTGCCCTTCCATGTTTGTAAAGGTGCTTACTTTGATTTAATTTCCTTTTGCTGCAACAATTTTGTATATAATTTACATGTACTAAATACTGGGGCTTTATGTAAACAGTCTGATTATGAAGGTAAGTGGGAGTTGATATAACTGGGGGTCTTTTGGATGTTATTTTGATGAAACTGTAAAGAGGACTAAAATATATATATATATATATATATATATATAATGATTTAAGAGGTAAAAGTGTTATGTGTGTGGCTTGGCATTTTTGACTATTCCTCATGAATAAAACATAAATAAACTCCGTTTGTGCATAAAGCCCACTCTTTTTTCCAATGCTTCCCTGCTTTGTTTTAATGTGGACAGGAAGTTTCCCACACTGCCTGCCAGAGACCAGCACCTGCATTTAGATTCCTAAAAACTTGGACCTTAAAGTTTTGCACTCCATTTTGTGGAGCATGCGCATTACCTGAACGTTATGTAATAGTGATTTCTCATAGGACAGTCAGAAGCGGCAGCACTGAGCAGAATGTTGATTTGTAACGAAGCATGAATATTTACAAAAATAATTTTGCCTGATTATGACTATATTTAACTGATACAAATATATTTGCCATGAAAATATATATTTGCCATGATGCAAAGAATACGTACAACAGATTACGGTTTTCACATTTTGTGGGATACAGCACCACAAAATTTCATTCAAATTGTTTTCAGTTAACTTGGAAATAAACATTGAAATCTAAATTTTAGGTAAATTAAACCATTCTGGGAAATGTAATGGTCATCCACTGTGTTGAACTAAAGTCTATACATTTAAAGAAATGTTCAGATGGCATTTCAAACATTATTAGCGTAATTCAATGGTTAAAAACAAAAAATCCCATATCCTGTTTACATGTTTGTAGGTTAGTTTTTCATGACAATGTTTTAAAGCTAAACATCCTGTATAAATGCTTTGCGAATTCGAATTGCAGTTCTGCACCCTTGCTAACTCGATTCAAATTCACGAACTGATTTGAAGATTAAGAGCATTTAGAATTCAGCTCTGAATTGCGTGCATACCTGAAAAGATGTGAAAAAGAAGTATTACAAGTTCTTGGTGCATAAAGAAGATCTGTAAAGTTGCAAAGACTAAAAGTCTCAAATCCAAAGAGATATTCTTTATAAAAGTTAAGAGTCAACCACGCCTACCTAAAATGGCTCGTTCTAACATGCCCCCACATGTCTACGTCACGATGTGGGAAGATTTGCATAACACCGCCCAAATGTTCATGCAAAGAAAGAAGGCATAACTTTTATTCTCGCTGTAGTATTGTTGCTGCAGCCATGCCGAGACGCTGTTTCGTTGTGAAAGCGAAACTACTTTGTTTGGTCTTCCAAAAGAGGACAATATCCGCTTCGTCATGCCTAGAGCTGATCCGTGCTGGTCGCTGAGGAAATACATCAACTTTGCGCTGTGGATCGCCGGATCGGCTTTCACCGTGGACGAAGCGGAGTCCAGCCCGGGGTCGTCACATGTGGTTGCCGCAAGCTCGCCGGCTGCTCCTTTGTCGAATCCGCCGGCCGCCACTCACTCAAGCCCACCGGCCGCCGCTCACTCTAGCCCGCAGTGTTTCGTTGTGAAAGCGAAACTACTTTGTTTGGTCTTCCAAAAGAGGACACGACTTCACGACTAGAAATCACTGATTAAATTGTATTTACAACACTGTTCCAGAACAGTTCAACCCAAATATTCAGATGTCTGCAGCGCATTTTATGGAGGACTGTTTCCTGATGCTGGAAGAGTAGACTACAATGCCGGCTGTGCTGACTCACAGAACATTCGAAAAGTAAGTTTTCATTTAAAGGATTTGCCACTGACTATTCAAACGCGAGTTTTGAGCAGTGTAGAGTAGCGCTTGTTGTTTGTTATGTCCCCACTGGATGCAACAAATGCCTCGTGTATAATGGGTTTTAATGTTTTTGTCTCGTTGCTCCGGCCAGGACACGCCATCACAATATGGTAAGGGCAGTAACATTTCCATCTCACGCTTGAGGTATTCGGCCAATCACAACGCACTGGATAGCTGGCCAATCAGAGCACACCTCACTTTTCAGACTGATGAGCTTTGTAAAAATCGACGCGTTTCAGAAAGGCGGGGCATAGAGGAGAAACAATAATGTACAGTATGTGGAAAATAATGTTTTTTGAACCTTAAACCGCATAAACACATTTCATTACACCAAATACACAAAATAATGTTCTTTTTAGCAGCATCATATGACCCCTTTAATTAACGCACGACGTCATCTAGCGATATTTAGCGACTTTTCGAGCAGGCTTTAGCTACTTTTCCATTCAAAGAAGTTGGCAACATTGTCCGGGGACGCAGTCAGACCCTTCTCGATTGCCTAGGACCGAGGTGGTGCTTTTATTCTCCAGTTGAATACCTGGGTGTGGTTTTTAAGGATCATCTCACAGTCCCAAGTGGTACTGTCTCTGAAAGAGTTAATCCCAAAAGCGACATCTTTCTGCACGTCCCAAAGGGTTGTTGTGTCAGTGAGTTTCCGTCCGTGAAAGCAGCAGCATCAGCGGCAGTATGGGTGAGTGTCACTTCTAATGCACTTTTGACCATTGCTCAAACTTTTTTTTTTCTCGAGCATTCGACATTTTCATCCGAATTTTTTGTACGCAATTGCTCCAATTTGGAAGAAAAAAGTTCTTCATAAGAGATTATTTTCATTTAGACATGAGTTATAGGCCTGTCAAAATCATTAAGATAGAATTCGTGCAATGTTGCTTTCCTTCGGAGTACACTAAATTAGCTTTTTAACGTTTTCTGAGGCATGTTGAAGACTTCAAAGTCTACATGTAATCAAATTGATTTACAACAAAGAACAAACAAGTTGTTATTGCAGCTAACCTAACATTTTAACCTTTTATTATATATCAATCTCGTGCAATACAGAAATAATTATGTTATTAACACATAATAATAGTGATAAGAGTCTTATACATTTAATTTTTTTCTTATTGACCTCAATATGGCTCATTAGCCTGTAGAGTTAATCTTTATTGACATCATGGAACACAGACTTACAAAAAGTTATTTGTGTGTGTGTGTTTTCATCTTTGACTTAAAATTCAGAGTTTAGCTTTGATTACACAACCATTTTTATTTGGGGATGGTTGGTCAATGAGGGGGCTGACCTTCACGTAACCCATAAACATTTGGCTATCAAGGGAAGGATGTTGAACAATTCTTGGCAAGACACAGTGTCTCCTAGATAGTGACATTGCCCTTATGTTGTAGTTGGGTTTATGTGCTTGTTTGTGTGTTTTTCCTTATATCCAATATTTACAACAAGGCAGTAAAAATGTGTTATCTATTAATATCCAGTAGTTCACTCATCATTCTTGCCTTTCAAGAGTGAACACACTACGTGGTGCACTTTGTAGTTCAAAAGATTAACTAACCCACATATTTAAATAATATGCAAAAACTTTATGCCTTCATTTAATCTCTCAGATTTTTATTACGGATGAAATGCATAACAAGCTAAATTGAGTTTATGATAGGATACTTCCCAGACTGAATTATGTCTATATGACTGCATCAGTCTGGCCTACTTCAATAATTGAATAACTGACTATTGCTCACATAGAAATATTTGAGATGTGACATATGCTCTCTCTCATTGCTTGCAGCTTCTACCTGTTCAGGATGTGGACCAGGATATAAAACCCCTCTGGATGCAATGAAAGGTGAGTTGCTTTAAAACATAAGAAAGCATATTGTCTAAACAATAAAGTGGTAGTAAATATTAACATGTGAGTTGGTAATACATTGCAAGTCACTACAAGGGAGCAGTGACCTTTGCACTGGAGACTCACTTCATACTGTGCTCACTGAACAACTTCTGATCTTGCAGCTCCTCCTCCCCACCAGCAGAGGTCCTCCTCACTTGCGAATTGGCATTGCTCTGCATTGTTTGGTTTGCCTACTGTTTTCCCTCAAAAACAAAAACAAAATCCTGTCATACACTGTAAACTTGCCTCAAGTTTATATATCACTGTACAATTTTTTTTTTTGAATTTGGTAAAGGCAAGTAAATTTCTATGTGATTTTAAACCTAAAGACAAAAATACTTTTAGCATGATAAATTGCATTATACCTTAGAAATTCTTAGAAATTATCGTGTGTGTAAAATTATAATGAATATTTTTTTATGTATAAATATGATTTATCTAACGGGAAAACCAGTATACATTTTGTCTTTGTAAAATTTCGTTTTTTTAATACGGTTGTCATTATAAAAAAATCGGTTTAACTGGCTTATATAGGCATGCAAAATCTATATACATATAAAAACACCATAATCACATAATTTTTAAAAAATTTCATAAATCTTGTTATTTTGTGTATTTAAGCATGCACTTAATAGCAGATTTTTATGTTTAGTGCATTTTATCAAATGTGGACACAAATGGTACACTCGTTATGGAATTTTTTGATAAATTATAGGAAACACAGATTAATAGATTTAAACTTTAAACTTAAACATAAATTCTTCCTACAGGGCCTCGAGAAGAGATAGTCTACCTGCCATGCATTTACCGCAACACAGACATTCAGAAACCTGACTATCTTGCAACTGTTGATGTCAATCCACAATCTCCTAATTTTTGCAAGGTAATAGCAAATATGATTCATAAATACACACTTTAAAACTATTTTAGATTCAAATGTGGCAGCAACATGCTTCCTTTTAATATTTGTATTATAACTTTAGTAGCATTTTTTTCTATTTACACCCTCTTGTAATGGTCTAGGTGATTCATAGGCTGCCCATGCCTAATCTAAAGGATGAGCTACACCATTCTGGTTGGAATGCCTGTAGCAGTTGTTATGATGATCCCTCCAAAAGACGCAATCGTCTCATTCTGCCTTCCCTGATGTCCTCCCGTATCTACGTCGTTGATGTAGGGACGGATCCACTGGCCCCACGGCTTCATAAGGTTCATTTTAGTAAACACTCAGTTATACAAGAGCCTGGCTGTATGAATACCCTTATTTTGATGGTGTTAACTTTGTGGATGAACATCTGGGTTAGTAATCTGAGGTAGTTTAAAAACCCAGGAGCAATTCATGAACTAGAGAGTTGCTTAAATGACTTGATCTAGTTGCTCCAAAAGGGCTTTTCCTACTTATATGCATACGATTTTTAATTTTATCTGCATGCTGTAGTACTTCATACTTCACATTTGGTAAACTAACTCAGACAAGCAAATGAGTATCATGAAAAGATATTTGACCAGTGGAGGTCACAATCTCAAAGATGAACCACTTGGCTGAAAATCAAACAAAACCACAATACTTTCGGTTAAAATAAATGCTCTATCAACTCTTATCAAATAAATAAGCTCTGTTGACAGCATCTGTTTACTATAGAGCCCCGCACATGATATGCAGTAAAGAGATATATATTGTGGCCACAAATTAAGAATTAGTTTCCATGACTTATTAATTAGTTCCATTGTTTTAGTTAAATTGTGGCCACGAAGTAAGAATTTGTTCCCTCATTTTAGTAAATAGTGGCCACATTGTACTAATACGTTCCCTAATTTAGTCAATCGTCGCCACGTAGTACTAATTCATACCCTTGTTTTAATTAGTACAATGTGGCAACGATTTGCCACATTGTCGTGGGAACAAATTCTTAATTTGTGGCCACGATAAATATATTTTTGTCATGTGCCCCCAATATTTGTTTCA
Organism: Sinocyclocheilus anshuiensis; assembly: GCF_001515605.1. Taxonomy (NCBI): domain Eukaryota; kingdom Metazoa; phylum Chordata; class Actinopteri; order Cypriniformes; family Cyprinidae; genus Sinocyclocheilus; species Sinocyclocheilus anshuiensis. The sequence continues at coordinate 23,156 of NW_015544215.1, read as the reverse complement.
GTTTCTGTTAAGAAAAGCCACAGAGAACCTGATCGATTTTAGCAGTTTGAATTTATTTTAAAAGCCCAGAAGCATGACATCATGTCCTGTTACCCATATTGATTGATTTTGTTTAACATCTACAACATAATGCTGAACATCAAGTGTGACCACCCCTTAATACATGACTGTTGACTTTAAGAATGTTTCGTTCTTTCCAAGCCCATGAATTCTTTCCATTTCTCTCCTCCTCCAGATAGTCGAGCCCATAGATCTGTTCTGGAAATGCGGAATGAGAATCCAACTCTTTAACAGTGTAAATAAGTCAGAATGCATGAAATAGCATTAGACATCCCCTTTAATGGAAAAACTCAGGGAATGAACAAACATTAATTATTATGTACAATGCACAATGTAATTTCCAAATCAAAAAAAGCACTATAGTATAGCTTTAAGACTTTTTGACAACAGTAACCCACTAAATACAATGATCCACTTAGCAAAGGACCCCCTTTCTAAAACATAATGGTTGCTATATGTTTTTTTTCGTTCTTTCCAAGCCCATGAATTCTTTCCATTTCTCTCCTCCTCCAGATAGTCGAGCCCATAGATCTGTTCTGGAAATGCGGCCTTGCCAACCCCCACACTTCTCATTGCTTAGGCAGTGGCCAAATCATGATCAGTACCATGGGCGATCCCTCTGGCAATGGCAAGGGTAAGATGCTGTGTTCACAGCTCTGTATTTTCAGTACACGTTTATGCTTACCTTTTATTTCTATTCATTTTAAGGTGGTTTTGTGTTGTTGGATGGCGAGACTTTCGAAGTCATTGGCAACTGGGAGCAGCCAGGTGAAGCAGCACCGTTTGGTTATGACTTCTGGTACCAGCCTCGCCACAACGTCATGATCAGCACTGAGTGGGGAGCTCCAAAAGCATTGGGAAATGGCTTCAACCCTGCAGATGTCAAAACTGGTATGTTCATGTTAAAGAGTATGTTCAAGAGTCGTTGTAGCTGACTGGCAGTGATGATCAGATCTGTTTGTAGGTCATTATGGACAGTGCCTCCATGTGTGGGACTGGACCACACACAAGCGGATACAGACTCTGGATCTGGGGGAAGAGGGTGCTGTTCCTCTGGAGATCCGATTCCTGCACGACCCTGCTGCGGCTGAAGGATTCGTGGGCTGTGCGCTTCAGAGCACCGTCTTCCGCTTCTACAAGACTCTGGCAAGTACATAAAGAGTGCTTGTATTAAAATCTTCTCTAACCTTTTTTTAAAGGTTTAAAGGCTGGTTTTATGGCCCCTCCCCCAGTTTTTAAACAATACATGTTTTTAGCTTCAGATTTTGCATTTTACAGAAAGGGGACTGGGCAGCAGAGAAAGTGATCCAAATTCCAAGCAAAAAGGTGGAAGGTTGGGCTCTTCCTGAAATGCCAGGTGAGTACTTTTAGAAATGTTCTATAGTATGTTTTTTATTTAAGTTTTAGTTTTTGTGTAGTTTTTTTATTAAAGGGGTCATAACACACAGTTTCTGCCAATCTCATGTTAATCTTGAGTTACCTATAGAAAAGTATTGCAGCCTTCATATATCTCTGAAGAGTCTTCAGATTTATCAGATTTATAAAAGACAGATACAGCTGTACCACTTCTCTCTGAAAACATTCGAGCTCCTGAAGGCGTGCCGTAGGCGGAGCTAAAGAGTCACGAGCATGCAAAGCTTCTGCACAGTGATTGTCTTCAAGCTGTGACATTGACATAAATAAAACAGGAACCAAAATTGTATTTAATTTGTTTATAAAACATTTGTCACCGAAATGCTGGGATCAAACAAACACACTTGCACAACTCCATTGCTGCCCCAGAGAAACAAATTGCATCCACTGTTCCCTTAACGCTGGGTTCTGAACAAGGTTATCTTTCCCTCACAACCAAAAACACACCTCTTTGGTGACATTGTTTATTTCGAAACAAAAAAACAAAAATGGCAAATCCTTCTTGAGCAAGTCCTGTGCAGCGCTGCCGACGACTTCCAGAATCCGAACTAAGCATGTTGATGGGCGTGCTCTTGCTCTGGCTCTGGTTGATGTGTGCGAGCGCTCTTCCGGGAGAAGTGCCCATACAAGGAATTCCGTCCTTTATGACGTCATACAGGGCCATACTTGAAAAAAACTTTCTGAAACTTATACGAACGCTGAAGGAGTTTATTTGGCCCAGAAATACTCATGTCATACGTCCAACTTGTTTTTTGGAAACTTTGGCCATGTTCAGAATGTCAATAGAATGAAATAGTTATGAATAATGATTATTTTTAGTTAATTTTTTACTATTTTTGAAACTAATATGAAATATTATGCATGTAAATGTTTAGAAAATATTGTGTTAAATATAAAATATTTGATATCTACAGCCCTAAAAATACATTTAGTAATTTTTGGGGGGTTTTCTCTCAATTTTTTCTCTCTCTCATTTTCCCTGCACCCAAATTTAACAATCTGCTTTAATGACAAAAAATGGGGAGAAAAAAATGGTCCGAATAATACGTAAATATTGTTAGCGTAATGTATAAAAAATTTGTTTATTTTTCTCTCATTTTTCCCCTTTAAATTTTTCCTGGACTCCAGTTTGACAATCTGCTATAATGGCAAAATGTTAAAAGAAATTAGACACTCATTTACTCATGTATTTTTTGCCATAGGTCTCATTACTGATATCTTGATCTCACTGGATGATCGCTTCCTGTACTTCAGTAACTGGTTGCATGGAGACATTCGACAGTATGACATCACTGACAGGAGGAATCCACATATGGTTGGTCAGGTAAGACAGCTTGGATTAGCAGGATCAAGACACCTTTGTCTACATTTCTAAAATCATGTCAAAGACAAATGAAGTAAATATTTTTAAGGTCTTCCTTGGGGGAAGCATTTTGAAAGATGGACCAGTGAAAGTATTGGAGGACAAAGAACTGGATAGCCAGCCAACCCCACGGATACTGAAGGTACTATTTAATTTCCAAGTATGCTTCATGTGAGATATGTGTACAAATTTGAGTAAGCCATTTATGTAGAGAAAAACAGCCTAAAGCTGTTGGTAACTAAGTAATTGACAGATGACCCAGCTTATTGTCCTCCAAATCATTAGGTCATGCAGACCTAAACAGAGCAATTAGAGCATATCATTTGTTGGAGGTCAAAATGTTCCTTTCCTCATCAGGGAAAGCGTGTGCAGGGAGGCCCTCAGATGCTCCAGCTTAGCTTGGATGGAAGACGACTGTATGTCACCACCTCCTTATACAGTGCCTGGGACAAGCAGTTCTACCCTGACCTCGTCAAGTGAGACAAAAAAATCTTTATTTGTGATGTTATGGGTATTGTATGTAAATCAAAGATGAAGAAATGAGGCTGTTTAAATGGTTTTAGAAGTAACTTCTGATTTGTTTGTTATGCTGTAACATGTGTCTTATTTCTCTTGAGGGAGGGGTCAGTCATGATGCAGATTGACGTGGACACAGATAAAGGCGGCCTGAAGCTCAACGAGAATTTCCTTGTGGATTTCGGAGCAGAACCAGATGGTCCTGCACTTGCCCATGAGCTCAGATATCCTGGTGGAGACTGCACTTCTGATATCTGGTTATGAAATTGGGGCCAAGCCATTACGTTCCAAGGAGCAGAATTATTATTCCCATATTTTCACAACTGAGTGGAGATACAATATATCATCAGTATCATGATCATGTTTAATCTACATATGGATCTAAATCCTTAATCATATCATGTCAGTTAGTGATTACAAGAGTGAATCACATCTCAAATATAAAAAATATATATTTTTGTTGTCTTTATATGCTTTCTGCATTTTTTTAAATAAATATTTTGTATCCCATTGAACTCAAAGGCTTTCTCATTTGTTGTTGTAAGGGCTTTCCGAATCATTAGAATTGCAAAGTAGATTTTAAACACGTGGTGCAAGTGCACCGAGCGAGTGCACACAATCACCATCACTATAAGGGCACATATTTTAAAGTATCCTATTAGGAATACGTTCTAAAATAAAGCAATCAGTTATGTTGTATTACAGTGCTTAGAAACCATCAAAATACAAAAAACAAACTTTTCAAGGAGTTACACCACTACATAAGGTAGTTTTGTTTATTGCCATTGTAGTACACAAGTATGGAAATTTGTCTCTCCAAGTCTGAAGACAGGGACAAATATTATTTTATAAGAAGTATTATTAAAAAGTTTTTTTTTCTGTAATAATAAATAACTACAGTACAATTATAAATAGGAGAAATATGTCAAATGGTTAGCATAAACTGTAACCTGCATCAAATTAAATGTCATCTATTGACATATACATTGTATATATACACACACATACATACATACACTTTATAAACAAAAATAATAATTGTAAAACGTTATATGTAATATAAAAATATTAACAGCAATTGTTATTATACTTTTATCATTATTACTAATATTTCTTACTATTATTCTTATATAAATGAGAAGCAAAACGACTATTTTTCAACAGCTAATGTTTTTAACCTTTTATAACCTAATGCTTATCACCCTATTTAGCTGTGGCTCAAAGCCTAGCGAGCTTCCTATCTAGACAGCATTTGTAGCCATTGCCTAATCGCCCCAGAATGCTGTCTTGGTAGGCAGCTCTCTTGTGTTTTGAGACACAGGCTGTATGTGTATGCTGGAATCAGGCAGTTGATGTAGGCAGCCCTGGCGTGTCATCTCTCCACTCACTTTCTTAGCGAATCACACCGGCTATTCAGCAACAGGAGAATCCCGACTCCCAAATGGGGCAGTTAAAACACAGATAAACCGATTATTTAAGCCTTCACCCGGTTTATTTTGAGGTAAGTCATATGTTTACATGTTTCCTTGGGTCGGTTCAAAAGTAGAAGAACGTTATAAAGTAGAGACGTTGCGTTAGCGGCTTGGCTAGGTGTAGCATCCGTTTGTGTTTTTATGAGGCTTATCCTTTCAGGCCTTCATAACAGTTGAACATTTAATAATAACTAGTGTTAATTAAATTATGCTCTTGTTCAGCACACATACTATTATACTGTTTTTAAGGAAATAATCTCTTTGAGCCCTACAAGAGAGAAAAGTAGTCGACGTGTCAATTTAAAGGTCTCAGCTAAACATGCTCAGATGCTAACTTGAGTGCAAAAGTCATCTGACTGATAGACTGCTTACTTTTTAACGTCTGAAGTAGGACAAAACAAGTAATGTTTTGATTATAAAGCAGATCAGAGAAGAAATATGGATGTTATTACGGGTTTTGGCAGCCATAACTGCAAATATTTATCTTGATTTGCATGTACTGTCAGTTGTCTGTAGACTTTCAACTAACTTACGTGACATAAAAAGAAATAACACTGACAGTGTGTTTTTATGGCAAGTTGATTAACTAGTTCAGCATTGCTATTTTAGTTCATCTAGATCATTATGTCCTGATCGAACCAGCTGATGCATCACATCAATCCAAATCATAGCTACCGATAGCCATTATAGAACTGGCTTTTAAGTTTGTTGATTTCGTTTCAGTGTGTTTGATCTCAAGATTATTGGATTTCATGGTTTATTTATACTGTGGCAGTCTTGTAATCTAGTTACTCAATGGTTTCATCAAATAGTTAGATAATAATGGTTTTGGGTTGTGGAAAGTGTTGTGGGTGTTGGCAGAAGGAGACTCTTGAGACTGATCATTCATGATCTACATGTTTTGTGTTCCTCTAGAGATCACTGTCTTCCTCTCACATTTCAGGGTAAAGGCTGATTGAATTTACTCTTTCCATTGCAATTGGAGAAGTTCGGTGAAACATTTTGATACCAAACAATAGAAATAGGCCTGTGCTCGTGGTTAGATTGTGTGAATCAGTGTTGCAACTCCTACTGTTATCAGTTTAGGCTTGTTGTAGAGCAGTGTTTTTCCAGTTTCACAGGATTTAACTTGGAGAAAGAGCTGGCAAGCTAGAACAACATACAAACTGTCAGTTTAGAGTAACCCATCCACCAGAGATGGATTCAGCATGTGATATGTGAGAGGAGAGCTGGCATCTTCGTCAAAGCTGACTCAGTCTCCACCATTCTACATGTGCTTTAATCTCATCACTTTTAGAATCAGTTTTGATTTCATCTATTACATTTTCTGTTCCTGGTCTTAAATTTCAGTGATCTAAGAACGAACACTTTTGCTCATGCTGTTCTGTCTTTCATTTAGCTAAACTAATCGGTCTAACTTATCTGACTTTCCATCGTTAACTGGAGGACTTTCCATCACTGCTGTTAACAACATGAAAGTAGAACCACGTAGGCATGGGCCGATTACCGGTTTCAGGGTATACCGCGATTTGAAAATGTCACGGTTTTAAAACCGCTAATATTTTCCGTTATACCGTTCCTGCGGTATGCGCTGTTTTTCATGGCTCCTCAAAGACTGAAAGAAAGTGTAGGAAGGAATCCCTCAGGTTGAGTGAGAGTAACACGACCCCTCCCCCTCCTGTTGTTGCGAGCAGTCAGTCAGGTGCGTGTATGACAGCCGAAGGAGCTTCCCCTGGAACTTACGCGATCGGCAACCGGCTGTTTTTTTTTTTTGTTTGTTTGTTTTATTGCAGCTGGTCTCTGTTCTGGACTTGCACAAACTGCGTTGCAATGCAATCATTTTCCAAAATGTCATTTATGTGAAAATATGAAGTCTGTAAACGCCCGTTAACAGAGGCCAGAGACGCTGAAGACGGACGCACAGAGAAAAATACTGTAGCAGGCAGATCACTCACTGTTCATGATGCACGAACTATTGGAAGAAAATAAATATTGATTTGGGGTTCATATGAATGTGTTTCTGAGGGGAACTGATTGTCTTCAGAAAAGTTTAGATTGTATTTTCTTTTCATCTCGTCTTTATAATTCATATTAAAGCAGTGTTTCAGCGCAGCGCTGCTAACCAAGGAAACGCTGTATCAGTGCTGTTCCATGAGCGCCTCCTGCTGTCACAGAGTGAATCTGCATCTCATTCACCATCCACATCAAAAGCTGCAGGACAGCCCACAATTCAGCAAACATTTCAGAAACAAATCAAAGAAAAAATAAACAAATACCACTGTTCCAAAAATTCTGTATGTTGCAAAAAATAAAATATATTGCGTTCAGTGGAAAAAAAGTTATTGTTTTTTACCCATAGATTTAAAAATAAATTGTAGAGCTGTAACAACAATACCGGGAAACCGTGATATTTTTGCTTAAGGTTATCATACCGTCAAAATCTCATACCGGCCCATGCCTAGAACCCCGGGTACTTCTAGAAGTGACTGAGCTTTATATGGTGAACTGCCTCTTTCTGACAACATGATCTGTTTTAATGTACAATGGGGTTTTAATGTAGCAGCTTTGTGGAATCTGAGACTGATGCTTTGCTTTATCTGATATTGGCCTGTTGGTAATGGTAAGGTAATCTGCTGGAGGCGGATTATGGTGCTGTCCTGCGTAGCTGTGGATCAGTGGGACGGCATGACCCTGGGGAAGTGGCTCTTAATAAAGCCTGTTCCTCTGGGTTATTGTGAATTTTATATTTGAATGGCTGTTTACAATGTTTGCGGTCACATGTTGGTCAAAACTTCAGTTTTACTAACAGTTCATCATGGAAGTTCTTTTTGTTCACAGACACTAGTTTCTCAGACTTTTATATGTAAGTTGATATTTTAAAGGCAAAATTAAATCGAATTGACCCTATTTACTGTCTTAATGATTGTACCTGGTCTTTTCTAAAGAAAAAGTTTTTACTTTCATCAACATCACCATTCAAAGATTTTGACGGTATGATAACCTTAAGCAAAAATATCACGGTATTGTTGTTACAGCTCTAAAATGTGTTATTTTTAAATGACTGGGTAAAAATATAATAATATATTTTGTTTTTGAGCAACATACAGAATATTAGGAACAGAAGAATTTGTTTATTTTTTTCTTTGATTTGTTTCCTAAAACGAAGAAAAATAAAGACTGACATCTTTATTTAACCTAAATCTGTAATTACAGTTATTTAATTTTTGTTATATAATTCATATACACATCATTTATATCATTTCATATCATTTAGTTATATAATTTCATATACATAATTTGATTTAATAATAACCCAATTTGAAGCAAACAGAATGTTCTGACTAGCTTTGTGAAATTATACAACGAAGCAAACAGCAGAAGCTCTGAATGAGATGCAGATTCACTCTCTGACAGCAAGAGGCGCTTCTAGAACACCAGATACAGCGTTTTCTTGGTTACCGCTGTTAACAAAGCAGCACTGTGCTGAAACACTGCTTTAATATGAACTATACAGAGACGAGATTAAAAGAAAATACCACGAAGACTTTTCAGTTCCCCTCAGAAACACATTCATATAAACCCCCAAATCAATATTGAGGATTTTCTTCCAATAGTTCATGCATCATGAACAGTGAGTGATCTGCCTGCTACAGTATTTTTCTCTGTGCGTCCGTCTTCAGCGTCTCTGGCCTGTGTTAACGGGCATTTACAGACTTCATATTTTCACATAAATTACATTTTGGAAAACGATTGCATTGCAAAGCAGTTTGTGCAAGTCCAGAACAGAGACGAGTTGCAATAAGACAAAAAACGGCCGGTTGCCGATCGCATAATTAATTCATTACATTTTTATATAGGCTTTTCTAGGCACTCAAAGCGCATAAGTTCCAGGGGAAGCCATAAAAATGTA
>NW_015544215.1:14021-14270 GCF_001515605.1 Sinocyclocheilus anshuiensis | reverse complement strand
CTGCGCATACCGCAGGAACGGTATAACGGAAAATATTAGCGGTTTTGAAACCGTGAAATTTTCAAACTGCGGTATACCTTGAAACGTTAATCGGCCCATGCCTACTCACCGAGCATGCTTTATTTAATCATAAATACAGTAAAACATTCATATTGTAAAATATTACAATGATTTCAAAGTAGGGCTGCACGATTAATCACATGCGATATTTAACGCGCATCTTATCAGTAAAGCCGGTTCTGTAATCAG
>NW_015544215.1:9812-10076 GCF_001515605.1 Sinocyclocheilus anshuiensis | reverse complement strand
ACGACTTTTATTAATAACAGTTTAAATACTGAATCGCTACATTATATTTTCCAGCAACAAGAGGATAAACTCGCTGTTTTTGACGTAAACTCACTATAAAAAGAGAAACGCACATACACGCAACTTTCATCTATCCCTCTTTCTGTCTCTCTCTCGCTCTCGAATTGGCAATATATGAGAAAAGGGTTTAGCGATTTATAATTGGGGGGACTAGCCCACCTCAATGTCTATGGTGGTTATCGCCCTGATCAGACATGAAAATAT
>NW_015544215.1:8884-9525 GCF_001515605.1 Sinocyclocheilus anshuiensis | reverse complement strand
GCAAACTTTAGCGATTTTTTGCAAACATTTCTTTGAGTAACATGACCGTAAATATGAACTCACGATTGAAAGTAACATAAAACAAATGATTACTTTTCGTTAAAATCTTTATTAATGCCCAAAAATGCTTACATTTATGTGTTTTTTTGTTAGCTCGCGGAGCCATGTTGCCGCTGTAGCCGGTTTATGCTGAGATAATTCATACCCCTTTGTTTGAAGTGTGGTCCCGAAAAATCTTGGTTTGAAGGGCTATCTGGCCCTTCCCCTACCCCTACCCCTCCATCCACAAGAGAATCGAGACACCCCTACTCCTTCACGTGAACGCGCGAAACGGAGGGGTAGGGGAAAGGGGAAGGGCTAAGGGGTAGAATTGGGATTGGGCCTTAGTGTTGTCAAAAGACCCAGTACTTCGGTACCAAGTTGGTACTAAAAAAATGAAAACGTTACGGTACCAAGTTTTTTTAAGTACCGGTGGTACCGAGTACCAGGTCAACCCAGTTCTTGATGCACTATCCGAAAGGTGCGCAGATGCGCTCTCTTCATAAAAGCACTGAGACATGGCTACCTCAAAATGAGGAAACACATCAAACTAACAAAACACTTTAAAGACAGACACCCGGATCAAATGAAAGAGTTCAAGC
>NW_015544215.1:0-8794 GCF_001515605.1 Sinocyclocheilus anshuiensis | reverse complement strand
AAACACCGCTTATGTTATGAATATTATTCAATATTTTAATTTGAATGTCGGATTGAAATGAACATCGCTGTTCTTAGAGTATTTAATCGTTAGCATAAGTGCAGCTAACGGTAATATAATGAGCATTAGAATGAATTTTGTTCAAAATGATTTCTTTGTCAAATGAACATGCAGAACATTCGTATTTAAATCGTCTTTTTGCAGTTTAATATTCACAGACACAGTCTATATATGTACTGACCTGTGTATTATTTATTCATCAAAAATAAGATAAATTCCATGAAATTCCGCGTTATACAGTAAATTCCCTTTTTATGACTGGATTCCGCGATTCTGTCCATGTTTTCTGCATCGCGGAAATCATGGATAATATTGACTGCATCCAGTGTAGACAGCATCACTGATTATAATGGGTTCTATTCTACAGCGGACGCGAGCGGCACGGCGCGACAAAATACAATAGAATTCTATTGTATTTTGTCGCACCGCGCGATGTGATGTGACCGATGTGATAAGCATGAGTTCTGGGCCGCGGCGCGGCCGGTATAAACACCAGCATTGACTGAGTGGCCGCGATCAGCTCCGGTGGCCGTAACACAGGCATTAATGCGCCGCAGACACGTGCCGTGATGCGCAAATCAGAGGCTCATATCGGCCGATAATATCGGCTAAACGATATATCGGTCAGGCTCTAACTCACATGCTTGCTTAGTTAGTTACATGAAAGCTGCTTTTAGATGATCCATTTCTGGCCGTCGCTTCCACCTCCCACAGATGTTGTTTCTCAGCTGTTTAATGCAAATGCGGAAGGCAAACAACTCAGATTTGTGTGGTTTCTATGGCTGTGCTGGAAAAGGCGTGTCGATGTTCCACTTGATGTGGCGCTGACACTCAGACAAGCTCTGTAAAAGAAATATTCATGTAGTTACTTTAATGGCAGATGGGATGTGCAATGAGCAATGTGAACTTCCTTCCTAGGCAGCATCCTAACTGAAATGGAACCTAAAAAGTGACTGATTTTCCATAATTTTCATATGTAACAACTACATAAAATAGTGCTCTTTTACGGAAAAAGAAAGGGTGCTCCGATCAGGATTTTTGGAGCCGATCACCGAAAGCAGTATCTGCAGATACGATCACCGATACAGATCTTTTTGAAGCTTTCTTTTTATCATGTAGATTTATTTATAGTGATGCTCCAATCAGGGAATTCCCCTCTTAGGTGACTTGTGTGGGGATTTTTTAGACATTTTTCAAAAATAATAATTCTCACCTAAATGTTTGATAATGCAGTGCATTTTTGTTTTTTCGATGGGGCAATTGCTGCACAATAGCTTACAAACAGCATAAGCCTGATTTCGTGAGCTGTATGTGAGTGTGCATGCATCTCTGAAGAGTGTGCGAGTGCTAAATGGTTTAAACAGTGGCAAGACAAAAAGAAATGCAAATTATAAACTTTAGTGACAATGCGACACTGACTCAATTGTGCAAGTGACAATTCCTGTGTCAATTGTGCATCGTGTAGCTCGCTTATAGTGAAAACGCGATGTGACGATTTGAAGCCATTTGTGCATTTTGAGAGGGAAAGAGAGAGAGCATGCGGGAATTCACTCACGCTGTTTGTGAAATTACGTCTCTCAGAAAGTTTTCAAATTACTCTGTAAGTTATTTCAGTATAGAAATATGAATTGTACCTCACCTTCAGCATTATAATTATTTTACCCGCGCCGGACAGAGATTGAGACGGTGCCACTGCATGTCATGCCAAACCTCTCACGGCAGGCATGTTAGCAGCTTGAGGTCAGTTTATGAGATCGACCTTTATAGAGACTGCCGATCAAACTTCCCAAAGCGATTATCAGCTGATAGCGATCGGTAGCCGATCAAACCGAGCACCCATAGGAAAAAGCATGGGAGAGTCAACTTACAAATTATTCTGATAGACGTTTATGTTAGCATGCTGCTAAATTAATATTGACATCTAATAAGCATTGTTAGAAATGTTAGATTTTTTAGATCTCATTTAATTGAATGAAATATTGTCAGTATTTATATCATCTGGCTTTTTCGACTTTTTAACTAATATATTTGTGATGTTGCCTTACAATTCAGCCCAAACAAGGCATCTCAGAAAGCAGTTTAATATCGCTTTCAGAACAAATTTTGCCTTGAAGTCGAAATGAAATGCATGTTTTTCTACTTTCTAAATGCAGGTTATTGAAATCATTGTGAGTGATTCATCTATGCATATGTTTTGAAACTTGTTTCGACCTCATAATTTTTAACCAGAATGTCATAACTCGATTTTCCAGTGAAACGACAGATTTCTTTATGGTGGATATATTGCAGGACTTCTCCAATAATTTAGTCCGCCTAACTCAGGCCCCCCACCCCCTTTTTTTTACAATCGACTTCAAGCTCACATTAAGATCTGTCTTCATCCAATCAAAAACCAACGGATAGAACCAAGTCTCCACCCTACATTTTTTTTCTTTTTCCACAATCGGTTTCACTCATATGGAAGTCACAATATGGAAGAAAACATCTGTCATTGCTTCTGTTTCATCAAGACTTTAAAATGCTGTCTAGATGGGTAGCTCACTAGGTTTTTGGGACAGAGATGTGTCGTCTTAGTGTGTTTGAGTTGGTCTGCCACATGGCACATATGAAAGTACATTTTTCAGCTCTAATCACAGTGAAGGCAGAAGCCAACGGGGGATGAATAGATTTTTGTTTTTGCTCTCAGAAATTGATTAACTACCACTGCTGACTGATTCCCAGAAGAATGATGACATCTCTGCAGCTCTTCTGTTAAGACAGCCCCTCTCTGTTTGTGTTCATTTGCACAGTCATGATGATAGTCCTCTGGGCTAATTGTCATGCCACTAACAAATCACCGCTCATGCTTCTAATAAGTGGCATCTTGCGATTCACAGCTCCAGGATTAGATCCGAGGTCAGTGTGACAGACAGATCAGATCCTGTTTGTACCACATGTATCATGTATTACTCTTTTTATCACGGGAGTTTCCAGGTGGCCGACATTAAACTTTTAATGATAGCAGATGAGACATACACAACTTATTTGCAGAAATGTACCAATTATTTATTCAGTTATTTTGGAACTGTTAATTGACTAAACAAGCACTTTAATAGGACCAAAGGAACAAATATCGACCAATATACCTATACACCATTTAGAAGTGAGCTTTTGAATGGTAAGATTTTTTTAATGTTTGTCTTTTATGTCTCCAAGGCTGCAATTGTATGAACAAAAAGTATTATTACAATTTACTGTTACTGTTTCATTGTAATATTTTACAATGTAGGCCTAATTTATTCCTCTGATGGCAAAATCTAATTTTCAGAAGACAATTAGGCTATTACTCCAGTCTTCAGTGAATGATTTTCCTTCAGAAATCATTCTAATATGCTGAGTTGGTGCTCACAACCCTCTACATTGTGAGTAAATCACTCGCATATGTACGTTTCTGCGATTAAGTACAATAATTACATTTAGCTGGTATCACATCTATACTTTTAAGCCTCCTGCGATTGTTTACATCTGTTCAAAATCACGACATTTAAAAAAAACAAAAAAAAACTGTTCAACCCTCTACATTGCGAGTAAATCACTCGCATATGCGACTAAATCTTCACTCTGGCGACTAAATGATGTCTAATACTAGCCAATGGCTAATAAATTCTCAGATTTTACTCGCCAGTGTGTGAGTTGGAGGCTAAGTTTAGCACAGATATATTTTCACTCGCTGAACACTCTCTGACTGAGCGCTTCAGAGTTTCACTCTCCGTCAAGCGATCTGTGCTATTTTTCAGTTCATCTCAATGGATGCACAGCGCACTTGTATTTGACGTACCGTAAACTCTAATGTGAAGGCACACGACTCGCCGTTGCTTTGTCTCGCACACACAGAGAGAGAGAATTGACGCGCTACATGTAAACGATATTCTTTGTTGAATTATTCAGCTTTTAAGAACTGACGGGTTTCCGGTAGTGGGCAGAACTAATGCGCAAACGACAATCTCATTGGCTGGCGCTCACCTATTATCGTCCCTGTTTTGATTTCAGCAAATCAGTTCGACCGAACGCGCACAACCTGATTAATATTCATGACTCCAGCAGCTCATTAATCCTTAGTGTGTTTTATATTGTTCTTATTAGTAGAATTCGTATCATTATTATCTTATCAGTATTTTTGTTAGTTTTTTTCCCCAATTTATTTTACAGAAACACTGCATGACCAAAAAAGCACCACCACCAGTCCTAAGTTCAGTTAAAATGACTAATATGCATTCATACATGGTAATCAAGTTGTAATTCTAATTACTAAATTTCTATCATTAAATAATACTTGATTATCATATTATAATGCTTGACTGGCTGATGTTAAGAGTATACTTTCAGATATTTAAAAAACTGTGCCATTTTACAAACATTTATTATATAGACTGGTGAGTAAACAAAAAAATGTACTAGCCAATGGCGATTCAATTGCCAAGGTGTCCGTAGAGTTTTTTCAGGATACTTTTTTCAGGAATAGAAAGTTCAAAAGTACCGTATGTATTTGTAAAAGAAGACAATATAAATGTCTTTACTGTTTTTTTTTAATCAATTTAATGCACCCTTTCTGAATAAAAGCTTTAATTTAATTGAAATAATAACTGACCCCAAATGGTAGTGTATTGGTCACTAGTATTAGTATAGTATATGGTTTTTACCCTAATGTAACAATTAATAAAGTTGTTTTTTCTCTGTTCAAACATGAAGATCGGCGATCACTTTGAACTTTAGATTGTCCATTTTTCTTTGTTCCCCTTCATATCAGGCTAATCGGTGTGGTCAAGGGGAGTGGAGAGTAGTTACAATTTAGCAATAGGCTACACCATAATACACGCTGTATTTATTTTTTGATAAGGCTTTATGGTTTGGAATCAAATGTCAATGTCAAAAGTAAATATGTTGATAAGGAAATTAATTCATTTGTGGGTGTCAGTGTGATTTTTACAGATGTGTGTCCACAGCTTGTCTTAGCCAGTTAATTTAATTGGCCGCACCAATATGTCTTAATTTATAGTAAGCTTAGAGTTTATGTAACAGCATTTCACCAGCCTATATGTTAGTATAGACCATATTGACGTGGCCATTGCCTTTTGTGTGTCCAGACCATTATAGTGTATCAGTGAAGCTGTAGGGCAGAACGTTATGCAATAACCTACCATGGATCAAGTTCTATTGTGATGTGTAACTTTAGAGCTCCCTTCAGATTTTCTTCATTTTAACCTCGTCGCACAGCACACACCCTCTGTTCTGACATTCAGGCATGTGGACATGATCACTCGCCTTCCTCTTTTATCTTCCTGCAGCATAGTTTCTTCCCTTCCTCCTTCCTCCGAACGTGATCTTGGTGCAGCATGTGCTGCTATGGTAACAGTGATGTCGCCATTCACATGGCAGTGAGCCACTCCATTGGTAAATGGAGTAAAGATCAGCTATTATGAAATGTGTTGCTCCACAACTCCTCCACACCGTTTACACACTTCAGCGAACTTCTTTTGAGAACCGAAGGTGGTAACGTAGGAATGCCACTTTGTGGTTATATCTCCACCTTGTGAAGTACAGTGTAGGTGTCTAATGTGAATTGCATTAAGCCTGAACAAACATTAGTCTGTATAGCCTTGATGGCCTTTATTTCAAGAAGAACAGCTGTATGATGTAAATGAAAATCCAGAAATGATATATTGGGCAAGAATGTGCATTTTAAAAAGAAAAAATACAGCTTTTCTTGGTCGTATAGCTTTGAGCATTGTGTCATGCTCACTTTTCTGTTGGTGGAATGGGTGCGGAGCCTTATCTTATATCCCACACAAACTGCACTGACAAGTTAACCGATCCACTGTGATTTATTTACACATTTAAGCTGCAGTTTTTCAACCTAATCATGTAAATATTTCAGCATGTTGGATTTTCTTTCTCCAAAAAGTGAAGATTTATTCTAGAAAGACAAAACAAGGCTTAACTCCGTTTTTTTAATTATTTTTTATAAAGCTTGTCAGGATGGAGTTTTGCCATGAGAGAAAGTCCACTATGTGTTATCATGTGGAATTTGGACCCCTGTTTGGCTATGAGGACTGACAACTCTTTTACCCCCATCATGCCAATTCAACCAGAGAATAAAGAACTGAGAACAGAGTTAAGTCCATGCAAGTTGAATGCAAAGCATGTTTATTAGTGTCCAATGCAGGGTTGTAATTGCGAGTGCCAATCCATTGAGTTTCAGGTGGGTGGCAAGCAGCTTAGGTGGCCAATGATCATACGCTTTGGGGAAAGAAGCCTAGCAGAACTGGCTTGGATGCTCTGGTATCTTTTTCCAGATGGCAGAGGGGAAGGGTAGAGTCTTGCTTTTCTCTGTTGCAGGATGTTAAGGGGCAGCTTTCTGATTTAGGGGCTAGTCAGGCTCCAGTGCTCACTGTGTTTGTGCTTTATTTCTTGCAGCCAGCTGGGTTTTGTGGATTTGTTTATTTGCATAAACAACTAGTGCATCATAGACCAGAGCTCAACAATCAGGATGTTTCCATAGTTACATTTTCTTTAGCCCTTGCAGAAACAATTGTAATAATACAGACTACCATTCAAACGTTTTGGCTAAGTAAGATTTTTTTATTTGTATTTTTTATTTGTATTTTTTTTAAGAAAAATACTTTTGCTCAGCAGGGATCAAAAGTGAGAGTAAATACGTTGTACATTGTTACAAAAGATTTATATTTCAAATATATGCTGTCTTTTGCTGAACTTTCTATTCATCAAAGATTACTGAATAAATTGTATAGTTTCCACAAAGATATTAGGCAGCACAACTGTTTTTAACATTGATAAAACAAAAATAAAGAAGAAGAAATGTTACCTGAGCACCCAGTCAGCATATTTGAATGATTTCTGAAGCATCATGTGACACTGAGGACTGGAGTAATGGCTATATATACACATTAGGGGTGGGCGAAATTTGTCAGTCGGTAGAGATTTTGGACTATCGTCTGTGCAACGTGGTCATGAAAACTTATCGTTTGCATGCATTTTTAAGCATTGCAGTTTAGAAACAAGTGATTTTAAGCCCTTGAAACACAGTCAGCAGCGAAAGAGAACTAATTTCTCTTTATGCTCCACTATATGTCAGAGGAGCGCGCACGTGAAGACGGTGCTCATAGAGCACGGGAGTATTAAACTGAGTTATTTTTGCTGCTTTATAGGCCTTGAACGGTTAAATACACACACTTGTGTGTGTCAAAATGCCCGTCTTTGCAAGTATCCTCGTAAACACAGTAATTTAGGTCTTAAGTGAAAGCAAACAGCTGAGAAAGAAAACACATGTAACAGTATATTGGATCTGGGCAGCTCTTAAATTGACAGCATTCTAAAATTCCTGCTGTCTGTAATTCATGTTAATCAAACAACAAAAGAGAGAAAATCTCTCACTGCTCTTGGGTAAATCACTTTTGTAACTTTTTTTAAACTTTGTAAACTTTTTTTTTAATTTAGGCTAGTATTAATTTTTTGTGATATTGACACTGGTGAGAAGAATTATGAAATTTCTATGGTATAAAAAATGTTGATATCATAAAGACCTCAAAGCAAAAATAACTATATCGTGATATACAGTATATATATCTCGTTGCTGTGAAATAAAATGACTCCTATCATGATATAAGATTTTGGTCAAATCACCCACCCCTAATATATATTATTATGAGGGGTATTATGAGAGAGAGATGGATCTGAGTGAGTGTGAATACCTGCATCTGATACAGCATTCATTCCTCAGCGTAATGTCATATTCAGCATAAAACATTAGTTTGAATGTCTGCTGAGAAAGGCGATGTCGTACTATACTTTTATCTGTTAAGGGTGTTTCCGATGATAGTGCTGCTCGTGCATTTGTTGGCAGTGTCTTACAATGTATTGAAAGTAAAAGTATCTTTCTTGTTTATAATCCTGTTTCAGTCTCTTTCAACATAAAAGTCTTTTCTGCTGACTCACTCATAAAAACAGTTTATTGTCGCCATCTAATGGCGGAACAATGTAACTAAAATCACCATCACGAACACACACACCATTTCCCAATACTAAATACTACTATTATTTACATAAAATATTATTTATTGAATAATAATATTTAATAAACAACAACAACAGCCATCATAAAAGTTGCTAGGTAATTCAGTCAAAGGTACAAAGGCAGCACTCTGAAATACAGCATTAATTTGACATAAAATTATAACATGATGAGATTTTGCCCTCAGCCAAAACTGCTCTTATTTGCTCTGGAACAAATAATAGATTAATGACACCAAAGACTGCCCATCAGATTTACCTAAAACAAATTATTTCTGAAATTGAACCACTATAGAGACATCGGAGCCAGCGGCAAATTCTAGAAGATCTGGCCGAGGTGATGCTGCTCTCGGCAGGTTCATGAGCGCTGAACGGCCGCTGACGCCCTGGAGCTCACATCTCCGAAACCATCAAAACAAATTTTCAAATAGACGTTATCTTTATTAACAAACTGCATGTTTGAAACAAGCACATTCTCGCCTAAAAAACTCTTAAAACTACATTCCATGACACAAAATCAGTATTATTTATAAAATGATAGTGGAGTTGGGTGTCCGCCAAGACACTTGCTGTGAAACGGTTGGAGCACTGTTATCACTAGAATATCGCACTCCACTCAGCCAATCAGATTCGAGGACCAGAAAGAACTGTTTTATATATATATATA
>NW_015544214.1:1441-1562 GCF_001515605.1 Sinocyclocheilus anshuiensis | reverse complement strand
ATCAGTCCAATGGATGGGCGAGACGTCACGGACGGGGTGACATAGCGACCAGGAAGCTTAAAAGCATGTGAGGTGAAACCGGCATCAGCTTCTAGGAGTGAAGCAAGCGCTGGCACAGAGT
>NW_015544214.1:0-244 GCF_001515605.1 Sinocyclocheilus anshuiensis | reverse complement strand
GAGGAAAACAAGCCTACTTCTGTCCAGCCAAACCTCTCGTCGAGGTGGAATCTTCATTCCCTGGGCCTCAGCCCCTTCTTCGACAGGATGTCTGCTCCCAAATTGAGATGCCCAGGGATGTAAACTGCTCTCAGCGAGAGAAGTTTGCCTTGGGACCACACAAGGATCTGGTACGCTAGTTTGTACAAATGGCATGAGCGCAGACCTCCCTGGAGGTTAATGTAAGAGACCATCATTGTGTTGT
>NW_015544213.1:3638233-3639190 GCF_001515605.1 Sinocyclocheilus anshuiensis | reverse complement strand
AAATCAACACTTTAATTGACTCAACCAATAAAATCTTTAGAATCAGCTGTAGGATTTGATGAGAAGCTGAAGTATGAGGTGACCTTAAAAAAATCGTTGATCCATTTTGGCGGAAGTGACGAACTGCAAGCTTTGAATGCTTATATCTTCTAAATCCAAAATGTGTCACTCTTTTGGAGCACACTGGCTTTTAGATAACCTTAAGACTAACATACTGATACTAACACCCAAAAAACTTTAATTTTGATTTCATGGGACCTTTAAATGTTGAACAGATGGTGTCTGTCAGGTTCCCACCGTTCTTGTGAAATGTGTTCCTGTTACTCAAGTACGCACTGCTGTTATCGTAACGTTACACTCATGTTTGTCTTCATATCGTATAAATCTTTCGCCTATTATTAAAGATTTCCGTGGAGAGCAACACAATGAGTATAACATAATTTTTTGATGTTCTGCTTAATTGTGGGGTTTGTTAAGTCATGTAAATATCAGACTTATTTATGACAATAATCTTTTCTTGTGTTATTATGGATTTATACTATTTTTTTTTCTATTTTGTGTGGAAGTATACAAATTTCTGCGTATAATTTGAATTTAATGATAACAGTTATTTAAACGTTTGAGGTCTTAAAGGGATAGTTCACCCAAAAAATAAAATTTGATGTTTATCTGCTTACCCCCAGGCAGGGGCGTAGCAAGCTTTTCAAAAGTGCGGGGGATGGATGTGGTTTGTTTATTAACAAAACAGTTGCGTTCGATCCTTCGCTGGCTGTGCTGATTTAAATCTAGCGGTTCTGTTGTGTTTGTGTCGCAAATTCAGTGACGCAGGTAGTGACGATTCTCTCCGGCCAATCCGTGACCAGCAGAGTTTGCACGTCACGTTTTGGTAGCGGTACGGTTCACTTGGAACACCAACCGAGGTGGTACTAAAAAAAGTACCAGGTACTGTACCCAGTG
>NW_015544213.1:3633209-3638071 GCF_001515605.1 Sinocyclocheilus anshuiensis | reverse complement strand
TACCCTTCTAATTTAAAATAATTTAAATAATAAATAAATTATTAATTTAAAGATAAAATAATAATGTTGTGTAGTCTTTAATACTATAGACACAGCCAGTTTTACTCACTGGAAGATTTATTCGTCATAAAATTATTTCTTCATAACTGTATTCGAGTCTTACACACATGCTATACAGATAATGTAGTCGTGCGTTAATTTGAGTGGTGACAAATATTATGGGAGTGGCTTGATGGAGCGCAGAGATGCAGATAACATGATCTTTGTAACGGGGCTGACAAGACGTGAGACATGCGGATCCATGTGCAGGCTTTATTAAGCAGAGAGGTCAGAAACACAGGCAGGGTCGAACAAGGGCAAACAGGAATATGGCGGGCAAGACACAAGAATAATCCTAGGGCTAGCGAAGGTCAACGAACGGCGAACAGAGTCAAAAGGGGCAAGACTAAAGGGGTAAATCCAGGAAAACAGGCGACGATCAAATTGTATTCGAGTCTTACACACATGCTATACAGATAATGTAGAGTCGTGCATTAATTTGAGTGTTGACGGATATTATGGGAGTGGCTTAATGGAGCGCATGAGATGCAGATAACATGATCTTGACCTTAAGAAACTTGAATTAATGCTGTCACGTAACAAATCTGTTCAAATATCAAATTCAATGAATTGCTAATTACTACATTGAAATAGAAATGGAAAGCCTGTACAAATATTATAAATCGTGAATATAAATAATTGGGAATCATGTAAAAAATTTAAATAAAAATAAAATAAAAACAGTGCACATTTAATTTATCTATTATAACATTTATGCAGTTTTGTTCGCTTGGCTGTTTCCTTATAAAGTCCAAAAATTAGAAGAAAAAAAAGCCCTTCTCAAGTCCGGACTCCAGGGTGCACGAACCAGTGTTGCAGTGTTTACCGACTTTTTTGTAAGACAAAGCGCATAGCAATAGCGACATTTTGGATAAATAGCTTTCATTCGGTAGATGTCACCGGTTTCGCCCCACGAGCGCGGCAGAGTTAGCAGCACATTCAACTGACCGAACCGCAAAAAAAAAAAAAAAAGTGTGACATGACATGTGGCCAAGTATGGTGACCCATACTCGGAATTAGTGCTCTGCATTTACCCATCCAAAGTGCACACACACAGCAGTGAACACACACACACACACACCGTGAACACACACCCGGAGCAGTGGGCAGCCATTTATGCTGCAGCGCCCGGGGAGCAGTTGGGGGTTTGGTGCCTTGCTCAAGGGCACCTCAGTCGTGGTATTGAAGGTGGAAGAGAGCGCTGTACATTCACTCCCCCCCACCTACAATCCCTGCCGGTACGAGACTCGAACCCACAACCTTTGGGTTATGAGTCCAACTCTCTAACCATTAGGCCCAACGGACTTGTGAATGAATATTGAGTATAAAACAGCGTTTCCAAAAACCTATCACACTGTTGACCATCTGGGCATGTGAACATGAAAGTAGTTTGTCTGTAAATATGCACATATTTTGTTACACAGACGGACGTTTGTGCTGCATGATATATAAAATAAAGTAATATAAATCACTGCAGTTATTATTAAAGATTTTAGCAATTTAGTTGAAGTGACTGCAGGTTACATTGAAGTACTATTTCAGAAACAGAACATGTGTAAATGAGAACTGCTTTATGGGCATTTAGTTGCATAAAAAATGCAGTACTGTATGTAACAGTTCAGAGAGTAAACGCAAGTACGACCTGAAGACGTCATGAATATGATAATTAAGTATTATAAAGTTGAATTGTTATATAAATTTATGAGCATGTTTGTTAAAAACAAGTTTTGTAATAACAATTATTTTGGACCTTTTGAGGTTGACTTGTATCCAGTATCCAGTCATACAACAAATAAATGCTGAACATATTGTGTCTCTCAGTTTCTCACCGTTCTTGTGAAATGTGTTCCTGACGCTCAAGTACGTACTGGCGCTGGTTAGAAATTAGTACGCTCATGTTTCTCTTCATATCGTATAAATCTTTCGCCTTTTACTAAAGATTTCCGTGGAGAGGAGCACGATGAGTATAAACTAATTTTTTAATGCTCTGCATAAATGTGGGGCTTCTAAAGCCGGTTGAAATATCAGAATAGACGCTGCGTCCCAATTCGCGTACTATCCGTCCTAAATAGTATTCGAAAATAGAATTAGTATGTCCCAAATCATAGTATGTTTAAAACGGTATGCCAAAGATTCCTGGATGGTCTACTACTTCGAGTTAGAATTGTAAGTGCAGATCGATGCACACTCTCGGTGCGTTTCAAACGGGATATATCGCCCTCCGAAGGGCACTTCGGAGTGAAAACAATCATGGCCAACATGTTGAAGGGTCGTTCGTTCCAAACCGAAGTGCTCAAAACTGGCCACTTCAAAGGGCCCTTCGGAATGAAGGATTTTGAAGGGTACAACTGATGGACACTTCGGGCCCCCATGATCCTTTGCGCTGATTCTTTCCATGGTGACGGTGCCTCCGTGTGGGCACGTGATGATGACGCAGATGGGCACTTCAAGAAACAGTTGTTTGGTCCCCTACACCCCTCAACCCTTCAAAGCTCTCACTCTGGAGGGTAAACCCTTTGAAGGGATTCAGGCATAGGGATGAGCCCTTCCGAATGGAACGCAGGGTCTAACGGCTAATATTGCCCACAACACATACTGGTGGACGAGGATTAAATTAGAACTACAAACACGCATTAAACGTGTTTAAAAAAAAAACTACAAACATGGCGGATATACGCGACCAACTGACAGGTAGATAAACGGATTTGAGTGATAAAAGAGAAAGGGATTTGAGTGATAAATAATCAATGTCTAACCTGATGAAAAAATATATAAATTTAATGTTATCCACGTTATATTTCATCTGCGGCAACACTGTGAACTTTTATAATGATACTTTTGGTCACTAACTTTTAAATGCATCATTATGCAAACACATGAGCAGAGTTCTCGGCATGATAGACCCGCGACTGGCAGATCAACATACCTCTTAATTTCTCTCCAATACGGTAGGAAATCAAATTAAACGAAATGTGGATGATGTTAACTGTGATAAGATGCAGTTTAAACAGTGACAGAACGCACGTAACTAAGCAACAGAGCGTTAAAGACGCAGTTATGAGGAAGTATGTCCCAAAGCTTGCCTACTATTCTTCTACATACTCAAAAGTATGTACTTTTTCTTCACAAAAAGAGTACATACTTTTAGGGCATAGTATAAGTAGGTGAATTGAGACCCAGCAATTGTCTTTTTTCCTTTTGTTGGTGAAAGTATGTGTTCGCACATAATTTGAATGCAATGGTAACAGTTTTTATTTATTTATTTTTTGGTCTAAAAGAGAAGACCAGGTGGCACCCCGGCACAGTCCCCCCCAAGGATTTCCTAATGATATTCCTGTTTTTTAACTCCCAGTGTTACTTTTAATAACACTGAAAAATAAACATTGAAAACCTAAAAAAAAATATGTGGTCAACGCATGTTTAACTGGGGACCCCCTCGAAACGCAATTGGGCTAGTCTTGAGTAGCGATTGGGTGGGTTTCTTTGTGAAAACCTGACAACCCTGTATGTGGCCTATAAACAATTGACATATGGGGAGGGGTCAGATAGGTACAGTGCGCATTAGCATGTATTTTGAGACACTTTTAGGGATGCCAACTACAGAAAATTAAAATACGGGACAGTCACCTTGAGGGGGGAGTGACCGTGTATACACACACACACATATAGTATGCATGAAAATGCGTATTTTTCAATTAAAGAGCGTATAGATTTAATATGGGCTGCTTTTGGTGCTTGACACCTTGTTATTGGTCATTTTGTTTCAAGAATAAGGCCCATGGTTAAGAATTATGCTATTACTTAAATATAAAATGTTTTTCTCTATTTAACTACATTACAATAGTGAAAGATGACTTCCCTTAATGATCACGTCTCTTGCGCGGCGGGATGTTGGACTCATGAAAAATAATCACGTAGTTTGTATTCACAAAAACTGATTTACAGAAGTGAAAACACGGACGGAATTGGCGTTAGCGCGAGCGCCGCTTGCTGTGAGGCGGGAGCGACGAGCCGGCAGAGGATTGCGCAGCATTCCTCGAACAGTTATGTTCACGAGTTCTGATTTAACGTATACTGCGTGAGGGGGGCTGTAATTGGATGACGACAGGTATCGGTGATCATTCTCAAGTGATCAGCACTGCTGCTGTTGTATCAGTCAGTGGTTAGATCAGCGTAGCAGTCAAAAAACGGGACAAGGGAAGTCACGTACGGGACAAATCAATTAGGCCCAAAATACGGGATGGTTGGCAACCCTAGACACTTTGTAGATGAGAACAATGACACAAGTCGACAGTCTCAAGCCCTGTCTACACTAGTGCGTTTTCGTTTTAAAACGGTGTTTTAAAATTACTGTCCTCCTCTGCTATCAATCACTAGAATTTTATGTGGAAGATACACAGTTACAACTTCTGTGGGGTGTGAAGAAAAAGTAATGTAACTAGTAGCAAAGACTATAGAATATCCAAGACGTGTCACTCGTATAGTTTTGAATGGGGAAAAATGCAACGCTCAATATGACCACTCTATCGAAGGAAGCCCCGCCTTCTGAATAAAAGAGCCAATCGTTAATCGGTAAAGTCATCACGTCACTGCAGCTGCAGTAGAGACCTGCACTCCTGCGGGAGTACCGCGGGACCCAACACAACAGGGTGCGGCGCGGGACAACTCTTGATGGGCGAGTGCAGGTGCGGGTGGGAAGAGACTTGTGTGTGTGCAGGATGCGGGAGAATAAAATGATTCGCGGGACTCCCGCAAAATAGAAA
>NW_015544213.1:3612213-3633172 GCF_001515605.1 Sinocyclocheilus anshuiensis | reverse complement strand
TGTTGATGCTTAGCCTAAATAACAAATATTTTATCGGGAGTGTTTATGCTGGGATGCTGTGGAGCTTAGGAGATGTTACAGAACCATTTTATGTAATTTTATTTGATGTACTGAAAAAAATATAGATTACTTTTATGCAGGCTGGCGGGAGTGGGACAAAACATGAATGTCGTGGGCGGGAGCGGGACCAGATAAGATATATTTCTGCGGGAGTGGGCGGGCGCGGGACAGAATCTTGCGGGAGCGGGACTGAAAAATCCGTCCCGCGCAGGTCTCTAGTTAGAAACAGTCAACATTCTGGAGATGCACGCTTAGGACTGCGCGTGCGCATTGGCTAGTCTAGCCTGAAAAAATAAGCTATTTTTAACGTTATTGGAGCAAAAGAAACAACATTTATGAGACAGTTGTTGTCAGATTTCATTGGTGATTTCAAATATTAAATTTAATCGTAAGCTTGGCAAACTGTTTTGGAGAATTTGATTGACTGTTCCTCAGTGACCAGCACTGATCAGCTCTAGGCATGACGAAGCGATATCGTCCTCTTTTGGAAGGCCAAACAAAGTAGTTTCGCTTTCACAATGAAGCACACAGCGCTTTCACGACATGGTGACAGCGGCAACAATACTACAGCGAGAATAAAACATTTGGGCGGGGTTATGCAAATCTTCCCACATAGTGACGTAGACATGTGGGGGCGTGTTAGAACGAGGCGTTTTAGGTAGGCGTGGTTGACTCTTAACTTTTATAAAGAATATCTCTTTGGATTTGAGACTTTAGTCTTTGCAACTTTACAGATCTTCTTTATGCACCAAGAGCTTGTAACACTCCAAAAAGAAAGGAAAAATTGAAATCGCATCATATGACCCCTTTAAAGGGACTTTGACACTTCACAACCATAGACTGTAGGTGCGTTCACGCCATGTCGTAATTACCGTAATTACGAGATGCCAACTTGTAAAAAGCATTCACGTCCTCATAGAACTCGTAATTACAACTTGTAAACTGGGGATTTTCTAAGAGTTACGACTTGTACCACCTGACAGCCACAGGTTCATTTAGCTGCTATGTTTAGGTGTTGATAGTGTTGCCATAGAAATGCATAATTCAGAGTCCAAGGACGTGAACAACTCCGATTAGAACGTAACGTGTTGTCATTTCGAAATTATCGTAATTATGACATGGCGTAAATGCAGCATGTGAACAGCTCCAAGTAGAACATCACGTGTTGTCATCTCAGAATTACAGTAATTACGACATGGCGTGAATGCAGCATAAGTACACAACCGAAAACGCAGGTCACATGACCATTCAAGCAGGTACAACAATGTGCATGACATCATTGTTTACATGGTCGTCAAGGATACGCAAAGCCGAATGTGGGCAGCCACGCCATCATTTTCAAGAGTCTCCATTTTGGTCCGTTTACACTGAAACGCAACCCCGTCTGCAGCGTTTTCTAAGGTCAAAAACGCCAGAGTAGTGTAAACAACAGGCATAACCATGGCAAAATTATGCATTTTAAAATGAAAACGCACTAGTGTAAACGTAGCCTCAGTCTTGTTAGTCTTTTAGTTTTGTTCGCTTGGCTGTTTCCGATCCCCACCATCGTACTGGCTAACGTACGCTCTTTGGACAATAAACTGGACTACATCCATCATTATATCTGCACTGTTGTTTACTTCACTGGTTTGCACTCTATCTGCCATGCGCCTTGTGCTGCTTTATATATTTTTTTACATTTTACCTTATTTGTATAATTGTATAGTTGTATTTTATATGTAAATCTGTATCTATCTGTATTTATGTTCTACTGTTAGTGTTATCTGTATGCACCAAGGGTCTGAGAGTAACGCAATTTCAATTCTCTGTGTATGTGCTGTACATGTGGAAGAATTGACAATAAAGCAGACTTGATTTGACTTGACTTGTGTAGCTTTTTATAGAAACTAAACACTTCACGGGTTAAGCATTTCTTTTTTTATTCTTTTAAAAATACCCCAAATGCAGGTAACACATAAACTATTGTAATTTAATTTATTAACTTAATGTTTCTTCTGTGTTAAGGTGGGAGTTATGATCACATAATATAGGCTACTGATTGGTGGATCTGCAAGGAATCATCTGTCTTCGAGTCATCAATTCCGTAAAAGGGCGAGGCAGACAGTAGTTGAAGTTCATTCTCATTAGATTGCACAATGGAGATTAATTGAAATTATGGTTCTATCAAAATAACATAAAATTAACGTGTGAATATCAATATAGCCCAAATGGATGAGTAGCGAACGTTCAAAAATAAATGGGAGCAATCATGACTGAATGTCTCCTTATTTTATTTAAAATATCAAGCTATACCGATTTATTTTGCATGCATGATCTTGCAAAAATGTCCCTGCACAATTAAACAAAATCTATGGCTGTCGCGAATAAAGTGAAAATGAAATAAAAAGTGTAGATTGTGGCATTAAATTTAGATCTGCATCATGCATTTAGATGCTGCATCACATTTCTTTTTAAAAGTGTTTTACTTTGTTGCGAATCTTAACCAATCACACACGATTCTGTTGAGCTTATTGATGCAGTGGCCAATTAGAAGCGTTCAGATGAGTCATCGGTGAAACACCGGAGTTTATTTCAGAACGCGAGCTCGCTTACTGAATTCTGCTCTCTCGCAAATTATCTCATCATAAGCAACAAAGTGCAGATGTACCTACGATGTAAGTAAGAGATTCATTCATCATACAGTATGTAGACAGCTTCAGTGTTTATAACGGGAGTTTTTTGAAAGTTCTTAAACTCGTGCCAGACTTAAGTCAGTGATAATATTCTTTGATAATGTAGCCTAAATGTTCTGTGCTCGCACTCTCTATATGATTTATTAATTGTTTGAATAACCGTGGAAATTAAATAGTTACAATTAACAGGCCTAACTTACGTTTTATTAAATTGTGATCACGTTAAATACAAATTTGGTAATATTAAAATATTTTATGACATGAGACCCATTATCCGGTAGCCTATACCTATACAAGTATACTTGCCTAAAAAGACGGGTATGATGTGCGTTGTTAACAGATTACACTAACATTATGGAGTTGGGTCACCCTCAGCCTTTGGAGGAAAAAAAAAGTTTTCAAAAGGCCCCCCCCCCCTCTGTTTTCTTCACAAATTGCACCCTGCTTACATCTATGAGGTTTTACTGGACTGTAGTGTTTAAAATAGGCAGCTGTTGTATTTAAGTATTTTTCAGCTTAGTGTATTTTATCATTTTTGTTTTTTGTTAATTGTGCAACTTGCATTACTTTGTTATCGTCATAGCCCTGCATCTGACGTGGCGTTAAAAACTAAAATACATTTTTATTCAGGATTAAAAAAAGAAAAAAAGAAAAGAAAAAAACAGGTAATACAAAGTATTTTGATATGCATATTTCTTATATTTTATAATATAATTGTTATTTAAAAAAATAAACATTGAAGTCCTTTTTAAATGGTTCCATTTTATAAACAAATTTGCATTTGGCTTC
The DNA here is from genome assembly GCF_001515605.1 of Sinocyclocheilus anshuiensis. NCBI lineage: Eukaryota > Metazoa > Chordata > Actinopteri > Cypriniformes > Cyprinidae > Sinocyclocheilus > Sinocyclocheilus anshuiensis. Next base: position 3,629,651 of record NW_015544213.1, on the reverse strand, counting down.
TTGACAGACGACCGTATGGGGCTTATGGAGTTTGAACCTTTACCCATAAGCGTCACATTTACTGCATGATCTTTGTTCTCTGGCCTCCTCCCTCCAGATAACCAGCACAGAAGCACAGAACAGGTAACAAAATAAAATCAGCAAATGTCTTTAAAAATGTCTGGACTGACAATATTATATAGCAATCACTGTGTCTGAATAACGTGAACAAATTAAAATAACGCAACTAACAGCAAGATTAATGACTTGAATGCATGTCTTTTGCTTTTACACTGTTGTGAATGGTGCACACAGCCAATTTACCTATTCCTGCACGTGTGCTTATTTTACAAAGATGTAGATTCTTGACAACTATTAGAATGAATTGACTTTAACTTAACTGCAGCTGCTTGTGACCTACTCTCATTTTGTGCATTTGATAGTAACAAAAGTCCACTTTTAGTTCACTGCACTATCACAGACGGAGATGACTTAGCACTTTCTCATTTTATGTCACAAACCAGCTATTTTTGTCTGTGTGTAATCAGCGTCAAATGGAGATATTTCTGTAGTCACACATTTTCTAGTCCTACTCTGCTGTACACACAGATACTGTGATATTTCTGTTTTCTCCTCAGTCTTGAAGATGGTGGTTTTGTCGAAAGAATACGGCTATGTGGCTCTAACCGGAGCAGCATCATTTCTCCTGATGGCTCATCTGTCTCGTGCTGTGGTGAAGGCTCGGGTTAAATACAATGTCCCGGTAACTTAGACACTAATCACTGCACATGTACTGATAATCAAACAGCGAGTTCCAAAATTTTGCTTTAGGGCCCATTCACACCAAGGATGGCATTTACATTTATTCATTTATCAGACTCTGTTATTCAATGCAGTTTACAAATGAGGAATGCAAAATGCTAAGTAGCATTTTAAGAGCATTGACAGCCAATCAGAATCCATCCTGCTTTAACGACCACAAGCATAAAGCAGCAGACGACTAAACTGCAGCAGGTGCTAAACAGAATGTTATTGTGTATTGGTGTGGACACTAATATAGGCAGTGTTAGGTTTGTTAAGGTATGTAATTAATTACTAGCTACTAATTTAAATTTTCAACAGTGTAATTAGATTACTGTACTGATTACTCTCTCTAAAAAGTATTGCATTACTTATTACTAATTACTTTCTAAATCCCATATCAACCTCAACAAGTTGAGCAATACAAGGATAGACATGAATCTACTCTTAATTCTTTCAAATAAATAATGTTAAATGGCATAAATTATTCTTGAGCTGAGCAAAGTATTTAAAGGGAAATGTTTACATTAAAAACATACATTTTGATTTTTAATCCAGTTGTTTTTACATAGAATTGTTCTATATAATTACATCAGAAGTAACTAATTAAATTACAGAAGATTTAAGAGTAATCCCTTAAGAGTTATCCCATTGCAACTTTATTTTACATCTATAAAATTAACAAACAAACATAAAAAAACAGACAATTAACACACAGTACAACCTTCCCTTTTAAAAATTGATCAGTTTTGCTATCCTAACCATACACAATTATACATTTAGTTGCATTTGATTGTTAACATTAGCATTTATTCCTACCACCATGTCTGCAACAAACCCACTGGTTGAGAACCACTTTTTTAGAGCACAAAAGTACTTTAAAGATTTTGCTTAATGGTCTCATGACATGCGTGCATTAGTTTCATTTTATTTTCTAGTGTCCGACAATGTACAGTGATGATCCAGAGACTGGTCAAAAATTCAACTGTATCCAGCGAGCGCATCAGAACACGTATGTACATTATGCATCACTCAAGATATATGTGTGTGTTCAGGGCAGATCTTATATTACTGCAGAATATTAATGTTTCCTTGACAAGAAATATCGGTTTACCGAATGTTTTACATTTCATATAAAAAAGAATGTTGTGGGGGTTTGTCCTTATTTTCTGATGATTTAGGGATTTTCACATCTGTAATTATTATTGTGAAACAGAGTTGAACTCTTGTCGCCATTCCTGTTTCAATTATCTGTGGGAGGGATTCAGTATCCAGTGAGTACAGATTCAAGCTTTATTAACCCTTACCTGAAGGTGCACTCTAAATACACATGCAAGATAATGCAAACTCTGAAGTGAACTCTTTATTGTGTTTGTGATTCTCAGCGCATGGCCAGTGTGTTGGGAATGATCTGGATCGTCAGTCGGGTGCTGTACGCTCATGGATACTCTTCTGGAAGTGAGTCTCAATCTGATCTGCGAATATTAAGACAGTTAAACTGACAGTATGAATACAGATCAAAACAGCTAGAGAAATGTTTCTGTGTTGTGTTCTGTCCTGTTAGAGCCTGAGAAGCGCCACCGTGGGTCGTTCGGTATGGTTGCTTTGCTGGGTCTGTTTCTTTGCACGGTGAACACCGGGAGAACGCTGCTCGGATGCGATCATGGGTTAAAATGGGTCAAATGGCCGAAATGTTTTAAACAGTGAAAACTGCGTTTACAGATCAGTCCTGTTCTAATTCTACATTCTGTAAAATGTCGTTTAAAAAAAACACTTTTTGCAAATCTAGAAAAACACAAGAGACACTTCACACTGTAAGAATTTGCTGTGTGTACATTTGTGCTTTAAATAAATGGCACAAAAGTTAAAAAGTTCAATTCAGTTACTTTTTTTTGTCATAAAATTACATAAAAATGACATTTGAAACATGCATACTATAACAACCAAGTGCATGAGTGTTATTTTAGTATCATTGAGGTACTGTTACAGTTTGTGTGTGTGCGTGTGTGTGTATATATATATACATATATTATTTTTTTTTTTTTAATTATTATTTTTTTTAATTCGTTTCATTGTATTTTCTGTTTTCATTTGAATTTTGGTTAACATTTTAGTAATTTTGTTGTGTTTTTCGTGTCATTGTTTTTTTTTTTTTTGTCTATAACCTATAGTTTTTATTTATTTTTATTTCAGTTTTAATTTGTTATATTTTGCTACATCAAGTTAAATTAAATTAAAATAAGAAATGTTGCTTTGGCAACTAGCTAAAATATATAATTTATTATTTATGTTTAAGTGTTGTTTTAATATTTTACTTCTCTTAACGTTAATTTCAAGTAACAGGTTTTAGTTTTTATCTGTGCCACATTTGACATTTGACTAAAGGGAAGAAGTCAAATGAAAAAAACAAAAAAATAAAATATGCTTAAAAATACCATATTAATACCAATTAAAACTAAAGATAATTTATCTAAACTTTAGAAAAATGTAATATTGTGCCTCATTCATTGACGTGTTTAACACAAGATTATTTTAATAAATTAGAAATTATACAAATATATTCCAGAAACTGCAGAACATGTAAGTATAATGTCTATCTATAGCATTAGTTCGATTGTATGCCAAGTACCGTATGTTGTGGATATTGTAGCAGGGATATGAGGTGTTCATGTGTTTAGGGTACTTTTTACATTTTTTAACACACAGGTTTATGCAGTAGAATATAATGTGTGTAGATGGAGTCATATCATAACATAGAGGGTCCTTTTTTCTCTCCATAATGTTTACTACTAGGCCTACTACTCCTAAGGAGTGAGCGGCCATTAAACAAGATTAACTACATTTCCCATAATCCATCTGTGGTGCCGGAAGTGGCTCCTGGATTTAAACTGAAATGGTCACTGATCCCATGAAAAGACGATTTTAGACACAAAATAACACTTTTAATGAGAATTTCCATGACAGGACATGCGTTCATGAGGTTTCTCTGAAGTTACCGGTCTCTCAGTGTTTTGAAGCGTCGTTTCAGTCGTTTGTTTACTAAAGCCGAAACACACCTCTGCATTATTATTATATCAGGTGTCGCTACGCGTTTACCTGTAGCTGTTACCTCACCTGTCATCATAATTCCCGCTGGCTTTATGTGTATTCATACCGCAGGCAGGGTTTAGGCTCGCATTTTAATCGAGAAGTTGATTATCGGTCGCTCAGGATGAACTGGGATCAGCAGTTGCGCTCCATCATCTCCGAGGCTGATGAAAGCGGCGCAAAAATGAGGGTAAGATACTGTTTCATCTCTAATAATTGGATTAATTTTAATTTTCTGTACATGTGTGTCAGTTTAGTGTGTTGTAGATGCCAGCTGCTAGGATGCGCTCTTTATGTCTGGCAGATGAAATAAAAGCAAAGTTAAAATGTTGTCATTGTTTACTCACACTCATGTTATTCTGCACCTGCATGACTGACTTACTTTTGTAGTAAGCATAATACAAAGTTATTAATAATGTGTCTTACAAGGAACGTCTTTCTACACATGGAAGATCTCCCAGAGAAACAAGGTAAACTCGTTTTTAAATGATTATTACGTCCATTAATGGAACCTAAATAATAAATGTTGGCAGATGGAGATGTTCTGTGTTATTGTTTTCTGTTCCTAATCTGGAAATAAAAGGGAAGTTAAATACATACATAAAATACCTTCCAGGCCTACAGAAGTCTTGGAAATTTTAATTTAAATTTTATGGTCAAAATATTAAAATACTACATATTCTGTTTGGGAGTAATGTTGTTTTAGTATATTTATATACTGTTGTAGTTTTATTTTTTTAATGTTTTAAATAAGCTCTTTATATTTTTATTTTAAGTAATTTTATTGTAAAAATGTTCTTTTGTCATTTTTATTTTTTAATTGCTATTTAGGTTTAATTTATTTTTATTTCAGTTTTGGTTTTAGATTTTATTTATTTCCAGTAAATAATTATGGTGCGTGAGGCTAAACTTATTTCAGTTCTAATTTTCATTTAGTATAAGTATTTCATCTTATATTTATATTTTATTTTATTCCAGTATTTCAATTAACTAAAAAGTTTTAAAGGGGTCATATGACGTTGCTAAAAAGAACATTATTTTGTGTATTTGGTGTAATGAAATGTGTTTATGCGGTTTAAGGTTAAAAAAACACATTATTTTCCACATACTGTACATTATTGTTTCTCCTCTATGCCCCGTCTTTCTGAAACGTGTCGATTTTTACAAAGCTCATCGGTCTGAAAAGCGAGGTGTGCTGTGATTGGCCAGCTATCCAGTGCGTTGTGATTGGCCGAATACCTCAAGCGTGTGACGGAAATGTTACGCCCCTTACCATATTGTGATACCTTGTCCCGGCCGGAGTGACGAGACAAAAACATTAAAACCCAATATAAACAAGGCATTCGTTGCATCCAGTGGGGACATAATTACGGATTATAATGACTTATACTGTCTTTTTACGCGTTGCATTGCATCGCGCCGCGTAAACATAAAACCATGTCTGCATTTGTGATCGGAGAAATGACAAACAGATTCGGATCAGCTCCAGGCACGACGAAGCGGATATTGTCCTCTTTTGGAAGGCCAAACAAAGTAGTTTCACTTTCACAACGAAACACACAGCGTCTTCACGACATGGCGGCGGCGGCAACAATACTACAGCGAGAATAAAAGTTACGCTTTCTTTCTTTGCGTGAACATTTGGGCGGCGTTATGCAAATCTTCCCACATAGTGATGTAGATATGTGGGGGCGTGTTAGAACGAGCCGTTTTAGGTAGGCGTGGTTGACTCTTAACTTTTATAAAGAATATCTCTTTGGATTTGAGACTTTAGTCTTTGCAACTTTACAGATCTTCTTTATGCACCAAGAGCTTGTAACACTCCAAAGAGAAAGGAAAAATTGAAATCGCATCATATGACCCCTTTAATAGTTTTAGCTAATGATAATATTGAGGGACTGGAAAAGTCTCCAGAGGAGCAGAAGAGACTGGACTGGACCGACGGATCGAGCAGTGGAAGAGAGAGATGGATCGAGAGCTGAGCAGTCTGAGAGGTCAGATCAACCGAGCCGCGACTCTAGGAAACCAGGAAGAAAGGTCTGTAATGATTCTTTAGTGACATATTTATAAGCAGTATTTATATTGTGCACGCCAACATTGTTCAGTCTCAACAACAAGGGAACTGACCAAATTAAAAGAGGCTTAAAAACACCCTAATATCCATGATGTCCTAATTTTATATAAAAATATTCTAGTTTTTAATATTTAATTCCATTTAATAATTTAAGTGCTTATGCTTAAACCTATTTCATTTAGTTGCCAAGGCAACATTTCAATTTTTTTTTTAAGTTTTTCATCTATTATTTATAATTTATTTTATTTCAGCTTTATTTCAATTATAAAAAAGTGTTTTAATATTTGTAGTTAATGATAATAGCCCTGTTTGGGAATTAAATTGCCATAAAATTATTTTAAAAATCCTTATTTAGTCATTTTGAGGGACTGGAGAAGTCATGGAAATTCATTGATCAGAGGGGTAAGAACCGAGGACCACACACCAAATATAATTAATTAAAAAAAAAAAAATAAAAAAAAAAATATATATATATATATACCCACACACACATACTGTATTTATAGAGCCATGACTCTAGGAGATCAACAAGAAAGGTCTGTAATGATTCTTTACTTACATATTTATATGCAGTATTTATATTGTGCATGTCAACATTGTTGAGTTTTGAGACAATGGAACTGACCAAATTAAAATTGTTTTTAGCATAAAATGACCTTAATATCCACAATTTACTTTTTTTTAAATCATCACTGTAAGTATTCATTCTATTGAAATGTGCATTAAGAAAGTAAATGTGGTATACTTCAAGTATGCTAGTATTCCACTAGTGTAAAAGAAGCAGTTTAGCAGTGGTGCATGTAGTAGTTGAGAATCACAGACATTTATGGTTTATAACAGGGCTAGTCAACGCCGGTCCTGGAGGGCCAGTGATCTGCATAGTTTACTTCCAACCCTTGTCCAACACACCTGTTCATCATTTTTAAATAGTCTTGAATACTTTGATTAGCTTGTCAGGTGTGTATGATTAGGGTTGGAACTAAACTCTGCAGGACACCGGCCCTCCAGGAGCCGAGTTGAAGAGCCCTGGTTTATAATGATCTTCGTCTGTCCACAGTTTCAGCTCTAAACTCCGCAGAGAAGAACTGGAGCAGCTCGGGAGAGAGGTGGACATTCTCAAAAACAAACTCAGTAGGTCGTAAACTAGTCACTTTTCATCTTTGAGGCCATAGATGGATGAACTGACTTACATTAGATATATAAACTATAGCGTTAGACGCATAAATCAAGCTCTTTCAGTGTTGTATTATTACAGTCAGGGCTCTCTGCCAGAGCAAATATACTTTGTGTCAAAATAAACATACACAGCCGATGCGCTGCTTTCACTGTCACACAAATAAACATCCCGCTCCGATATCGCTTGTGTTTGTGTTGGCTTCACATTCATAACGCCTTCAATATTGATAGACATTCAGACTCTGGTTACATTTATACCGTGTTCATAAATGTTAAAAAAGCAAACTGGTTGTGTTTCTGTAGTGCGGCAGGAGGAAGATAGATACGTTCCAGCTCCAGTCAGAGGCCAGAGAAGCAAGGAGACAGTATGAACGCAGCTCTAAAGTAAAGAAATTATACACACGCTCATATATGTACACTATCGCTCAAAAGTTTGGGGTCAGGATGAAAGCAGCATGCATTAAGCAGCACAACTGTTTTCAACACTGATAACAATAAGAAATGTTTCTTGAGCAGCAAAACAGCATATCAGAATGATTTCTGAAGGATCATGTGACACTGAAGACTGGAGTAATGATGCTGAAAATTCAGCTTTGATCACAGAAATAAATTACATCTTAACATATTCAAGTAGAAAACGCTTATTTTATATTGTAATAATATTTCACATTATTACTGTATCAAATAAATGCAGCCTTGGTGAGCAGAAGAGACTTCTTTCAAAAACATCTTAAAGGGGTGTTTTTTTCTCTCTCCAAGTTTCTCAAGGTTTCTTTGATTCTCAGACAGGCTGTTTTTGCTACTGTACCTTTAATGTGCATTTAAATTGACTTCTGTATGTAAATTACTTCCGTTATGATTGGCTAACGTTTGTGAACACACTCAGGTCATGGTGCTTAATATGCAAGTCGTTTACATAAGAATTGATGTTTTTGCTGTGTAGTTTCAGTAAACGGCATGTTCAGTGTGCTGTTTTGGTTCAGTTCACACTCATGTGAGGTTTGTATTCTGCAGAAGTTAGAGAGTTTCACAGACTCGTACCGCACACACATGGTGTCACAGATGGAAATGGAAACCTCTGTCTAATGTTGACGTAAGTAGGTTTAAAGAGTGTAACGGACAGTTTACTTGTGTCATTATGGCTTGAACCGTGCTATTTATGCTATAATTGATCTACGTTCATGTAAAATCAAGTCCATGGGCACAGAGTTTTTGCAGTATTTTTTATGACTGACACACATTAGATATAGTCTTGCTTTGCAAGTATTGCACTGACATACTCTGAGGTATTAGCTACCAATGTAAGTGGCAAAACAGCTTTTGAAATTATGCAAAAAGAGTGTTTTCAATATGAACATGCAACGCATAACATCCATTTAGTCAAAAAGAGTTTGACTCGGGCTTGTGTACATGTTTTAAATGTATTTGCAGTCAGTATTTGGAGTATGTTTGCAAAAATGCTTGTTATATTTTAACATGCATTGATTTGTTCACAGTAAGACCAGATATGTGACCCTGGACCACAAAAGCAGTCTTAAGTCGCTGGGGTATATTTGTAGCAATAGCCAAAAATACATTGTATGGGTCAAAATTATCGATTTCTCTTTTATGCCAAAAATCATTGGGATATTAAGTAAAGATCATGTTCCATGAAGATATTTTGTAAATTTCCTACCGTAAATATATCAAAACTTAATTTTTGATTAGTAATACGCATTGCTAAGGACTTCACTTGGGTAACTTTAAAGGCGATTTTCTCAATATTTTGATTTTTTTTGCACCCTCAGATTCCAGATTTTGTCCTATCCTAACAAACCATACATCAATGGAAAGCTTATTTATTCAGCTTTCAGATGATGTATAAACCTCAATTTTGAAAAATTGACACTTAAGACTGGTTTTGTGGTCCAGGGTCACAAATGTGTATTAAGAAAGTAAATAGTTTTGATTTCACGTTGACTTCAAATTTTTTGAACAAAGAAAAACAGTCACCTTTTTACCACTTGAAATAAGTCTCAATAATTGTAGCATTTCATAACTTGCGTGTCAAGTGCTGTGAGCCAAATTTCAAAAAGTGACAATTTAGTGTATTTTAAAGACGTTTATTAATTAAAAGAACAATGTGTAATAAGAAACACTTTAAATCCACTCTCACATGTTATTACACAAAGTAAACATAACGCATCCATCAGCCATCAAACCACAAAGATGAAAATACTGTATTATTGACTGGTTCATCAATCAATAAAAACAATGTTGGATGTTGAGTCTATAGCTACATTTTGTTCATTTTTTCTCTCAGTTTTTATAAAACATTTCAGGCACAAGAATAGCATTAAAATTATGGCTATTTATTGATTAATGTCTGTTTTTTTTTTTACTGTTTTTGTCAAAGTGCACACAAATGGATTTTTGAAAACAGGTGAATTTTGTAACATCATGAGCCAAGAGCCAGTTGCATTTTCAACGTTGTTTTGTCTATTTGATGACATTCCAAATGATGTAAACAATCCCAAATTTTCATTTGATGTTAACTGAACATCTATAAAACTGACAAAAATGCTATTTCTCACGGGTGGAAGTGTCCTTGGGAACTAAACAGAATGAAGTAAAATGAAACACTTGGAAATCATTACTGATGTCGTTCATACAGTATTGAAGGAATGCTTCAGGTTTAAAAAAAGGTTAAATTTCATCCCTCAGTTTGTAAAAACAAGCAAAAATCAGTTTACAGTAATGCACTTACTATAGAAGGTCTCTCCTTTTGCATGTCCTGCAAAAGTTACAGGGTTTAGCAGCTTTACAGGAGTTGGAAAACTGAATAAAACTTCCTACAGATAAGCTTAGTAGACTATTATCACATTAGTGTCATGTTAACATGAATATTGTTTAAGTCTTGTGGCTGTACTGTAGAAAATGCTTTTTATTGTTTATTCTGGTACCCCACAGACTTGCACTATAAGTGCATTACTGTAAACATGATTGTTGCTGACTGAGATAGAGATTGAAATTTTGTGTGGTGATCGACAACTTGTATTGAACTTGGAACATTTCTTTCAAGGAATAATTCACCAAAAAATGAACATTTGCTCACCCTCAGGGCATCCAAAATTGTTTCTACATTCTACTCCCAAATATTCCCGCAGCACACAGCCCTTCCAAACCCCACGTAAAGTGCAAGAAAACTTCCCAACAAACAGGAACTGACGGCCACGGTGAATTTAACAACTAAAGTGGAGTATTACGCTACATTTAGTCCTGTAACAGAACAGAAGTGTTTGTGCCTCTATGAAGCACATCAGCCATTTAATTGTGTCTGTGTGTGTTGTGTTGATCAGAGGATGTTGGGCGCTCTGAAGATGTCTGAGGAACATCTGGGTTTTCAGTAGCTGTACATGGAGAGAGGCGCGTCCTCCAGCATATCATCCTGAAACACACAGATGTCAGTGAGTCGTTCTCAGGAAACGCTGTCATTTGTGAGCTATACTGTATGTGCATCAATGACTTTCTCCTGCAAGACTTGCCAGTAAGGAGGAGCAACAACAATGTACAGTATGTGGAAAAGAATGTGTTTTTTGAACCTTAAACTGCATAAACACATTGCATTACACCAAATACACAAAATAATGTTATTTTTAGCAACGTCATATGACCCCTTTAAATGAAATGTAAAATAAAAAACAAATAGCAATATCATTTGTATACACGGCATCTAAATGGTTTCCTGAGAATGATACTTTTAACTGTCAGTGTTGAATGTTTGTCACATGGCTGATTGCTTAGAAATGTATTGAGCTAGTATGTGTTTGTTTTAAAATGATTTGTGGAAGCTGAGGTCTCACCATGGGGAGAGCTTGAAGTCTGCGAAACTCTGGACCGTCACTTGTGTTTCTGAATTTGAGGAATATGAGGACCGACACGATGGCAGCGACGACGACGAACGCTGACACCAGTCCAGCAAGCAGCGGGTCAGTGGACACTTTGCTATTGTCTAGAAGAACCAAAACAGAAAGAGAGAGAGAATAATACTAGCGCACTTTCTGGAAAATATGTAAATAGTGTGTGTTTGTGTGCTTGAGTGTTTCTGCAGAGACGCAAAAGCCTGGCGAATCCACAAAGATGCATCTGTTCTTCGGTTGTGTCAGCGTGAAGACGTCTCTCACAGCTCGCCGTTCCTCTACACGTATAATGACGTTCTTGTTTTCCACATGCTCTGTTATCAGCCTCTCTGCTGTTAGACCGCTATTCATATCCAGTTTATGAGGATTTCTTTTGCTCGCCGTTATGGCACACAAAAATGCAGATGTGCACTGTAAATATTTGTGCGTGCAGCTGCATTTGCTCACAAAAGCATCAACCAAATGAATAATCACATGATGTTTGATAATCGCAGCAATAAATCATGCCCGCATTGAAAGACGACAGGCTTTCTGCCCATATCAGCAGCAGAGGTCTCCAGCAGAAAGCAATGCTTTTGTCAAAATCAGTCAGTCCGGTCATAATTACACAGCAATTTTAATGCGGATGATGCTACAGTAATTAAATATAAATACAGTATTCATATTGAAAAGTACCGATAAATATAGTTAAAAATATATTTAAGTTTATTATTATATATGACTAAATATATCAAGTTTAATACATACTTTAAATTAAAAACTAAATAAAAAGAAAACATTTATACTGAAATGGTAAATATAGTTTGTAATCATTAAATGCATAATATTTAAGTTTTTTATTAAACTTAAATTCAGAATTTATACCAAAAAGTACTGACAAATGTTGTTTCCTAAATACATTATATATGTGTATTTAAATATATTAAGTGTAAAGTATTTTTTAACATTAAGAATTCAGAATTTATACTGAAAAGTACTGATAAGTATAGTTTATAATAAATACATTATATTTAAGTGAATTTAAATGTATTAAGTGTCAAATATATTTAATATTGAGAATTCAGAATTCATACTAAAAAGCACTGATGAATATAGTTTATAATAATACATATTTAAGTGTATTTAAAAATAAATGTAATATATATTTAATAATAATAATTGAGGGTTACACTTTATGTTAAGGTGTCCTTGTTACAGTGCATGTAATTATACATTTAAGTACTGAGTAATTAACTACATGTACTTACTATATGGTTAGGATTAAGGTTTGGTTTAGGGTTACTTGCATGTAGTTATGCATAATTAATTGTTATTACAATTGTAAGTACATGTAACGTGTAACAAGGACACCTTAAAATAAAGTGTTACTGAATTGAGAATTTATACCGAAAAGTACTGACAAGTATTGTTTATTAAATACATTATATTTAAGTGTATTTAAATATATTAAGTATAATATATATTAAATATGAAGGATTCATACTGAAAAGTACTGATGAATATAAATGATAATAAATACATTATATTTAAGTGTATTTAAATATATTATGTGTAATATATATTTAGTATTAAGAATTCATACTGAAAAGTACTGATGAGTATAGTTTATGATAATTAAATACATCGTATTTAAGTATATTTAAATATATAAAGTCTAATATATATTTAATACCATAAGAATAAAGAATTCTACTGAAAAGTACTGATATAGTGTATTTAAATATGTTCAATATAGTTACATATTTACATTACATATATATTTTAATATAGTTCATATTAAATGCGTTAAGGGTTAAAACATTTGCTGAAAAAAAGTCTTATTTACTTGAAGCTAGGATATTGTGTTGTTTTAAAGATGTATTTTTGACTGGAAAACCAGATGAAATACTGATCAAGAAGACTAATGAAATGCAGGATTAGTCTGTGTTTTCACGTACCGTGGTCTCCGACGTTCAGAGCTGAGGGGGTGTTGCCGTGGGCTTTCATCACTGTCATCTGCGTGGTGAGCGCTGGGGCGGCGGCAGTACTGGGTGATGATGCTGGTGGAGTGGATTTCCGTCTGCTGCGAGCGCTCGTTGATTCTGGGCTGCTCGCGTCTGGAGCTCGCGTGCTGATGTGGATGCTGCTTGTGGGCTCATGGGTCGTTGACGGCAGGAGTGTAGTTGGTTTTACCGTGGTAACTGCTGTCTCATTATTCACAGGTGACACATCCGAGTCATTTCGACTGTCTGTGATGTTCCCAGAGAAACTGACATTCTCTGCCGGGGTGGATGAGTTCATCAGCATCTCTAAAGGTGAAACAAACACAGTGGTGTTAAATCAGCAAAAAGTGTTGTGCCCACTCAGATTTGAGTACTTCCAAAAAAAGTTGCACAATTATAATTTTCCTTGCTTTATTTTGTGATTTATAAGATTTTTTTAACCTTTTTAATTAAATTTTTTATGCTCACCAAGGCTGCATTTATTTGATCAAAAATACAGTAAAAACAGCAATATTGTGAAATATTATTACAATTTAAAATAACTGTTTTCTATGTGAATATATTTTAAAACGTAATTTATTCCTGTGATGTAAAGCTGAATTTTCAGCATCATTACTCCAGTCTTCAGTGTCACATGATCTTCAGAAATCATTCTAATATGCTGATTTGCTGCTCAAGAAATATTTCTGATTATTATAAATGTTGAAAACAGTTGTGCTGCTTCATATTTTTGTGTAAACCATGAAAACAGATTTTTTCCCCCTTGGATTCTTTAATGTCTAGAAAGTTCAAAAGAACAGCATTTATTTGAAATAGAAATTTAATGCATATTTATTTAATTACTAAATAAATGTTAAGTGTATAAAAACATATATATTTACATATATTTATATTAAATATATGAAGTGTAAAACATTTTCTTTATTTGAAATAGAAATCTTTTGTAACATTATCAGTGTCTTTACTGTCACTTCTGATCAATCTGATGCATCCTTGCAGAATAAAAGTATTAATTTATTATTTAATTTATTAAAAAATCTTACTGAAACATTTGAACAGTAGTGTACAGAGTTTACTTTCAAAAAGTAAACTAAGGGGTTTGTTAAAAAGTTTTTTTTTCTTTTTTTCCTTTTGGTCATATCTTATCTTGAATATTACACAAAGTAAGCCAGAACCGCCACTGGTGCCAACTTTAAAAAAGAAAAATGGGTGCATGATGTCCCTGGTGGGCGTTTTTCGGTGAAAAACACAGAGCTGCTCAACACAACATGCAAACTGAGCTGCAGCTTTGGGCTTTTTCAGTTAAATTCATGAGCACATGTAACATGACTCAACGGGCGGCTACATGTTCAACGCCGTTTCTTCGGTTGGTGATGCCTTTGTTAAACACTAAAAGCATTTCCAACTCATTTTAACTCCTGTAATGTGACTTAAGAGTGAAATGTGAGATTCAGTAAGATTGAATCCATCAGTAAGTGGTTGGATTGTGAAAAGTGGTCTCTTTATGACTGATGGGGGAAGGGGATGAAAAATTAAGAGAGCTTGATGATGTCGGGGCAGAAAGGAAAGCTGTTTCAGAGGTGGAGTAAGTCATTCTTTCATTTCGATGATTACAAAGACATCCTTTTTTTTTTCTATGGAACATAGAAAAAACCAGGTATGAGGGATTAATTGGATTGGTTGTTTTACAGAGTGAAAGGAAACTGATCTGAATGTGAAAACACTGAACGTTTGCCACATATGTGTGAGTTCTTCACGGAAAGAGGCTAGCATACTATTCACCTGGCTAGTATACTATTACTATTTCTGCAGTATGTACACTACCGTTCCAAAGTTTGGGGTCAGTAAGAATTAAAAAAAAAATTAATTAATACTTTTATTCAGCAAGGATGCATACAATTGATCAAAAGTGACAGTCAAAACATTTATAATGTTAAACAAAGATTTATTTGACAAATAATGCTGTTCTTTTGAATTCTCTATTCGTCAAAGAATCCTGAAAAATATTTCCGGTTTCCATTCAATATGAAGCAGCGCAACTGATTTCAACACTGATAATTATGAGAAATGTTTCTTAAGCAGCAAATCAGCATATCAGAATGATTTCTGTAGGATCATGTGACACTGAAGACTGGAGTAATGATGCTGAAAATTCAGCTTTGATCACAGCAATAAATTACATTTTACAATATATTCACATAGAAAACAGTAGTAATAATATTTCACAATATTACTATATTTTTACTGCATTTTTGATCGAATAAATGCAACCTTGGTGAGCAGAAGAGACCTTTCACGTTAAAAATATAAAATAATAATTGCATTTATTTCCAAGATAGATGCACTCAGAAAATTAAATATGCACATTAACAATGTATGTAAAAGCACATATTGTGTACGTTTTAAGTACGTTAGTGTTTCATCTGGATGCAGCCAGTGAGTGTATTTGAGCTCTGCAGTAATGCAGCAGGATGATTTTTAATGGTGTTGGTGAGATCTTTGATGGTTTGTGGAGTGAGCCAGAGTTGTTCTGTGTGACAGCACGTGTCTGTGCATGTGAGACGTGTGCGTGTGTGAACAGCACTGAGCTGTGTGTGTGTGTGTGTGTGTGTGTCATGAGGATTCAAACTCTCACACTCTCATGTCAGATCTCACACTGCATTTACTCACTGTCTCTCTTTATGTCGTTTTACATTGCTGTCGCAGTTCAGAACCACTGATTGTTGTGTAAATTATCTGTTCTGTCAGGTCAGGTAGTAGCTAAGTGGAAGAATTCACCCAAATGATGAAACTTCTCTTATTTGCTCACTCTCATGTTGTTCTAAACTTGTTGAAATATGTCTTTGCTTGCCATTTTAGATTATGAAGCAGCAGGAATGTGATTTTCAGCCAATGATGACTTAGATATTGGTGTGTTCTGCTTTTGTGCTTCACAGAAGAAAGAAAGGTACGCGGGTTTGGAACAACATAATGAGAGTAAATAATGACAGAATTTTCGTTCTTAGGTTAAATATTCCTCTGTGGTAGTCTCAACAAAGTTAGTTTGAAATTAGCAGAAAATGTGTAGAATGAGTGAACAGTGTTATTCTATATTATTATTATTTATATAGTATTTATTCATATTTTAAATTAGATTTAAATAAAATCCACTTAAAAAATATTAATAAATGTTATATAAATAATAAATTAAAATGAAAAGTGAAAATATAAAAAAAATAAGTATTTATATACAAGTATTTCAGTTACTTGCCAAAGCAACATTGCAAATTTTTTTTCCATATATATATTTATATTAGTGTTGTCTATTGATAAAAAAAGATAACTAATTAATTGCACTTTTTTCTGAAATGAATCGCGATTAATCCCACCTAACATTAATGTTTTAAAATATACTTTTATATTGCAATAATTTCACATTCAATCTTAATTTAAATGAATGTAGAAATAACAAAGACAGTATATTTTTTATATTTGTCTAATGCCATATTTTTTTGCTAATATTTAACCATTGACTAGCCATTCAACACTACAGTATAACTGAGAGCTATCAATTTTAACATTTATTAGACTTAAAAAAATAATAACTTCTAATTTAAGTGAACTTAAATCAATCTTCGCATTAACCCATTATAATAAATGTCATATGTAGCTACCTGTGCCCTTCAGCAAGAAGGAAATATACAGAAATTGAAGTTATCAAACACTAAATTCTAAATTAAATATAGACAAATCCTTAAAGCTACAAAAGTGATTGATTTCCTCTTTTTTTCTTTTGTTCTTTGATGAACAGAAATCACAGCAGCTGGTTATTAGGTTATTTTGGCTGCTTTAAGAGCTGCCGCTGCTGAACATGACATGGATCTGACACGCATCGTATTTTCTCATAACTCTTTACCTTTCCTGACCCACCTCAGGTCTTAAAGTCTCTACTAATGAGCTGAGGAGTTAAATCAGGTTTGTTAGATGAGGGAGACAGTGCTGGGCTGCTCCAGGACAGTTTTGAAAACCACTGCATTTCAGAGAGATGTTCTAAACCCATTATAATAAATGTCATATTTAGCTACCTGTGCCCTTCAGCAAGTAGGAAATATACAGAAATTGAAGTTATCAAACACTAAATTCTAAATTAAATATAGACAAATCCTTAAAGCTACAAAAGTGATTGATTTCCTCTTTTTTTCTTTTGTTCTTTGATGAACAGAAATCACAGCAGCTGGTTATTAGGTTATTTTGGCTGCATTAAGAGCTGCCGCTGCTGAACATGACATGGATCTGACACGCATCGTATTTTCTCATAACTCTTTACCTTTCCTGACCCACCTCAGGTCTTAAAGTCTCTACTAATGAGCTGAGGAGTTAAATCAGGTTTGTTAGATGAGGGAGACAGTGCTGGGCTGCTCCAGGACAGTTTTGAAAACCACTGCATTTCAGAGAGATGTT
>NW_015544213.1:3602245-3609242 GCF_001515605.1 Sinocyclocheilus anshuiensis | reverse complement strand
GCAGGAATGTGATTTTCAGCCAATGATGACTTAGATATTGGTGTGTTCTGCTTTTGTGCTTCACAGAAGAAAGAAAGGTACGCGGGTTTGGAACAACATAATGAGAGTAAATAATGACAGAATTTTCGTTCTTAGGTTAAATATTCCTCTGTGGTAGTCTCAACAAAGTTAGTTTGAAATTAGCAGAAAATGTGTAGAATGAGTGAACAGTGTTATTCTATATTATTATTATTTATATAGTATTTATTCATATTTTAAATTAGATTTAAATAAAATCCACTTAAAAAATATTAATAAATGTTATATAAATAATAAATTAAAATGAAAAGTGAAAAAATAAGTAAAATAAGTATTTATATACAAGTATTTCAGTTACTTGCCAAAGCAACATTGCAAATTTTTTTATATTTATAATATTTATATTAGTGTTGTCTATTGATAAAAAAAGATAACTAATTAATTGCACTTTTTTCTGAAATGAATCGCGATTAATCCCACCTAACATTAATGTTTTAAAATATACTTTTATATTGCAATAATTTCACATTCAATCTTAATTTAAATGAATGTAGAAATAACAAAGACAGTATATTTTTTATATTTGTCTAATGCCATATTTTTTTGCTAATATTTAACCATTGACTAGCCATTCAACACTACAGTATAACTGAGAGCTATCAATTTTAACATTTATTAGACTTAAAAAAATAATAACTTCTAATTTAAGTGAACTTAAATCAATCTTCGCATTAACCCATTATAATAAATGTCATATGTAGCTACCTGTGCCCTTCAGCAAGAAGGAAATATACAGAAATTGAAGTTATCAAACACTAAATTCTAAATTAAATATAGACAAATCCTTAAAGCTACAAAAGTGATTGATTTCCTCTTTTTTTCTTTTGTTCTTTGATGAACAGAAATCACAGCAGCTGGTTATTAGGTTATTTTGGCTGCTTTAAGAGCTGCCGCTGCTGAACATGACATGGATCTGACACGCATCGTATTTTCTCATAACTCTTTACCTTTCCTGACCCACCTCAGGTCTTAAAGTCTCTACTAATGAGCTGAGGAGTTAAATCAGGTTTGTTAGATGAGGGAGACAGTGCTGGGCTGCTCCAGGACAGTTTTGAAAACCACTGCATTTCAGAGAGATGTTCTTAAAGTCCCCATGAACTCAAAATTAAAGTTTTTTGGGTGTTAGTATCAATATGTTAGTCGAGTCGGCGCAGACCACAAAATGTATCGGAGCTATTTGAATTCTACACAGAATGCTATATTTTATAGCAATATGGAAGAGATTGTGGCTGGCATACCCTGTCAAATGCGGCTTTACGGAGCTCAACGGCTCTGAACGTCTCTAGCCCAAGCTGTGATATAAACGAACGCTATTGGCTATTTTAAAAAGGGGCGGGGCTGCTTGATATGTCCCGCCCTGTCTTCCTGTTTCAGTTAAAATGACGTCAACACAGAGTAATGCTGCATGTTTCTAAGCATTTCAGGGGACCTTTAAATGTGACACATATATAAAAAATAATTGCATGCATGCAGTTTTAAAGCAACTTTAATTGCTTTTTTGGTAACTTCATGACTTAACTGACAACATAACTACGACATTGCATGCTCGAAGTTTCCTTCGAGCTTTGATATGAAATGATACAGGCTACAGCGCGTGCCGCCACACTTGTGTGTGCAATTGAAGATTGTGCTAATTCTGACAGCACTAATATATATATACTCTACCGGTCAAAAGTTTGGGATCAGAATAATTTTTAATGGTTTTTACAGGAGTTTCTTATGCTCATCCAGGCTGCATTTATTTGATCAAAAATACAGAAAACAATTTTATATTGTGAAATATTATTATGGTAATATAATATAATATAATAGTAAAATAACATTTTTCTATTTTAATATACATTCAAATCTAATTGATTCCTGTGATCAAAGCTGAATTTTCAGCATCATTACTCCAGTCTTCAGTGTCACATGATCTTCAGAAATCATTCTCATATGCTGATTTATTATCAGTGCTGGAAACTGTTGTGCTGCTTAATATTTTTTTGGAACCTGTGATACTTTTTTTCAGGATTCTTTGATGAATAAAAAGTTAAAAAGAAGAGCATTTATTTAAAATAGAAATCTTTTCTAACAATATACACTACAGTTCAAAAGTTTGGGGTCAGTAAATTTGTATTCTTTCTTTTTTTGAAAGAAATTAAAACTTTTATTCAGCAAGGATGTACTAAATTGTTAAGAAGTGATAGCAAAGATGTATTTTGTTAGAAAAGATTTATATTTTGAATAAATGCTGTTCTTTTTTACTTTTTATTCATCAAAGAATCCTGAAAAAAAAAAATATTTGGCAGCACAACTGTTGGTAATTCTAATAATAAATCAGCATATTAGAATGATTTCTGAAGGATCATGTGACACTTTATACTGGAGTAATGGCTGATGGAAATTCAGCTTTTTTCAAATAAATGCATCCTTGATGAGCATTAAAAAAACATTACAAGTCTTACTTATCCCAAACTTTTGACCGGTAGTGTATATATTATTTCAGCTTTCTTTCAATTACCAAAAATGTTTTGTTTTTAAATGGCTGATTAAACGTATTACGTACACTCTAGGAAAAGTCTCTAAAAACAGATCTGGGCTTATGCACCTAGGTTTTTGAGTGATCCTTGCCAAAATTATTAACAAATAATACTTTTTATCACTCAAAAACTGAGATGCATAAGCTCAGATGAATGCGGTCTACAATCAATCAGCTCCAAAAAGAAATACAAAACCTATGCTAATTGAAAGAAAACAAGTTGACAAAAAGATTGAATCGGTAATATTATAGCATAACAAGAGTTTTAAAAGGCCCTGTTTATTAGTACTTATAAAGCACATATTAATGCCTGATTCTGCATGACCATATTTTAGACCCCTTAATCCTTAAACCCCATACCTAATACCTTACTGACTATTAATAAGCAGCAATTTAGGAGTTTGTTGAGGCAAAAATCATAGTCAATAGTGAGAACTGGACCTTAAAATAAAGAGTGACCAAAATTGCTTCTAAATCTCTCATTATGTTATTTTATAATTGATCTGAGCTTATGCATCTCAGTTTTTGAGTGAAGATTGGCAAAATTATCCACAAATAATGTTTTTTGTTTTTTTTTCACTCATAAGCTCAGATCAATGATCAACCAGCTCCAAAAAGAAATACAAAACCTGTGCTAATTGAAAGAAAACAAGTTGACAAAAAGATTGAATCGTTAATATTATAGCATAACAAGAGTTTTAAAAGGCCGGTCATTTTTGACTGGGAACACCAAATTAGGTAAAGGATTTTCAGCACAGCACAAGGGTTCAAGAAATATCTAGTTCTAGGAATGATTAGTTCAGAGACTAAATATACTAAAACCAGAAATATCTAGTTCTAGGAATGATTAGTTCAGAGACTAAATATGTTTTGAACCCAGTGACTAGTGCTTCCTCACAAACACTGATTGTGGCAGCCTAGGAGCTTGTATAAGACATCAGATTGGGGGTTGACGACGCTGTCGATCTCAGATTAAATACCCAGAGTAAGTAAATGTTGTACCTGTTGTTGTGTCTGTGTGCGGCGTGGGCTCAGTGCTGTTGGTGATGTTAGTAGAGGACTGTGTCTGATCGCCGCCGGGGCTCGAGGTCATGTTGACATCAGTCACTCCGTTTCTTCTACGTGAGATGTGAGCCGCAGACGACACACAGAGATAATCACCTGAAGACAGGACAGAGATGACGTATGAATCAGAACTAGGGGAAATCTTGGCCTGTAACTTAAATTATTCAAAGTAATCTGCATATTGAAATGAAAATGGGTATTATCATGAATTAAAAATGAGAGAATGTCTCTGCCAAATCTGAATCTACAAGAGAGAATGTTTAAACCGAGCTCTGTTCTGTCTTTAGTTATGTGGTGAAACAGGAAAAGTGTTAATAATTAATTCAGTCATTTAATTAAGCAACACTGGCATGTGTTTGGGGAGGAACTATCTGTCTGACTAATAATAAATGTGTTGAGGAAACCTGTCAAGTGGAATTCAGGATTTGAGCAACCTTTAACTCAATTAATGAACTTTAAAGCATCGTTTGTGCTACAGATATGAATGATACTTCAAATTATATGACTTGAGAAAAAATTCCACTGACTTGCATTGAAGGAGGGGCCTGAGCAAAAAGTTTGGGGTCAGTAATCATTTTTTAATGTTTTTG
Source organism: Sinocyclocheilus anshuiensis (assembly GCF_001515605.1). NCBI lineage: Eukaryota > Metazoa > Chordata > Actinopteri > Cypriniformes > Cyprinidae > Sinocyclocheilus > Sinocyclocheilus anshuiensis. Next base: position 3,604,988 of record NW_015544213.1, on the reverse strand, counting down.
AAAGAAGACTTTTATGCTCACCAGGAGTGAAAGCATTTGATGAAAAATACAGTAAAAACAGTAATATTGTGAAATTGGTTAGTTAGTTTTGACAATATTCACTCATCATGACAGTAAAATAGGGCATTCTACGTCAATATACTGCAGTATTTCCTCTCTCAATCAGTAGAAAATATGGTTAACACCCGGTCATGCATGAAAAAAAATAATACCGTCATGTACCGTGAAACCGGTATAATTTTGAAAAATACCGTGATATAAATTTTTGGTCATACCGCCCAGCACTAGTGGACATTATGCCTGAAAAGCTGCACAAATTAAACCTGGAACATTCCTTTAAAAACTAAACGCAATGTGACTTACAAGCAACGATCTGATGCATCTAAATAACTTTCCATAATAGCAACTTAAACTTCTTCGAAATAAAATTGGTGTACACTGAAAACAAAACTGATGGTGAAACCATTTTCATTCAGAAATTGCTCGTATATTTCACAAATAATAACAAAGAAACAAGTAACACATGCAATTAAATGTAAAAACACTCCAATAATCTTTGTTTTATTATTACAACTTCATAAAATAATTTTTTTACAGTGTTAAGATGATGATACATGGGGCAACTTTTTTGGGCAATGTTGCTTGGGCACTTTCCCATTGAGAATGGCCAACAAATTTCTCTCTGGATACTTTAGATCAGTCGTGGGCCCAGTGTCTCACCTGGTTGCCCGTTGATGGCAACATTGCTCAAAAAGTTGCACCGTGTATCATAATATTCACCCAGTCGTGTTTCTCACCTGCTCTCCTGTTTCTCACATCTACTCACAGGTTTTCTCACCTCTCATCTATCTGCAAATCTCATCTTTATGCAAAGCTTTTAGTTTGATATGAAATTGTGTCTGTGGTGCTCATAACTGCGGGTTCACTAAAAAAGATTTTATTGGAGTATGTTTTACAAGAAACTGCTATTTTAGTTCAAAATTTCATTTTTAGTCAAATGTCTCATTGCCGTTTATTTGAAATTTACCAGCAGTTTCTGAGTGAAAATTGTTTCGATGTAAATCCTACACCAATATTTTTTTTTTTTTCAGTGTAGAACATCTCCATGGAGGTGATGCTTCTGTTTCAAATGAATCCTTTTATATTATTGCAGTCATTCATATGTTAAATTATTTTTATTGTTTAAATAATTTAATGCATTAAATTATAGGGTTAACTATTGGAAATATATTAGAAGACAATAATTTACTTTAAAATAAAGTGCACTTATGAATTGTGAAAAAGGAATAAAAGTAAACGGGGCTTTTGTACAAGATGTAAAAATAGAAGAGTTGAAAAAGTTCCCAGATGAAAGTGAGAGGAACAGGACGTCAGCATGCAAAGATGACAAGCAACAGAAACGCTCTAAAAATACCCCACGATTGTTCAGCAGCGTGTCCTGAACAATCTCGTTCTCGCTCAGTACATCAGAGAACTTTACAGGCCGTTCTTAACTTTCCAAAACAGGCCTTCTAGAATACAATCTAATTTAAATATGGTAAAAATACACCGCTGCATGACTCCTAATTACAAACACTGGCTAAGAAATGAAAGCATTCTGGGATTGAGAGACAGTATGTGTGGTTTGACGGCATTCCCATAATGCTCTCTGTGCCAGTGCTGGGATAGAGAGATGAATGTCTTGAATGTCCACCCTCGTATGAACATAAACGTGTGTGAACACATACATGTTTGCTGATGTAAATAAACCAGAATTAAATATGAGTGAGTTTTCATAAAGCTGGTCTTTACAGTCAGAAGTACTGAACACAAAACTGAATACAAGTAAACTGCAAAATTTGAACTGATGTCATATAAAATGCAAACATAAGACTATTTTTCATAAAGTTCAATTAAAAACAAGCTTATGTTTGTGTTGATATGATTAGTTTTACAGTCCAGTATCCACTTTTAGGCTGTAGTTCGAGTTCAGCATGAGAACAGAGTCTTTTCACAGCAAGATACAAGGCTGTGTCTCAAAACATAGTGAGCTCCCTAACTAGAAAGCATTTTCGAGCACCCAAAGTACATTAAGCAGTTTTTGGGCATCCATAAAGTCACTCCTAAATGTAATTTCTGGGCATCACAGGTAGTCCATATGGTGCCTAGGTAGGCAGTTTGCTAGGTTTTGAAACACAACCATTGTTTGACTGCACGGATACGCGTGGCAGCAGAAACAAACTGAGAACAAACATAGTGTCTGAAAAATATTTCACAATGGCTATTACTGTAAGTAGATAGATAGATAGATTATTGTTTTTACCTGTAATGAAAGAACAGTAGAAGAGCACCATCGCACAAAACGCAATATTTCCACATCTGCCCATATCCTTCATATGACAAAAGATAAAAACTAACTTCAACCTAAAATAAAGCTAAAATAGTCGTTCTTGCTTTCTTTCTTTCCTCCCTCAGACGTAAAAACCGACACAAAAGTCCAGTGTGTGTAACAAATGCCTCTGGATCGACGGACGGAGATGAATTTAGATGCCAGTGTGTTTCTCACGGAGTGTCAGATGATCAGAAGTGTCTGGAAGAGTTCATTCACAGCGGATCCAAAGAGTTGAGATCCGCTGCGCGCTCTAGACTGACGCGGTGGGCGGGGCGCAGCGAAGGGCGCACACAACAGCTGGATGGGGATTAGCTCAAGCGGCAACCTTCCCGAACCCAACACGGAAGTGACTAAAACTGCAATTCATCTCCT
>NW_015544213.1:3585638-3602235 GCF_001515605.1 Sinocyclocheilus anshuiensis | reverse complement strand
CACTTCAACCCAAATATTCAGATGTGTGCAGCGCATTTTATGGAGGACTGTTTCCTGACCCTGGGAGAGTAGACTACAATGCCGGCTATTCTGACTCACATACTGTAAGTACGTTTTTTATATTAAAGAATTTGCCACTGATGATTCAAATGCGAGTTTTGAGCAGTGTAAAGTAGCGTTTGTTGTTTGTCATTTTTCTGATCACAAATGCAGACATGGTGCAGACATGGTTTTTTATGTTTACGCGGTGCGATGCAACGCGTAAAAAGACAGTATAAGTCATTATAACCCGTAATTATGTCCCCACTGGATGCAACAAATGCCTCGTTTGTAATGGGTTTTATTGGTTTTGTCTCGTCGCTCCGGGACACGGCATCACAGTATGGTGAGGGGCGTAACATTTCCGTCACACGCTTGAGGTATTCGGCCAATCACAACGCACTGGATAGCTGGCCAATCAGAGCGCACCTCGCTTTTCAGAACGATGAGCTTTGTAAAAATCGACGTATTTCAGAAAGGCGGGGCATAGAGGAGAAACAATAATGTACAGTATGTGGAATAATAATAATAACAATAACAATAGCCTAATAATAATAATAATAATAATAATAATGTACAGCGTTTTCTTTACTCAAAAAGAAAAAGAAAAAACAGGAAGAGATCTGGGGCAAGTTCAAGCTCAAACCCATTGCGCAACGTTTTGCTACAGCTTTGCATCACATAGCCTAAATAAATTATATTTTAAAGTATATTAAAATAGAAAACTATTATGTACTGTGTAAATGTATATAATGGAGCGAGAGCTCCAACTGTTGTACACTTACAGAAGCCGAAATCCATGCAAAACTTCAAAAGTACCACAAAGAGTCGCTGTGACACCGCATGTGAACGCCAGTTATTTAAAACTACATTACCCATAATGCAGAGCGAAGGTCCGTTTACAGGGCCATTAAAAAAATCGAGCCTGATTAAAAATGAACGTCACATCAAAGTCAAGTGATCTATTGTTATATAAAAACTGTACGATTTTGCAAGTTTAAAAACTCAATATCAAAAATCAGAGCTCTATGGAGCAGAAAGCCAACTCATTTGATTAAAGGAAAACCGACATATCTGCATTCAATCAACACAGCAATTTTACAATTAAATTATTCATGTTTTTTTTAACATATACACATAAAAATAATAAAAAACGGAATAATACTGAAACATATTTTAACTGGGAATAGTGTTTGTCTCTTTTTAATGAAGGCAGATGGTTGGGCACGCACAGCGCGTGTCGAATCAGTCTCAGTCAGACCGACAAGAACGGGAGAGGGAGGACACGCGCACACCGGATCACCGGGACCGGAAAGAACCCCGCGGACACACATTTGTGACATACGGTCATATTTATCGCTCATCTGAGATACGAAAGGGGTTTTTATCATGAGCGAAATATGAGAATGAGAGACATGAGCTCGCGCGCACCGGCCTGATCGCGCGCCGGGCCGAATCAAATTCACCTCAGTGAGATTAATCAGCAGATATTATCACAATTATATTAATCATCAGTACTCTTATAAAGGTGATAGATTGTGTTCAAGAGACTAGAGGAGGTGTGTGTTGCTGTAAACACAGCCATGGATCCGGACACAGCCGCAGACTTCACCGTTGAAAACGTGGAAAAGGTAAATATACATGCTTTTAATCATTAATGTTGTATTTAGTACGTTATTTAATGTTCATTTACTCTTAGGGAAGACTTAGAAATGTTGTTGATTTGAGTTGAGAATAAATTCATGTTATTTATTTATAATGTATGTACATGTGGGTGATTACAGCACTTAATAAATCCTATTTTAGGACCATTATTTTATACTTATATTAATTTGTTTGTCATTTTTAATATTTACATTACTTTTTATTGTAATTTGTAATGATACTGTATTTGTTAAACCAACGTAAACCAAGGCAGTACTGCCATGATGAAAAAATAAATAAAATATTGTTATTCTTTCCCATTATAGTAATGAGAATGAGATGTTTTAAAAGAGATTATGGCGTTTAATGTGCTTAATTGTCACGAAAACAGTGTCCCAATGCACAAAATATTAATAGTCCTAAAAAAAAAAAATACTTAGTTTTCCATGAGCAGCATATAATTTCCCATTCCTTTCTTTTAAAGTTGTGCTGGGATCATCTTGACAGGTTTTGTGAGATTGACCCATGTAGAGCGCTCTCAGCATCCTTACAGAATTGTGATGTTTAAGTTGTTCTCTCTTTATTAGCTCTCTATTTTGACTGCTTTTGTTGCCGAATGTCTGTCAGTTTAATGGCTCTGAGGGTAATTCTATCTGTATGTGATTGTAATGCAGCTGATCTCTGATGATCAGGCTACAAATGTGAAACTGGTGTTCAACATTAGATTGGATTAGAGAAAAGAGAGCAGTATTGATCCATCCGAGAGGATGAGGAGCGGAGAGAGGGTGGTGTCCCGTCCGTCTCATCTCTGCCTGGTGGAGGGTTTCTCATCTTTATCCTGGACAGCCGCTGTCAGTCCCGACTCCCGACAAACGCTCTGTTCTGCTTTTAAGCTCGTTAATAGCAAACATGGTGTCAGTAATGTCTTTTTAAAGGAATGCACTTGATTGCTGCTCAAAATAATTTCAAATTATCCCTCAGTTTGTGTTTACAGTAATGCATTTACATTGTAAGTCTGTGAATAAAGACATTCTGGAGGGTTTAGCAGCACTCATGTTAATTCTTTAGTGGAATATGTCAAGGTCCATGTCAGTTTTGTCATTTTTTGCCATTTCACATTGGAATTGATAAAAGAACTAAACACATATTTTTTATGTTTTTGAAACAAGTCTCTTATGCTCACCAAAAGTGCATTTATTTTTATCAAAAATACAGAAAAATTGTGAAATATTTTTACAATTTAAAAGAACTGTTTTCTGTTTGAGTACGTTTTGAGATGTAATTTATTTCAATGATGCAAAGCTGAATTTTCAGCATCATTACTCCAGTCTTCAGTGTCACATGATCCTTCAGAAATCATTCTAATATGCTGATTTGCTGCTTAAGAAACATTTCTGAATATTATCAATGTTGAAAACAGTTGTGCTGCTTCATGTTTCTGTGGAAATGGTTATATGCTAGTACCATTCAAAAGTTTGAGGTAAGGGATATAAAAAAATAAAATAATAAAACTTATTCATCAAACAAATCAAATGTGACAGTAAAGACATTTATAATGTTACAAAAGATTTCAATTTAATATAAATGTTGAGCTTTTGAACTTCATCTTTTTCTATTCCAAAGAATCCTGGAAAAAGAATGTATCATCCAAACAAAAACTGTTTTCAACGTAGATAAAAATAAGAACCATTTTTAATAATTGAGCACAAATAATAATTGGGAACTTGATCAACAAATTAGAATGATTTCTGAAGGATCATGTAACACTGAAGACTGGATAAATCATCTATTCAGCTTTGAAATCCTAAAAAGGTTTGAAGTAAATTCCTTCATTTATATGTGCTGATTATTTTAACTCTGTGTCAGATAGAAAGAAGGCCGAAAATACATTTCTGCCTCTTTTTTCAAAAGACGTGCAATAGCACCTGTATCAGGACGTCACTGTCTCGGCCGTTCTTTCACGCTCAGTCTCTCGGCAGCAGACACACACAGAGGTCGTTGTGTGTGTTTATTGTGTATTGTTCTGGGCGGTGTGATGGTCAGGCGTAACTGTCTGCAGAGGAGAGAAACATCACTCGAATAAAACCCCGTGTTTAAATATCCTAAGTAATGTTCATGTTAGTTATGCACAAAACAATTCAGATTGAGTGATTTGTTTTTATGTGTATTATCTGGGCTCAAAGTAATGTTGCTGTAAAATTCATCACAAGAAACCTTTTCATTTTTAGATGCAGCTAGATGCTTGACTTTAGATGTGAATGTGTGTTTGATTATTCACAGAGGGTATCTGGGGTGTTTGCGTGTTGTCATGTTCCACTATTGTGTCTTGATTGGCTCGGCCGTTAGCTTTGCTAATTATATCTCTTGGGTTGTGTGCAGGGATTCGTTGTCAAGGGCAACCTGATATGTTTTTCCAACCATTGCCTGTTCAAACAAGTCAGCAGCCACGTCTCGCTGTTCTTCTTTAGGCACATTATCTGAATAATTAGTGTTGAAAGGTCAAAAAGCATCTCTTATAATGTAACAATTTCTTCTGTTTTGAAGCATTTTGCTGTAGTGCTGTTTCTCGTTGTTACTGAGGAATCAGGTAATTTGTGATTATTTACCTCTGACTCAATGGGAATGAATCTCAAAACACAAATATTCTGAGATGTAAAATTCACAGACACATGGCCGATCACTCCAGATGGGCTGTTGAACACCGTCCCAAAGATCTTCAAATGTTTGGCTTCATGCAGTGTTTGCGAGTCAGGGTGAACAGGTTTTGAATAGTCCACCGGGAAACAAGGCGTTTACAAAGTACTAAGCTGAAAAATCAGTGTTTCTGAGGAGCAGATAGTCATTTAATTTTCTAACATTTGTGAGCTTCATAGCGTCAAACCTTTGGTTTGAGACCCTTAGTAGCAAGTAAACAAAATGTCCTTGTACATTACGCATGGGTGGGTCATGATGGTGAACTAGTTATCCAGCAACTGAACAGTTGTTACTGAGGTTGGTTAGTTATGTATTTTTTTTTTTTATGTGTTTTATTTCATTTAAAATGGTGGTTGCATCTTTGACACTTTTAATTTATTTATTGATTGTTATATGTATACATTTTGTAAAAATTTTTATTGTTTATTTCATTTATTTTAAACAGTGGTTGCATTTGACCTTTTTTTGCATTTTTAATTGCTTTTATTTACTTTTTTATTTTAAAATTGTGATTGCATCTAGGGCTGCACGATTAATCGCATGCGATATTTAACGCGCAGTGTGGCTGACTCTTAACTTTTATAAAGAATATCTCTTTGGATTTGAGACTTTAGTCTTTGCAACTTTACAGATCTTCTTTATGCACCAAGAGCTTGTAACAGTTCAAAGAGAAGGGAAAAATTGAAATCGTATCATATGACCCCTTTAATGTCAGACTGTACGACAGTGAAGATGCGTTAAAAACGGATACTGCCAGACAGACACTGACACTGCCAGAATTTCGTCTGAGGTAAAAATGTAATCGCAACGGTCATTAATCGGCTGTTGGTAAACATGTCAAACTAACGATCAGAGACTACAGATTTTAGCCTAGGATCGGAGGAAGCTTTTAGGATTTGCGAAATTTGTCTCAGACGGCCAAATCGTGACCAAAATCGTACAGTGTGTGCCCGGCTTAAGACTGTTAGTTGACTAGTCATCAAACTCACGACTAGTCAGTTTGTAAATATGTGTAGTTTTGCGCATTGGTCACACCTGTTTGTAAGTCAGAAACATATCCAGTTTCTGACTTACCTGTCCATATGCATCACCTTCAAAATCAGTAACTGGTCGCTTAGTGTTTGATCTCAAACATCTCTTCCTGTCTCTGTGGGTGGTTCTTAGCCAGAATGTGGAGCAGACTTTATACTAGCTCATAGAATCAGATAAAACGAGTGATTAATATAGACGTCTGGGTAAAATGGATCCTACAGAATGAGTGAGTCATCACACATACACACAGGCAAGATCGGATGCGGTAACCATGTCAATGGACCAAAGTCATTCAGCGCTGGTCTTTAAGAATGAGTTTGTGCAGAATAGAGAGTTGCCATAGAAACCCTTGTTTCAAAAGATGTAGCTGCTTAAATGAACATTTGTACCTTATTTATTTTTATCCGTTCTTCCTTTGTACAGAATTCTAAGCATCTATGGCGGTCTGACCGCACACAGTTGGTTTTGTCATGTCACCTGGTTTACTCTGACAGATGGCTGCTTCTCAGGGGGTTTCTGTTGTGCTGTGACACACAAATCTAATTCCTCTCTAAACTTACTTGATTTTTATCTTAGATTACATTTTTTGGTTTTAGTCTGCTTCATTTACCCAGTTGATTAGGGGTGTAGTGTTATAGACATTTTGGCTGATGACAATATGTATGATTTTTTTTTTTTTTCAAGGAATTAATACTTTTACTAATACAAGGATGTATTACATTGAAGAAAAGTGACAGTAAAAACATTTATAATGTTACAAAACATTACTATTTCGGATAAATGCTGTACTTGAAGTCCTGAAAAAAATATCGTAATTATAATAAGAATTGAGTTGCTATTGTAGTTTTTATTAATATTTTGAATTCGTTTTTTATATTTTCAACTTTCATTGTTTTTGTCATTTTTAGTAGTTTTTGTTTTTTATATTCCTGTATAGTTTTTTTAAATTAATTTAGATTTTTGTTTTAGTTATTTTAGTATATTTAAGATTTTTTTTGTACTTTATTTAATTTAATTTAACGTTTATTTTAAGTAACAAAATTATTTTTTTTTATTGTAGTTTGTGTAGAGATAGATAGATAGATAGATAGATAGATAGATAATGTATTTAATGATTATCATTATTAGCTGTTATTTGTCACCATATTAAACGCTTCACCTGCATAAATGACGGCATGAGTTTCATGCATCAGCAGTTTTGAGACCTCGAGCATCACTTTAACTGCACATGCTTTCATATATGTTGCGTGTCTGCTAAACTGCCCCAGAGGAACCCTGGGGTTAATAAAGCGTTATTAGTTTGTATCCATGTGCTCCATAATGGCCAGAGTGTAATGTATCACTGTCTAAAACTGTCTCTTTCTGTGTGTTTGTGTTTGTGTGTGTGTGTGTGTGTCTCTTTCAGGCCCTGCATCAGCTCTATTATGATCCCAACATTGAGAATAAGAATCTGGCTCAGAAATGGCTGATGCAGGCTCAAGTGTCTCCTCAGGCCTGGCAGTTCTGTTGGGTTTTACTGAGACCAGAGAAGGTAAGAACATCCTGTTCTCATTCCCTCCTTTTTCATCTGTGCTTGGCTTGTCCTTTTTACCCAAGTTAAATGGGTTGGGAATGCCTATTCACAATGACTTTTGGCCTGTGTATACATATCAGATGCCGATGGCAGTTGCATTGCAGCCGTGATCGTTGCATCAACTAAGCTACATTTACAGGTTTTATTTGATTTTGTTCAGGTAACTGCAGATACAAAATGGTTGAATTTCACAAGAAGATGCTATCTGACTCATTTACTTCTAAAAAACAAAAAAAAAAGTCATTTATATTTTGTACTAACAACATTTATTTTAATAATGACATCTTTCCCTCATGATTCTTAAATGTGTTGCAATTTAAACATCATTAATGTTTTAATAATGAAAATTGATAATTGAAATGTTTTTTTGCATCACACTAATGAGAATGGAAGGGCCAGAAATGTGTTTAATTTTTGGACATTTTCTACTCAATATGGATTAATCTAACAGCCGATCACACAGCAGCAGAAATAAACGTGACAACAGCCAGTCAGTGCAGGTCACTAATATGTCTGCATGTCTCTGTGTGAATAAATGGCAGAGTTTGGTCTCAAACTCAAACACATATGTTGCTCACAGTGTTTTCATTATCTGTCGTCTCAATATATGAGCACATGAACTTCATCTCCAGAGCTGCTCTGATAGTCACTTCACCAGCTTTACAGTTTCATATGAGAAAAAAACTACCATCAAATACTAAAACACAGAAACTGAAAGTAAAACTGAAAGACGACAACCTGTCAAAATATAAGTCTGGTTTAACTTGAAGAAATTTTGACAGAAATATATTACCCTTTATACTAAAATGTAGGGCTGGGTTTTGACACAAATTTCACAGTTTGATTCGATTCTCATTCACAAGCTTTCGATTCGATTACCAATTAAATTCGATTCAATATCGATTATTTTGGATACATATCAGGTACAGTACATGCCAAATTTTCTCAAGGAAAAAAAAAACTCAACTAATGCTGTAAAATGAGAGTCAGTTGGTACTACATTACTATAATATTGAAGGTTAAAATTGACTGATTTGTTCTGTACAACTGCTTAAATTGCAATTAATGAAGTTTTATAATAATTAAGTTACAATTACTTCAGTTATTTTTTTTTTTAAATATACACATTTAAATAGTGGCTGTCATAAAAATGTGGACGGATTTATTCAAACATAAATAAAGCATTAAAGAACGGTAAAAAATGATAATGATATATATGGTGCATATATTTAGCAAAATGCTCCTCTCTACAGTTTATTTTTCTGACTGACTATCGAGTTTATGTTTAGCAAATATGCCTTCTGAGGTAAATGTGATGTTACATGAATTGTATACAAGCTGTTATATTGACGTCTTTGCGCGGCTGAAACACTGATTGAGCGATTACATGAGACAGGATACGAATTGTAAAGTTGTATTCTTTCTTTTAATTTACCTTCAGATGTTTAGTCATGTTTATTTTGTGCTGAAACTGGTATTAATGTGGAGGAGATTATTAGTTCACGTGCGCCTTGCGCTGCTGTTGAACTGAGGCGCTACAGCGATCTGTCACTCCACATCAAAGAGCGCCAAAACGGCATTTATTGTTTGAATACTGCAATACAATGGACATAAACTGAAATCTGAGACTGTTTCATATTAAAATTACCAACGCACAATGCTTATTGCGATTTATTGGATGGGAGGTGAGCTTCAATATTATTTTTTTTTTTAAATATACACATTTAAATAGTGGCTGTCATAAAAATGTGGACGGATTTATTCAAACATAAATAAAGCATTAAAGAACGGTAAAAAATGATAATGATATATATGGTGCATATATTTAGCAAAATGCTCCTCTCTACAGTTTATTTTTCTGACTGACTATCGAGTTTATGTTTAGCAAATATGCCTTCTGAGGTAAATGTGATGTTACATGAATTGTATACAAGCTGTTATATTGACGTCTTTGCGCGGCTGAAACACTATAAGTCTGGTTTAACTTGAAGAAATTTTGACAGAAATATATTACCCTTTATACTAAAATGTAGGGCTGGGTTTTGACACAAATTTCACAGTTTGATTCGATTCTCATTCACAAGCTTTCGATTCGATTACCAATTAAATTCGATTCAATATCGATTATTTTGGATACATATCAGGTACAGTACATGCCAAATTTTCTCAAGGAAAAAAAAAACTCAACTAATGCTGTAAAATGAGAGTCAGTTGGTACTACATTACTATAATATTGAAGGTTAAAATTGACTGATTTGTTCTGTACAACTGCTTAAATTGCAATTAATGAAGTTTTATAATAATTAAGTTACAATTACTTCAGTTATTTTTTTTTTTAAATATACACATTTAAATAGTGGCTGTCATAAAAATGTGGACGGATTTATTCAAACATAAATAAAGCATTAAAGAACGGTAAAAAATGATAATGATATATATGGTGCATATATTTAGCAAAATGCTCCTCTCTACAGTTTATTTTTCTGACTGACTATCGAGTTTATGTTTAGCAAATATGCCTTCTGAGGTAAATGTGATGTTACATGAATTGTATACAAGCTGTTATATTGACGTCTTTGCGCGGCTGAAACACTGATTGAGCGATTACATGAGACAGGATACGAATTGTAAAGTTGTATTCTTTCTTTTAATTTACCTTCAGATGTTTAGTCATGTTTATTTTGTGCTGAAACTGGTATTAATGTGGAGGAGATTATTAGTTCACGTGCGCCTTGCGCTGCTGTTGAACTGAGGCGCTACAGCGATCTGTCACTCCACATCAAAGAGCGCCAAAACGGCATTTATTGTTTGAATACTGCAATACAATGGACATAAACTGAAATCTGAGACTGTTTCATATTAAAATTACCAACGCACAATGCTTATTGCGATTTATTGGATGGGAGGTGAGCTTCAATATTACATCCATTGACTGAAAACAGGCTAGACTAATCGATTCTTGGGATTTAAGAATCGATATCGTTTCGTAAAAATGAGAATCGATTAAAATCGAGATATCGATATTTTTTACCCAGCCCTACTAAAATGTCATTCAACCAAGATATTTTTTAATTTATTTATACTATTCTGTTGTGCAGCGTCTTATTTGACAAAAAAATAAAAATGCAGTGTTTTGTTGTAAATTAAATTGTTGAAGTTTTATTAACTCATTTAATTAGACTTTTTATTATAAAGTTGTATTGAATCATAAAACACAGAATCCAGAAAAAAATAAATGGAAAACACAGAATTTCGGGCAAAATAAAACAAATTTCATAGGGCCATAAATTAAAAGGTAGCTAGTTTAATTGTGAACAAACAAGTGTGTTTACATTAATTTCCTTCCCCATTAATGGTAAATGAATATTGTGCTAAATATTGATATTGTGTGATATGGAAAAAATATTGTGATATTATTTTTGACCATATCACCCAGCCCTAGTTGCGACGCACCAGTTGAGAAGCAATGAACACAAACTCTGTGCCGACTAATGATGCAAGAAGGCTTTATGTGTTGTGTACGTCTCATCTGATTTCTTCTCAAAGGAATCTATTAAAGAGAAACACAATCAAAGACTGCATCTCTTCCTTTATCTCCACAGGTTCCAGAGATCCAATACTTCGGCGCCAGCGCCCTTCACACCAAGATTTCCCGCTACTGGGGCGACATCCCCACCGAGCAGTACGACACGCTCAAAACGCAGCTGTTTTCTCAGATCGCTCGCTTCGCCTCCGGCTCTAAGATCGTCCTGACCCGCCTGTGCGTGGCGCTGGCGTCCCTCGCCCTCAATATGATGCCCGAGGTGTGGCCGGGGGCCGTGTCAGAGATGGTGCACATGTTTCAGGAGGAAGGAGGCGAGGTGGATGGACGCGCGAGATGTTTGGCCCTGTTGGAGCTCCTCACGGTTCTCCCGGAGGAGTTCCAGACCAGCCGGCTGCCGCAGTACCGTAAGGGACAGGTGCGGGGCGCTCTGGGCCGCGAGTGGGCGGCTGTTTACCCGCTCCTGCAGCAGCTGTTACGGCAGCCGGACTCTCCGCCACTGGTGAAGGCCCGTGTGCTCAAGTGTCTGTCGAGCTGGGTTCTGTTGGACGTTCCTCTGAACGAGAGCGAGGGATTGGTCGAGGCCAGTTTCACGGCGCTGTCGGATCCGGAGCTGTTCGATACGGCTGTGGAGGCCATCGTCAACACCATCTCACAGCCCGACTCACAGAGGTCAGCATTTAGCAATGCAGTACTCATGCAATGGGGCAGAAAAGCAATGACGTGAGAGAGAAACTGAGCTGTATGGAAATATACAAAACCAGTTGAGGTTAAACATCTACAAAATACCAGGCAGGGTCCAAATTTAATGTTTCACCTATTTAGCAATGGCTAGTGAATTGAGAAAATTTACCCGCCATAAATATTTTCCACTGGCCAAGGAACTGTATTTTGCATTATTTTCTTAATATGGCTGAAATCACACAAAGTCTGTTAAGTAAATGTCCTGGACATCATATTTCACCCCAAAATCAAAAGAAATAAAAAAAATTGTATTTTGCTTGAAGAAAATGGAAAGGAAACAAACTATTTTTTTTGCATTTACATTCAGGACCCTTAAGATGACGTGACAGTTAAGTACATCCCCCAATTCTCATTATTTTAATGCAAAAAAAATGCATGTATTATTTGAAAAAAGATAGTAAGATAGACATGGTATGATTTTTGTGCTGCCATTAACTTAAATTTTTTTTGCAGTTAATTTATTTCAATATTTTCAATTTTAAATTACGTAAATTTAAAATAATTAAAATATATATGTTAAAATAATTTTAAAATAATATAATTATTAATAAATTTATTGTATTACAGTAATTCTCATACATGTTTACAATAATGCAAATTTAATGAGCGTCACCAAAGAAAAAATAAACAGTCCAGATTGGCAGTAATTACATTGTTTTTTTAAATGTTAAAAACATTTTTGGGAAAATCCTTAATTGTCGTGAAAATACGCATAAAAAAATTATAACAGTGGTCCTAGAAATAGCTTTATGCAGTATATTTGACTTTCTTTTGATTTTATGATGAAATATGACCTGAACATGTTCTTGTGAAATGCTCCCAAATATATATTTTATTGTGCTCAAACAGCTCATTTCATTAAGCAACTCTCAATCCGTCATTAAAAAGTGTCAGACTATTGTTCACACATGATTTAAATCATAATTGCATTATTAATAATTTCACTAGCCTTTTTCTTTTAACCAGCTAACTATTTACTTTTCCAGGCCAGTATTTTTAGTATTATTCATATACTATTAGTTATGCTATTAGCTATTAGTTACATTAGCTATTAGTTTTTATTAATATTTAACATTTTCACTTTTCATTTGACTTTGTTTCATTATTAGTAATATCGTTATGTGCTTTTGTCTGTCATTTCTTTTTTATTAATATTACTATTTAGGTTTAATTTATTTTTATTTCAGCTTTAGGTTTAGTTTAGTTTTAGTTTGTATTTATTTCCAGTTAGTAATTTTAGTGCTTCAACTTAAACTTGTTTCAGTTACTTGCCAAGGCAAAATTTCTAATTTTTGTTTAGTTTTTCATGTAATATTTATATTTTATTTCAACTCAGCTTTAGTTCAATTAACATTTCTGTAATAGTTTTAGTTAACAATAATAACCCTGATTTTTACTTGCATTTGATAAGTTTTAAGTTTGGTCCCTGATCCCAGGATAGTAGCTATTGTGTGTATATATAGATAAATACTTCAATGCACCTGCTAGAACAATGGAAGGTGCATAAGCATCATTAGTTATATCAGTGAATGCAGAAATGTGAACAATGTGTTGGAAAGAGAGAGAAATGGTCTGATGGAGAACAAACACAGGTGAGATGAAAGTGATTGATGGAGAGAGAGAGATGGGTGGAAGAGAGACAGAAACAAAGGCAAATTGAAACGCAGTCGCATCAGAGGAGGGGGGGTTGGCGGCGGCGGCGGCAGCAGGTTTATTTCAAGGATGGCTGGCGTTTCCATGGAGACAGAGCGAGGGAGCGATGTCTTACGGTCTGGTTGGTACAGACGCGGCAGTATCCCCCACCCCCCCTCACTGAAAGCCAGAGCCAGAGGATGCTGAGGACCAGCCTTTAGAGGTGAACACATCCTCGACTGTGGAAAGCTGGTGGTGTGAGGTTAAAGCGTTTCTGCCCTGATGAAGACAGACAGGTGTCCACAGTCTAATGCTGTAGTTCAATAGTTCCTACAGGTATCTGACACACGGTTACGGCTGAATTCACTTTGTAGTGCATGAGAGAGCTGATTAGGATGGGTGACCTTTAGAGGGAGATTTTGATTTTTCATGAGAGTTTTTTGCAGAAAGGCTGATTGGAAGCAATTTTTTGCACTGGATGTGTTGAGTGGTGGTCCACAGAAATATATATATATTTAATAGGCAATGAAAAGTTGCAGGGTGGCAGTTATGGTATAGTATACCTACTCACCTACTATAGTAAGTATACTTGATTTAGTTATATTAAAAATGAATTAAAATAGCTGAAAACATCAAATAAGCTCTCTAACTGGCTAATTGAGCATAATTTTTACTTGCTTAAATTGTTCGCCATTCTTCTAGATCTTCTAGGATGTCTCAAACTAGGGTTTGTGTATTGATGAAAATCTATTAATTAATAAAATTGTACAATTTTAAAATAAAAAAAATTTAAATAAGAAAAACTTACTTTAAAAATGTAAAAAAAAAAAAATTTGTTGACCTGAATGACATGTGATCATTAACCAACATCAGAGAACCATGATGTGATGTTAAAATATTGAAATATTAATTTAAAATCTCTCAGGGATAATTCAAATAAATATTTTAGATCAAAGGTGTTCGGCTTACAAAAACACAAAACAAAACACTGTTTTAGATCCTGGGGTTTCAAACTCATTTATGTTAAGGACTGGATTGATTGATTGATTGATTGATCGATTGAATGAGTTGATCAATATCTTGTATCTTGTTTTCTGGAGGTCATGAAGTCCACAGTAACTTTGTTGCGCAGCATGAATAACTAAAAATAAAGCATGTGAAATTAAATTTTTTTATTTTATTTTTATTTTATTCACTATTGATGAGGAAAAAGTAATGCTAGCTGCACTTGGCTGAATAACGTTATAGCTGTAATAAGCCATCTGAAACCGAACATTAACAGAGCTATATTAAGATATTCTTCAGCTCATTTTAATTACAGACATAATTAAACTGTGAATTAATTCCTCCTCAGTCAAACGCTGACAGCGTTGAATAATTAATTAGTATTATATATGTATCATTTTATTAATCCATCATTCAGTTATTTCACTTAAATCAGGTTTTACAATATAATAATTGCATGTAATTTTGTTGTTGATTTTAAAGCATGTTTTTCCCAGATCAGACCCCTGTTGTTGACAGACAGTAGATTTGATGAGTGGACGCATGGACAGCTAGCGTGCCAGTTTTTCCTCTTTGTGCTGTCATATTGTGATCTGCGGCTGAACGTGAAGTCTGTTGTTCGCTCTCAAACACCCAAATCTCAGCATGAGGTGCTTTGAATTCAGTTCGGCCGGTGTGTCACCTGCTCTTAAGGTCATATCAATGATTCTTTTCGTTAATCATTTCACCTATGTCCTTTTCTCCATCATGCCCGTGTCTGGTCCTCTCTCACTATCCTCTGTCTCCATCACCTCCTCTCACTGTTTAAACACATTACAATCAAGCCTCTCGGGAGGATGCCATTGGACCAAATGCATCCTGTTGCCAGGCAACTCATTTCATCTGTCTCCTGGTGTTTGAGGGTAATTACACAGAGAGGGAGAGGGAGCGTCTGTGTCTGTAGAAACACAGTGAGATACGAGGATTCACACGAGAGCGTTTGAGGTTCAAGAGAATAAATCTGCGCTCTGATGAATCGAACTCAAATTGGGCAGTCTGAGAGACAGTATGGCACAGAGATGGGAAACTCTGCTTAAATGTTGTAGTTATGACGTATGATGTAATCCGAGGTGATTTTTTTTTAACACTGACTAGCAGTTTAAACATATTGTGAAGTCATACGCAGAAAGTCGTTATTCAGTTAACTTTGTGCCGTAGATCATCTTGAAGTGTGCACGAGGGCAGTAGTGATGTCTGATTTGATAATTAATGAATTTTGCTTGAGACTGATCAGTGATCAGCCCAGCGTTCACCATCCAACAGGTGTGCAGTGACATGCTGCATGAATCTTCCTGATGGTGTTGAAAGCCCTCCTTGACCTTGACTGCAGTGTCATTGATGTGATTATTTGTTTATTTAGGGCCTATTCTAGTAAAAGCATCTTAAAACCTGAACTCATAAATAAATGCACTCGCCAGAGCCACAGCCTCACCGGCCATTAGATAAATTAAACCAGGAAAGACAAGGTCACACTGCGAACAAATGCAGCGATTTATAAGGGCCATGTCAAACGTGTAGGCATGGGTCTTAACTACTTTACTAGTTGTCCAGTAACCTGTTTTGTATTTGTTAGTTTTGATATTTTTATTATATTTATTTATTCATTTATTTATTTTATATTACATTATTTATATACACACACACACACACACACACATATATATATATATATATATATATATATATGTATAGTACTGGAAAAAGTGGTATCGGTGCAACCCTATCAGAAATCATTCTAATATGCTGATTTGCTGCTCAAGAAACATTTCTGATTATTATCAAGGTTGAAAACAGTTGTGCTGCTTCATATTTTTGTGGAAACCATGATAAATTTTTTTCAAGATTCTTTGATGAACATTTATAAATTACATTTTCACCAGTTTAATGCATCTTTGCTGAATAGAAGCACTAAAATCAGAAAAACTGCATGGCATGAAATGACAAAATGCCGGGCAGAAGATAATTAATATTTAATATATTAATGGAGAGCAGGATTTGACTTGACTCATAATTGAATCCAGTTTAGTTAACATTAGTATGTTTACACAATAAATGTTGCATTGTCCAGCTTAGATGATGTTTTCATCATAGTGCATCCTGTGATTGCATCACCTGTGAAGGATGCATGCGATACTGCATTAAAACCTGGACAGAATCTAGTATCTAGTATCCCTGAAGGCAACATAAGGTTGCTGCTTGAAGTTTGGAACAGCCTTCACATTGCTTGCCTGTGATGCTTTCAGATTCTGCCAACTCACTGGGTTTTGGAACAGATCTTGTGTTTACATACAGTATATCTTATTTAAAAAAAGAGCAAGAAAAATAATATTTTCCATTATATGACCCCTTTAAAAAAACATGAGATTCATCTGTGTGGTTTAGTGTGCTCTTGGCAGCAGCTCTCTCCCTTCAGCACTGCAAAAACAAGTTTAGATGATGAAAACGAGACCTACCGAACTGTGAAACATCTCCCTGGTGTGTTGTACAGATTCCTCTATAATTTATCATCATCATATTACATCACAATCTCTGTAATATCATCTCATTTAGCACTGACTGAAAGGGAACAAGCATTTGATCTTGCTTTATCATGTGATCATCAACATAAATTTGTTGATTTATTATGATCAGGTTGCTATAGGCTTGTTTATATA
>NW_015544213.1:3575100-3585628 GCF_001515605.1 Sinocyclocheilus anshuiensis | reverse complement strand
ATATATATATATATATATATATATATATATATAGTTTTATTTATGGCAAAAAAAAAACTATGTAAAACTACTATCAATATAATGGTATTAAACTAAGCCAATTTGAGTCAGATGTGCCAAAAAAACATTATTGCCACCCATCTGAATAAAGCCTAATAGGTGAGTATTTAAGTGTGTGATGCTGTAGATTTTCCTCTGTGTCGTTTGCTGTAATGAAGCACTATTTAATGCCACAGAGCTGTGATCTCTGATGTGTCTGTCGAGCAGTGAGCCTCAGACAAGCCTGTGATGAGCCCGCAATGAGCTGCCCTTCATACTTTTTCTTTGTCCGTGCCTCGTTAACATTCCCACTCGTGTGTCCTTCCTGCTGTTGACACCAAAACGAGGATGAGACGACAGAGAGAGAGAGAGAGAGAGAGCTTGAGGACAGATTGTTCCAGAAGCACTGAGATAGCAGCAGGGGTGAGGAACATGACAGAAGTTGATGTGGAAATGAGGTAACAGCTGTGGACAAATGAAGGAAAATGTGATGATTTCAAGAGAAGAGAAAATGTACATTGTGCAGATTACAGTTAATGTTGTTTGTTGTGTTTTTGTCATTATGGGAATGTGTTTAGAAGTAAATTAGCCAAGCAAGTTGTTCTGAATGTGCAGCAAAGCGACGTCACATGGAATCACTGCATTAGTAAACCTTTTGTTTAGTGTATGCGTGTTATCATGGGCAGCGATTAGCATTAAAGGAATAGCTCATCCAAAAATAAGAATCTGCTGAAAATCTACTCCCCCTTAGGTCAACAAAATGTAGATGAGTTTGTTTCTTCATCAGAACAGATTTGGAGAAATGTAGCATTGCATCACTTGCTTAGCAATGGATCCTCTGCAGTGAATGGGTGCCGTCAGAATGAGAGTCCAAACAGCTGATAAAAACATCACAATAATCCACAAGTAATCCACACCACTCCAGTCCATCAGTTAATGTCTTGTGAAGCAAAAATCTGTTTGTAAGAAAAAGTTGTCCCGGAATTGACTATTTCTTTCAGTTTTTATTTATAAAAACTAGTTACAGGAACGGAATATTATTTCACATTACAAAAGTTGGATGTGTTGCTAATAGGGTTGTGCCGCTAGACGATAGTATCGTGTATCAACTATAGTCAGAGATATCGACAATAGCAGATGTCTTTGTCGATAGTCAAGACGATATTAGGCTCATTCTCCTATTAATGTATTAATAATAATAACAATAATAATAATTATTATTAGGCGGCCCATTATAATTCAGCTATTATTATCAAATTGCCCCGCTTTTTCATTCAGCACTGTATTTCACACACACACACACACACGTCTGGTTTGCTATCCTTGTGGGGACTCTCCATAGGCGTAATGGTTTTTCTACTGTACAGATCATATATTCTATTGCCCTACACCAACCCTACACCTAAACCTACCCCTTACAGGAAACTTTTTGCATTTTTAGATTTTCAAAAAACTTAATTCTGTGTGATTTATTAGCTTGTTTACCCGTGGGGACCTCAATTTAGGTCCCCACCGTGACACGAGTCCCCATGAGCCTGTGTGTATTCAGGTTTAAGTCCCCACCAGAATAGAAAAACAGGTACACACACAAACACACACACACACGTGCGCAAATGAGGAGCCTGTAGCCAGTGAAGGAGTCCCCAACCACAAACACAGACGTACATCGTCTGCTGATATAAGGTATTTCGTTGCACTTAAACAAGTAATCTGAACGGCCTATAGATGTGCAATATTTTAACCGAGCCCTCACTAATTGAGTTTAATGCCACAGTTATGTTAGAACGCATCTCATTTTTGTTTCTGTGGCGGTGCGTCGGGCTCATCATGGGGCGCTCATCATGGAGCGCTGCATAACTGTCTAATTTAAATTTACTCCAAATATATGAACTTACCTGTTTTAAATGCTTTATATTTAGCGTATTCGTTTATGTCCAATATTTAGTGTTAAACTGTTGGTCTTTAAAATAAATCTACTTTTGATTTTCACCGTGACTGATTTTGCAGACCAGACTGATAACTTCCGTACGTTGATGTGCAAACTTGTCACAGGATGCGCGGTCCTAATAGCGATGTATGACTGTTGTATCCGAATATATATGAACTAGCTGTTTTAAATATTTTTGTATTTAACATGTTAGTTTATCAGTATGTTTGAAAGTATATTATTTAGATTCGTGGTGCTTCCATAGGCTCCCTCTTTCTCGCACGCGGTTTAAAACACCAAATAGTTGTGAAATAGCCTATGACAAGTACAGAGAGTCTCTCTCTTGCCCCCACCCACCCATGCACGATAATATCTATCGGCGATCTCACGGACTGGCGATATGACTATTTGAAAAATGACCATATCGCCCAACACTAGTTGCTAATGCTAATGTTGTTTCATGTTGAGTCCTGAACATTGTGTCCATGTGTTTCAGGTACGTGAACACTCTCCTGAAGTTGGTGCCGCAGGTGTTACAGCTACAGGAACAGTTACGAGACGCCATACAGAATGGAGACATGGAAACGTCACATGGCATCTGTCGAATCGCTGTCTCTCTGGGAGAGAATCATTCATCTAGCTTTTGAGGATCTTTTGGTCTACTTCACTTTGTCAGGCAGGTCCTATTTAAGAGATTTCTTGATTGCGAACAGGTGTGGTAGTAATCAGGCCTGGGTGTGGCTAGAGAAATTGAACTCAGGTGTGATAAACCACAGTTTTAACAGGGGGGCAAACACTTCTTCACACAGGGCCATGTAGTTTTGGATTTTGTTTTCCCTTAATAATAAAAACCTTCATTTCAAAACTGCATGTTGTGTTTACTTGTGTTATCTTTGACTAATCTTTAAATTTGTTTGATGATCTGAAACATTAAAGTGTGACAAACATGCAAAAAAATAAGAAACCAACACTTTTTCACACCACTGTATATATTGCTCAGTAATAATTGTTCTTAATTTTGCTGAACACTGATGTGTTTCAGTGGACTCTATGTGAGACCGTGTTCATGCACGAGTGTCTGGAGGGATAATTATGGCGAGATCTTCACTTTGAAAGCTTCTGGTCTCTGTGGATGTTCTCTTGCTGAGTGAGCAGATGATACTCAGCTCAGGGTTATATTATATCTAAGGCAGTGTCCCAGTAGCCGACTCAAACTTGATTTTGGTCAGGCATGTTACACCTACAGGCAGTTTCTGCTGAAATCTCACTCCATCTGTCAGCACTCTGTCACACTCACAAACTAGGAATGGAAGCGGGTGTCAGAGTAAATGACAACTCCTGACGTTTCTCTCAGATTCCCCGTCATGTGATGCTGACAGGAGTGCACCACTTTTGACATCAACGACAAAAGATTGAAGGGTTTTCTCCTCTATTTTAAACGTTGATCAACTTATGTATTTTCAATCCTGACTATGCACAATTATACAGTCAACTGCGTTTCAAAATGTTAAAAAAAATATTTTTTTATATCAATACACATTTCAAGTGTTGGATCGGTAAGATTTTAAAATATTTTTTAAAGAAGTATCTTTTGTTAAAAAATACAGTGAAAACAGTAATATTCTAAAATATTATTACAGTTTAAAATACCTGTTTTCTACTTTTGACCATATTAATGCATCATAGCTGAATAAAATATTAATTTTTTTTAAGAAAAAAAACTCATACCTCATACCATCCAGACCTCAAATATATAATAATCTGTATATAATAATGGCTGTATATACCTTTTTTTTTTTTTGGTTTTTGAGAAAAGTCTCATGCTCATCAGTTTCTTCTCTGCGTTTCTCCTCTTCTCTAGTTTGCATCTAGTTGCCAAATAAACCTGTCATTATATTAGGGCTGCACAATTATGACAAAAATCATAATTGTCGATTATTCCCATGAAATTGTAATTGCGATTATTAATTACGATTATCACAATTTACATTGAATGATGTTTATACCATTGTTTGATGCAACTGCATTCCGTATTTTTATATGACGTATTTTATATTTACAATGACGTCATAACCCCTCGATTTCATTTTGTAGAAAATATGGAAACACCCGTCGGATTGCTTCGGCTGTGGGGATGAAGACGACAACTCCCATTATTCCACACCCAGTCACGGCGTCATCAAACTACGCTTTTGCCTCTTTGTTTATTTTGAATATGCGCCCTCCAGCGGCGAAAATTACATATTGTGCCTTTAAGATAACATGTAGAAAGAAACAAACATATCTCAAGCGTGCAGAATAACATAAGTGGACTTTGAACGATTTATTGCCGCTTTGAACGATTACGTAATTGTAGCATCCATAATTGTAATTGCGATTAGAAATTCGATTAATTGTGCAGCCCTACATTATATAGTACGAATATTGTTGGCTCCTTGGCATATTGCTTTTGTTCCTCATTTATAAGTTGCTTTGGATAAAAGCATATACTAAATGCATAAATGTAAATGTCACCAATATATTCAGGGTGGTTGTGGGTCCTTAAAAAGTCTTAAGGATATCCATAAGCGCCACCTGCTGTCAGAGAGTGAATTTGCATTTTCTTTAAGTCGGTCTGCTGTTTTTGTTTTGTGCAGGTGTCTTATGTAGCATAATTTCACACATCTAAAGTCAGACCATTCTGTTTTTGCCTTAAATCTTTGAATTGTACAATCTAATTCATATCAAAAACAACTGCTCGTGCTATGTGTGTGTATCATCTTTGTTTGGATCATGATTTCAATGCAGTGGTAGCCTCTAATTTCAAATGGCTACAGATATTTTTCTTTTAAGCCAGTTTGCCTGTTATAGACCAAATAAACAACAAATAAATTTGCTTTGAGAAAAAAAAAAAGTGGTGATCGGAATCTGCCAATTTGCTTGTAAAAAAATCTGAATCAGCCATGAAAAATCATGATCGGTGCATATATATGCATGTATGTAATCTAAGTTTGGTCCTAAATGTCATATAAGGTGGTATTAAAAAGGTCTTAAAAAGTCTTCAAGTGTATCTGTAGACACCCTGATATCCCTAATAATAAATATTCTCCAAATCTGACGTAGTCCCAGTGATTGTGTTCCTGTGTGATGAAGGTCTGTTCTCCTCTTCTCTATCAGAGCTCTGTTGGAGCAAGTGGAGCACTGGCAGAGTTTTCTGGCTCTGGTGAATATGATCATGTTCTGCACGGGCATCCCTGGTCACTACCCCGTCAACGAGACCACCAGCTCTCTCACGCTCACCTTCTGGTACACACTACAGGTGAGCAGCGCCGCTGAGATCCTAAACACATCTTAACATGCACAGTCTGTGGTCCTATGCACAGGACACTGTGAACGCAGACATCTCAGAAACAGGCCTGAAAGGGTTGTATTGTATGTGGAGGTTTTTTGTTTGTTTATAGCAGTGATGGAGAGTCTCTGTTAGAGATATTGAACCGTCCTTCACTGTATCTGAATATACACCTGTGCTGTGTGATAACTGCAGTGTCACGTTTTGAATATTCAAGAATGTTCTTTTGCTTGTGTCCTTGGGTGTGTTTCCAGTCTGCGTTAGCTGAATATTTTGTTTTTTGCCACTATACGGAGTACTGCGAAACTATTAGATTATGGTTTTATTTTTCTTTTAATTTTTATATTTGTAATAGAGAAATGGAATATTAGCGATAACTTTTAGTACAAACTTACAATTAGCTCAGAGTTTGAGATATATATATGCTTTTATAGAAGACGCAAGTAAATGTGATTTCAACTATCACATTTACTTGCACATTTAATTAGTGACTTTAACTAATTATTTTATAAACATTTAAGTTAATTTTTTTTCCTCATTAATGTACACACAGCACCCCATATTGACAGAAAAACACAGAATTGTTGACATTTTTGCAGATTTATTAAAAAAGAAAAACTGAAATATCACATGGTCCTAAGTATTCAGACCCTTTGCTGTGACACTCATATATTTAACTCAGGTGCTGTCCATTTCTTCTGATCATCCTTGAGATGGTTCTACACCTTCATTTGAGTCCAGCTGTGTTTGATTATACTGATTGGACTTGATTAGGAAAGCCACAGACCTGTCTATATAAGACCTTACATATACACAGTAGGAAATCAACAAAAAATGCCTGTTACCAGCGTGTGTACCACCCCACCGCCAAGGCAAAGTGTCTGTTTCAGGATAGATACCTCGTTTGGTTTGATTTTTGCAATTGGCGTGATTTATACACTATTATATGCAGTGTTTCGTTTTGGTTTGTTTCATGAGAGATGCAGGAGTCCGCAAGAGAGACAAAGAAACTGGCCGAAAGTGTTGCTGAAGGAGTGCAACATTGTCACATTGATACTGAGATAAATGTATTTCTATAATCATTATAGGAAAAAATGTAGAAGCTTTTTAAAGGTATACAAAACATAATCAGCCAAACGTTTTTATTTATTTATTTTTTAAACAGCCAGGAATAATCAAACTTGGGCACGTTTACAAAACAACAACACACTAAAAAACAGAAACGTTTTTCCTTTGCATTTTTGAAAAGCTTTTGCTAAAAAAATGTTTGTGTACAGACGACAATGTTGTCACACGGGATCCGCAAAAAATGACTTAAAACGCGATATTATGCATGCCAGGCCAGTAGTTGGTGATGTCATTTTGCAAAGAAACACTACGAACCTGCACACATATGCATTCAGATTCAGCGTGTAATACACATGTGCATGACGTCACTGTTTCTACAAATTAATGTTTTTGTAGTTTACACAGAGAGGATAACGGGAACCTTTTCAAAAATGTACACTTAGAAACCCATTTTCAAAGAGTTGCATCTTCAGGCCCCTAAAACGCCAGTGTTGTGTTGTTTTGAATAAAAAAGACAGAAAAATGGTGTTGTGTAAACACCTCCTAAAATGTCAAAATCTTCTTTACAACTGAACTGATTCAAAAAATGATTCACAGATTGATTTGAATCATCACTCATTAGTTGCTTAGTTACATATGTGTATTTTATTTTGATGATAATTATTTTTGCATTACAAATATTTTTTTTTTTTAAGATATATTCGTCTAAATAACCAAGCAGTTAGATTATTTTGTGTTAGTATAGCTTAAGTGTAGCTGAACTACTTTAAATGATGCTTGTAGCTTTCTTCTATGTTGTTTCTTTTCTCTGATTTACAGATTTAACAAAGCTGTGGAGAGAAAAATTCGAGGTAAAAACTGCAACTCACCTTCCTTTAGAGTCGAGAAAACAAACCTCGATCAGCTGGTCAATACAGTGCATTTTGGCATTTCTTTCTTCATCTAGAATGAGCTGATTCTGCATTTCAAGCCTCTTTTTATTCACTCACTTTCTGAGAGTACAAAGGGTTCATAAAATAGATACATAGTACTTAATAATGTGCCAGATCCTCTTTAGATTCTCGTTGGATTTGATAAACTATGCCAGTCAGAGCTGGTGTCTAGCCAGCAGAAAGCTGTCAGTATAGACAAGGCCAAGGACTGCTGGCAAACAGCGGCTGTATATTAGCCAACAGCTCCTTGTTTAGTGCAGGAAGGAAAGCGTCTCAGAAATAGTCTGATTTTCTGCTCCATGTATTGAAACCTCTTAGTACTTTAAGAATATTTACGGCACCTGCAAGTGGAACCATTGCAGTTCCACTGCTTTCTGAAAGGTGCCGCTGCTGAGCAAGAACACAAACACATATTGTACCCATGAATAATCAACTTCATCAAGACTTCAGAGATGCAAATGAAACCTTTGTTATCAGAGCTGAATTTAACTGTGAAATCTGGATAGTCTGCTAAACGCACAGCTAAAGTGAAGAACTGATCCACATGACGAGTGCTGATGTTATACTCTTATGTGGGCGCTGAACACCACTTCAAGCTAAAATGAGACAGTCCAGTGTGATTTATTATGAAACTCAGCTCAGCGGGCGAGTAAAGCGCACTGAACCATTCAACAGCGCATATATAGCCTGACTATACTTTCATCAGTAATGTTGTCATGTACAGTAGAGTGAACTGAGAATAAAGGATTCTTAAAGGGACAGTTCAGCCAAAAATAAACCATTCACTCACCCTGATGTCTTACAGTTTTTCTCAATTGCTTTGGCTCAATTCTCGAATGAAACTTTTTTTTCCCGAAACAATAAGTTCAGATCTCTGAACAATTAGCTTCTTGTTCACATCAGATTGGAATTTCTTATTGATTTGAGCAAATTGCAAATGCTTTGGCACATGTGTGCAAACAGTAAGTACAATTGTCTGCAGTGTGCACAACAACTAATTGCATATGGCTTGTTGATCAAAACTGATGAGCCGATTCTCACTTAAACTGTCAAACTCTTCACAACTTCGCAATCATTTTTCATCGTGTAAGCCATCACATTCAAAACGATCCATTCAATTATGAAAAATTGGTATACACGCATGTATATTCCATAAATATCTGACATTGACATTGTTTGTAATGTCTGCTAAATTGGCAAATGACCTCTAATTGCAATACAATTTGAATCAACCATTCAACCATTTAACCAATCAAGTTTGGGAGCATATATATGTAGATTGCCAGCCTGGTCTCATGTTTATACGTAGGTATTAATACGTAACATTTACAAGCACAAAACGTACACTTTTGTACGTTTTTATTAATGCCAAAACGTACAATTTAGACGTATTTCAACGTTTAAAACGAACAAATCGCTACTTATTTTTAGCTAAAAAACGTAAAAATATTTACGTATCTTTTATATCATTAAGATATTCGTATCAATGCATTTTTTTTTCATTTTATCAATAAGCGATTTAGATTTTTACAAAGAAAAACAAAATGAAGACTTTGGAGTGGCCTAGTCAAAGTCCTGACCTGAATCCTATTGAGATGCTGTGGCATGACCTTAAAAAGGCGGTTCATGCTCGAAAACCCTCCAATGTGGCTGAATTACAACAATTCTGCATAGATGAGTGGACCAAAATTCCTCCACAGCGCTGTAACAGACTCATTGCAAGTTATCGCAAACACTTGATTGCAGTTGTTGCTGCTAAGGGTGGCCCAGCCAGTTATTAGGTTTAGGGGGCAAACACTTTTTCACACAGGGCCATGTAGTTTTGGATTTTGTTTTCCCTTAATAATAAAAACCTTCATTTAAAAACTGCATGTTGTGTTCACTTGTGTTATCTTTTACTAATATTTAAATTTGTTTGATGATCTGAAACATTAAAGTGTGACAAACATGCAAAAAAACAAGAAATCAGGAAGGGGGCCAACACTTTTTCACACCACTGTATATATGTATTTGCAAAATATATATTTTAATTTTATATAAAATAATAATAATTATTGTTGTTATGATGTTATCAAATCGACCTCTCTGCACTTTCAATCAACTTTACTCGTTTATACAGTATTTACATACTTGAACAATAAGGTATGTCATTCTTAGTTGGTGACTTACAGTTCTTGACTTTCATATATTGTACAGTTGTTACTGCTTTGAGTACACTCTTCTCACATGATAATATAAATTCAGCTCAAATCAGTATTTTATTTATTTAGCATCAGTATTTATTTATTTATTAAGTAGGTTGCTTAACACAGGGATTATTTTGTGATCGTGACCCAGTGACTGTATTCTCCCTTACTTCAGCAGTAGTTTAGTGTGTATTTGTTGATGTTCGGCCGTGTGTTTCAGGATGACATCATGTCGTTTGAGGCAGAGAAGCAGGCCGTCTATCTGCAGGTCTACAGGCCCGTGTATTTCCAGCTCGTAGACGTTCTGCTGCACAAAGCGCAGTTCCCCACGGATGAGGAGTATGCTTCCTGGTCATCAGACGAGAAGGAGCAGTTCAGGATCTACAGGTCAGTGTGTGTGTGACTCATATTCTCATGGGCCTGTTGTAACATTTTCTTCTACACTCAGCAGTTTCGTGTTGGATTTGCTGAATTGGCACAGCCAACAAAGTTGCTGTTCTTATTAGGAAATGTAACATTCAATTAATTTAATTAAATGTAACATTAAATTAAATATTTGTTATTTAATAGTGCATGGCTTTTTCGATTAATTGTCTTTGAAAATAAAACTAATAACAACACAAAGGGTTTGTGCTTTGTGTGAAGGGTTGATAATATGTTGCATTTCTATAATGTTTGACTCTTTTAGGGTGGATATTTCCGACACACTAATGTACGTCTACGAGATGCTGGGAGCCGAATTACTCAGTAACCTGTACGACAAACTGGGGCGACTCCTCACCAGCACAGAGCAAACAACAACATGGCAGGTCAGAAAACAATGGATTTAGTCTTCAGTTTTCAGTGGTTTTGCTGTGCCATTAAACATTTGAAGCAAAAGGGCAAACCTTCTAGGCTAGGTCTGCACAATTAAAGGGGTCATATGATGCGATTTCAATTTTTCCTTTCTCTTTGAAGTGTTACAAGCTCTTGGTGCATAAAGAAGATCTGTAAAGTTGCAAAGACTAAAGTCTCAAATCCAAAGAGATATTCTTTATAAAAGTTAAGA
>NW_015544213.1:3573125-3574481 GCF_001515605.1 Sinocyclocheilus anshuiensis | reverse complement strand
GACGCTGTGTGTTTCGTTGTGAAAGTGAAACTACTTTGTTTGGCCTTCCAAAAGAGGACGATATCTGCTTCGTCATGCCTGGAGCTGATCCGTGCTGGTCGCTGAGGAATTTTTTTCACGGCTTTCACCGTGGATGAAGCGGAGTCCAGCCCGGGGTCATCACATGTGGTTGCCACAAGCCCTCCGGACACTCCTTCGTTGAATCCGTTAAATAGACGTGACTGGTTGTAGACTCGGAAGTAAACGCCCACCGCTATGATTGGCTAACAGCTGTGTGTGTTTGACAGCTACATCCTTCATAGATGGACGCTGCTGTGATTTGGATTAAAAACGCATAAATGCTCAGTCCATATCAAACGATCTGTAATAACAGACAAAGCAGCACATAATAAAAACAGTTCCTCACACTTGTGTGGAGTGACATTACTGTCAGATAAAGTATAGTCAGCACAGCATCGTCTTTTAGTTTCAATCTTTCTGAAAATCCTGCGTCAGATTGTGACTTGTCTGTAAACGGATCCACAGTGAAATGAAGTGAACAAAGGACCAAGTTCTTACTGACTCAATCTGGATCTTCATTAAAAATAAAGTTCATCCACTCTTTCATAATGTTGGGATCAGAAGGAAAACAATGCAAAGACAACACAACTTGGCACTGCACAGCATCTTGTTGTTTTCGGAGCCATCTTTATCGTTTGGTTTCTGCGTAAACCTGCATTTGCCTTTCTTGTTATTTACACTACATACGCAAATCGGTGGGCGGGGCTAAAGAGGCAGTGCTGTAGAAGCAGGCATTGATCTTCTTCTGCTGTGGTGGTGTTTAGCCACACTATTATGTCATAAAGTGGCACATTCCATAACCTGTCGTTTTGGCAAACTGTCTTCAACATAAGCTGTTTTTAGACTAACGAGAAAGATTTGAGTTCTGAAACTTACAGGATATTTAGTACAATGACCTCTTATATGTCAAAAGATCAAGGGAATTGGATTTCTCAGTTCGTGACCCCTTTAAAGCATCATACTGAATATTGCTGCAGAGAGGTCTTTGGAAATACTAAATGTTCACAAACCCACTCATTTATATGAACACGATATGGTATGTGCCACAAAATATCATCGTGAAGTAAATAATGTGCTGTCGTAGCATCTCCTTTTTGATTTTCCACATGAGCACGTCACTTATGCCACACTACCATAGTATAAACCAGTGTTTCCCAACTGGGGTGCCGCGTCACCCTGGGGTGCCGTCTGTCGAGAGCAGGGGTGCCATGTAAAAAATCTTTTTTTAATATTTTTAAATTGCTAAAATGTTCAAAAAAGCATCTATTATATAATATCAATTTCTGATGTCGCCAA
>NW_015544213.1:3572582-3573012 GCF_001515605.1 Sinocyclocheilus anshuiensis | reverse complement strand
AAAATAAAGTTTATCCCCTCTTTTCTAATGTTGGGATCAGAAGGAAGGCGATGCAAAGACTGTTTTTCCACAGCTTGGCTCTGAACAGCATCTTGGTGTCTTCGGAGCATCTTTATAGTTTGGTTTCTGCGTAAACCTGCATTTGCTGCTCTCATTATTTACACTACATGCGTGAATCGGTGGGCGGGGCTAAACAGGCAGTGATGTAGAATCGGTGGGCGGAGCTAAACAGGCAGTGATGTAGAAGCAGGCGTTGATCATCTTCTGCGGAGGCGGGGTTTAGACACGCTTATTATGTCATAAAGTGACACATTCCACAACCTGTCGTTTTGGCAGATCGGCTTCAATATAAGCTGTTTTTAGACCAACGAGAAAGTTTTGAGTTCTGAAACTTACAGGATGTAAGTTTCAGAACTCAAAACTTTCTCGT
>NW_015544213.1:3566348-3572475 GCF_001515605.1 Sinocyclocheilus anshuiensis | reverse complement strand
TATAGTACAATGACCTCTTATATGTCAAAAGATCAAGGGAATTTTGATTTCTCAGTTCATGACCCCTTTAATGGTTTCCTGCAGCCTTTCACCAAAATAAAAGCTTGTTGGTTTAACATTTGAAAATGAAGAAATTAAGATTATTATAAATATTGTACTGTAAAATAATATATTTATTTTATAATATTTCTTAAATATATGCTTTATTTTACTATGAAATATTACACGCACATGCACACACTTGTATATATATATATATATATTTTTTTTTTTGTTTTTTTGTTTTTTTTACAATTATTTTACAATTATTTTACAGTTATATTGATATATAATCATATAATTGCATATAATCTCCAAATTGTGCGCCCCTAAAAACAAACGGCAAAAATTATAATTCTATATATTAATTATATAATTATATAAATGAATGTATATATTTGAAATTGATATATTAATTTTAATAAAAATAATTACATTAATAATATATAAATGATAAATTTTAAGTTGCATTTGCAATTTTTATCAGGAAAAAATGCTATTAGTTTTTTTTACCCAAATCGTGCAGCCCTACATGGCGCTCTTTAACAGGATTTTTTGCTTCTTTTTTTTCCCAGCATACGGAAGCTCTGTTATACGGATTCCAGTCCATCGCCGAAACGATAGACGTGAACTATTCTGACGTCATCCCAGGACTCATCGGCCTCATTCCAAGAATCAACATAAACAACGTCCAGCTGGCCGACACGGTCATGTTCACAATCGGTGTGTGCTCGCATATTGGTGCTCCTGTATCATTAAAAACACTAATTTCTATGTGTTAGGAATTTTTCATTTATCATCTCAAGCAATTTAGGCTGTTTTCACATGCTTTAGTCCAGACCAGACAATTACACACAATTACTTTACCATGCAGATACCCAGCTTTGTGTTCCAGCCCAGATATTTACCCATTACGTCTCTCCCTGTAGGAGCGTTGGCAGAGTGGTTGGCGGATCATCCGGTGATGTTGAGCAGTGTTCTTCCGCTGGTTTTGCAGGCATTGGGCAATCCAGACCTGTCTGTTTCCAGCGTCTCCACGCTAAAGAAGATCTGCAGAGAGTGCAAATACGACCTGCCTCCGTATGCCACCAATATAGTCGCTGTTTCACAGGTATTACATGCTCTAATGATGATACTGAAACTTATGGGACAAATTTACACAGTTTTTCACCTATGAAAGTCTGTCTTTTTCTCTTTTTTCAGGAAGTGCTTATTAAACAGATCCATAAGGTGAGTTTGTGTTATGAATAAACCCATTTGTTTTTGCTCAGACAAAGGCAGTTTTGTAGAGCTGTAAATGGTAGCTAATAATTTTGTTTATGAAATAATTTAAAAAGTCACTTTGCATGGTATCCTGATTAGGTGTTACACACAAAAAAAGTCAAATTATTTGTCTTTTCCTTTCTGTTAAATTCTAAACGAAACTAAAAGACAACCATATTTACTCTCTTAATACATGTTCATGGTCTTATTTTGCACAACTCATTAGTGCACATTATTGCAAAAAAACATGTTTTTAATTTCAACTGCCTCTGGACCTCACCTTTGTGATATAAAGTTTCAACTTATGCAGTCAAATCTGATTGGTCTGAAATTGAGTCCATAAAAAGTTTTAAACTCAGTATGATCCAATTTAAGGTAATAACAAGTCTTAAATATCTTAAATATTATAAGAAAATTCAGAATTATCATTTTAAGAGGTCTCAAATTTGGGGATGAAAAACAGGATCACAATACAGACTAATGTTTACAGAATAGTGATTATTATTTGCTTATAATTAAAAGTCCCACATTATGCATAAAACATTTTTTTCTGGAAATTGGTGGTTAATAATAAACTGTATCCTGGATCCTGATAATTATATTCCTTCACAGGAAGGAAAGACTAAGAACATTATTCAACCCATTAAATATAGAGATCTTACTAGTATCGGCACAATGATGTATTGCTTTTTTATAAACACATTATCTTTGGATTCTGCATTGGATTCTGTTAGACCTGTTCCTCTTTTCAATCCCTTTCTCTTTCTTTATCTCTAGACGAGTCAGTGTATGTGGTTGATGCAGGCTCTGGGCTTTCTGTTGTCCGCGCTGCCGGTGGAGGAGATCTTGAGGAACCTTCACTCTCTGATCACCCCGTACATCCAACAACTGGAGAAACTATCAGAGGAGACGGTGAGACATTAAACCCCTCGACTGACATCCTCTCAGGCCTCCGGGTTTGTTTATCCATATGTGGGTTTGGCCCGGTTGCATGTGAACAGACCCTGCATCTGCGTGAGCGTGTCATAGGATGGAACATTTCTCAGCAGGAACAGATTGGCATTACTCTGGGCGCTGGAAAAGAAAACCGCAGGAGAAATCGGCTTAATGTTACTGAGAGCCCTGCATGGATTCATATGAAGTAACTGACATTTCAAACACAATATGGCCAGATAGTTGATCTATTTTTGTTGCACAAATAGAAGTTGTGCCAAAAAAAACTGAAGCAGGATCAATGTAAAAACAAATGAAACCGCAGATCAGTGGACTGGCACTCATTTAAATATATCACATTCAAACATTTGCACTTTTACTGCCAAAGCATCCTTTTAAATGTAAAAGCCCTGACATTATTTATTCTGAAGTTCATGCGTGCTAAAATTCCCCATGTTATGTAATCGCAATAAGCTTTGTGCTTTATTACTTTTGATATGAAACAAATTCAAATTCTGTTCATTTGACTACAAATTTCTACACTCTTAAATGTGGAATGACAGTTCAAGTGGCATGTGAACCGATCATCTCTTTCTGTTTACTTCTAGTTATAGCACGAAATAAACATGAGTGAACATCAGAAAGTGTTGAAAGAAACAGTACAACTTACTGAAATGTCTGATGTCTTATAATCGTTTCAACGCAAGAATCATGTTAATAAAACAGTTTGTAAACAATGTCACATAACGTAACATTTACCTCAGGAAAGCCAGAAAAAAATAACTCTTGAAAGGAGCTTTTTGATAAATATATGCACTATATTACATTTTATATTTAAATCATTATATTTCGATGACGAATTCATAGATTATTGAAAAGTTGGTATAAAAACTGCTTTAAACATTTAACATTTGCAATTTATATACAACTCAGTTTATACAATACCAGTTTTTATTTGAAAAACTTTGATTTCACTTTCAGTGTTTCAGTAAAAATTCCATTTTAGTGCATTACCATTTTTTTGTACATCTTAAGATATAATGGTAGGAATAAAATGATTTAATTAGTATTGCACTCCGCTTCATATATACGGCTCAAGATGTGTAGCTTTACCTTTTCTAAGCATTTACACTCACAATTTTCATCTGGTTGAGATAAAAGCGGGCGAAAAAACCCACTGACTTGTATTGAAATTGAATCAGAATGTCACAGCAGACTCTTTTCACTTTAGTGAGCAACTAAAGCACCCTGGCAACCACCTCTTGCATGCATAACCAAACGTCACTCGCAAACATCAAAATCTAGCTTCTAAATACTATTGCATTACATGTATTTTGCATCTTATCAAAATGCATGTAAAATCTAAACTGATTTCACTCCTTTTTCCAGTTCAGCCTCACATCTTGCCTCTTTCTGCGTGCTGAATCTATTTTTTACTTTCGTTTTCTTATACCTGTCCTCCTCCTCTGGTCCTTCCCAGAAAGACATTACATCAGCCTCAGTAAACAGGCTGTGATGGGCTGCTCACACAGTGACCCCTGCTGGTCACAGACGCTATGAGGATGTGTCTGAACACTCAGATCTCATGGGTTGCCTCTGATGCTATTTTCAGAAGGCGCTGTCAGTAAAATTGCTAAAAATACCTAAAGTAAGCAGGACCTTAGTGTACAGTTCTTCACATATTCTTAATAAAACAAATGGTTCTGGCTCTGATATCTGATTGGGTGAGCCGTTTTTAATAGACAATACATGCATGCATCTCTGAAGTCATATAGCTTGAATTCATGAATTATTGGGAAGATTTGCATAACACCACCCAAATGTTCACGCAAAGAAAGAAAGGCGTAACTTTGATTCTCGCTGTAGTATTGTTGCCGCCACCGCCGCCATGGCATGAAGACACTGTTTGTTTCATTGTGAAAGCGAAACTACTTTGTTTGGTCTTCCAAAAGAGGACACAACTAGAAATCGCCGGACGCTCCTTCGTCGAATCCGCCGGCGTCCGCTCACTCCAGCCCACCGTGTGTTTCGTTGTGAAAGCGAAACTACTTTGTTTGACCTTGTGGTTAAGTTGTAGTTACAACACTGTTCCAGAACAGTTCAAACCAAATATTCAGATGTGTGCAGCGCATTTTGCGAAGGACGAGGACTGTTTCCTGATCCTAGGAGAGTAGCCTACAATGCCGGCTGTTCTGGTGAATTCAGTTCTCCTGTTTCCCCTTCGGCGCGCATGCTGACCTTATACAGTCTATGATGCTGACAAATAATCGTAAAAAGACAGTATAAGTCATTATAATCCGTAATTATGTCCCCACTGGATGCAACAAATGCCTCGTTTATAATGGGTTTTATTGGTTTTGTCTCGTCACGCCGGGACACAGCATCACAGTATGGGGTGTAACATTTCCGTCACACGCTTGAGGTATTCGGCCAATCACAACGCACTGGATAGCTGGCCAATCAGAGCACACCTCGCTTTTCAGAACGATGAGCTTTGTAAAAATCAACGCGTTTCAGAAAGGCGGGGCATAGAGGAGAAACAATAATGTACAGTATGTGGAAAATAACGTGTTTTTTTAACCTTAAACCGCATAAACACATTTCATTACACCAAATACACAAAATAATGTTCTTTTTTAGCAACATCATATGACCCTTTTAAAACTACTGAACTTTATTATATAAAAATGATTTAAATGTATTTTTTAAAGTAGGCATTCTTATTCCAATTTAACCTTTGGAAATAAGGCTGGTGCCTTTGTTAAAGGTTTAATTGAGTGTCTCTTTCCTTTTGTGCTTGTGTGTGATGTCACACAGGAAGGAGGTCAGTGTAGCGACTCGCTCTGCCTCTCCGCCAATCACTGAGCTGTTGTCATGGAGCTAACAGCAGTAATTAAACTGCTGGCCTAATGGTTGTTTAACGACTCTTTAATTACCGCTGATGTTCCCAGAAGCGCCGGCACAGAGTGTACATCCATCCCACCCGTCCTGTCCCTGCACCGTTACTATCGCTGAAATTTATCATTTTACTATAGGATTAAAGCTCATATTGTGGGATTTTTCTTGCCCGTTTGAAATGTGTTTGATTTTCTGTTTAGCGTTTCTATTCTATTAATGAGTAATGTTTCTTTGGCAACTAGAATAAAATAAGTTTAAGTTTTTTTTTAATGTATTTTATTTCAGTTAATGTTTATTTATTTGTTTGTTTGTTTTAGTTTTAGTTAACTATAATAACACTTCTATGTAGGGCTGTGCAAATAATCGAATGCGATTTTCATGCGCATCTCGTCAGTAAAGCCGGTTCTGTGATCAGTAAATCTCCAGCACGTGCTTTCAGATTGAGCGGCATTTACTACACAGAGCCGTAGATCACTGACAAGCTATGCAATATCGCGTTTATAATCGGCAATGAATCACCTGCGATTTTGAATGCGATATTCTACAGCTCTTTGTGCTGGAGATTTACTACAGATCACAGAACCAGCTTTACTGATGAGATACGCATTAAAATCGCGTTCGATTATTTGCACAGCCCTACTTCTATGTAGATGCTCAAAGCTCTCTCTCCTGTCCACTGTGCACCAAGACAATTTATTTGAACTAATCTGCAAAAATAGGCAGAAATAGGTTTTTTTGTCTTATTAAAGAGCCCCAGGTTTGCTGTTCTGTTTTTTTTTTTTTTCTTCTGTAGGGTCTGTAATGTCCAGTTTGGCAAAAATTGTTGTGATTTATATATTTAAATAATTATAAAGTAGATATAAATCTACTTTTATAATAGATATAAAAAGATATAAAGTATATAAAATATTTAATAATAGGGGGGAAGTCGTGGCCTAATGGTTAGAGAGTCGGACTCGTAACCCAAAGGTTGCGAGTTCGAGTCTCCGGTCCG
>NW_015544213.1:3555058-3565948 GCF_001515605.1 Sinocyclocheilus anshuiensis | reverse complement strand
GCTGTGCAAATAATCGAATGCGATTTTCATGCGCATCTCGTCAGTAAAGCCGGTTCTGTGATCAGTAAATCTCCAGCACGTGCTTTCAGATTGAGCGGCATTTACTACACAGAGCCGTAGATCACTGACAAGCTATGCAATATCGCGTTTATAATCGGCAATGAATCACCTGCGATTTTGAATGCGATATTCTACAGCTCTTTGTGCTGGAGATTTACTACAGATCACAGAACCAGCTTTACTGATGAGATACGCATTAAAATCGCGTTCGATTATTTGCACAGCCCTGCTTCTATGTAGATGCTCAAAGCTCTCTCTCCTGTCCACTGTGCACCAAGACAATTTATTTGAACTAATCTGCAAAAATAGGCAGAAATAGGTTTTTTTGTCTTATTAAAGAGCCCCAGGTTTGCTGTTCTGTTTTTTTTTTTTTTCTTCTGTAGGGTCTGTAATGTCCAGTTTGGCAAAAATTGTTGTGATTTATATATTTAAATAATTATAAAGTAGATATAAATCTACTTTTATAATAGATATAAAAAGATATAAAGTATATAAAATATTTAATAATAGGGGGGAAGTCGTGGCCTAATGGTTAGAGAGTCGGACTCGTAACCCAAAGGTTGCGAGTTCGAGTCTCCGGTCCGGCAGGAATTGTAGGTGGGGGGAGTGTATGTACAGCGCTCTCTCCCACCTTCAATACCACGACTGAAGTGCCCTTGAGCAAGGCACCGAACTCCCAGCTGCTCCCCGGGCGCCGCAGCATAAATGGCTGCCCACTGCTCCGGGTGTGTGTTCACGGTGTGTGTGCACTTAGGATGGGTTAAATGCAGAGCACTAGTTCCTAGTATGGGTAACCATACTTCACTTATTACTTTATTATTATTAAATTGTAAAAAATGATTACTAAAAACAATATTGATTACTATTCTAATAATACTATTTCCGTGTAAAATAAAAAAGTGAGTTTTTAAGAAAAATAACAATAATTTTATTTTACAGTGCAGCCCTAACTTGGTCTGCCTTTGCGAACAACTGTTTGAGCTCTGCAAGTATGTGAACTTTAGCTACAGACGTCTTAAAGCTAGAGTAGCAGAAATGCTCAGTTTAATCTATGTGATTGAGAGGAAAATGGTCAAGGAGAACTAGATAATGCATGAAATCTTGACTGAATTCATAAGTGGATTTCAGAGAAAAAAATAAAAATTGTCTTTATGCATTGAGATTGTAAAATATGGCCCCTTTAAAATGATAAGGCATATCGAATAACAATTTGACCCTGGTTTCTTTCTTCAGCCAAACCCTTCGAATAAACTGGCCATTATTCACATCCTCGGTCTGCTGTCCAATCTCTTCACCACGCTGGACATCACCAAACAGGAGGAGGAGTCAGGAGAGAATGCCCCGCCCATCAAATCAGCCCCGCCCCAGACAGGCCCCAACCCTGTAAGCACCTTCCAGCCCTCCGCGGTCACTCTGAAGCAGACGTTTGCATGTGTCAGAGGTGGACTAGAGTGTGTTTGTGTGTTTTAGGTGGTGGTGGTGCTCCAGCAGGTCTTTGCACTGATACAGACGGTCCTCAGTAAATGGCTGAATGACTCGCAGGTTGTGGAGGTAAGATTCATCACAAACTCCTTATTCTGCATCATCTCGAGATTGTGCCATAGTTTCCGATGTGTCTTTTCCATACGGATGCAGGACAGATTTAATTCTACTCTCTCTTAGGCGGTGTGTGCCATCTTTGAGAAGTCTGTGAAAACTCTCCTGCATGATTTTGCCCCCATGGTGTCTCAGCTGAGTGAGATGCTGGGGCAGATGTACAGTACCATACCACAGGCGTCTGCACTGGATTTAACACGCCAGGTATAAGACACACACAGAACAGAAGTATCTTTATATAAAGACAGTAATGTCCTGTGGGTCCTTAAAGAAGTTTGATCAAGTTTGAGGCCATAAACAGTCTGAAAAACAAAAGTCTTAATTATCATTTCAAGTCAAGTCACATTTATTTATGCAAAACAGATTTTCAAAGCAGTTTCACGTTAATAAAACAGGAAAATAACAGTGTTAATGTTGTAAATGCATCAGTTATGAAGCAAAGTCAGTTTGAGCTATAAAGCAGCTCTACAGAATATAATAGTGTGATTATTCCGCTCAATTTAGTTCATTGGTTCAATTCAGTTCAGTAACTGTGTCAGTGTTTTAAAGTTCATTAATTATTGTTGAATCATTCAGTTTCGGGACAGAAGAACAGGAATCATGATATAGCCTAATGGGATTATTAAACTTCAAAAGGCTGTGATTGAATTGCGTAAATGTAATCTCTACACGTTCAAAATTTAATTCTGCAGGCTCGCAGTTATAGAGCAGTTCAATCTATGAATGGCACACATTTATGCCAGTAGGTTGCTTATGATCAACTGTTGATGGAATATGACAATGTTTACTTTATGGTGGTTATTTTGTAATATGTTGTATTCATCTTTTTGAATTTCAAAATAAGAGTCCTGGTTTGTTTAAATTTAAGGTCACAAAGTTTTAAATGATGTAACAAAAGTCTGAATTATCGTTTTAGGTCTTATATTTTGGGACAGAAAAACAGGATTGCGATACAATTAAAAGTCTCACATTATGCATAAAATCATTTTTCTGGATATTGTTGGTATTTTGGTTACACAATGAACTGTATCTGGCACTTAATTCAACATGAACTCTTGTAGCTTCTCTCTGAACTGCCCCGTCTAAGACTAAGAACATTATTTAACATGATACTAGTAAAAAATAGATTTGACTAGTATCTGCGCAGTAATCTTTTTATTGCCCTTCTCTAAACACAGTATTATCGTATCAGTAACCTCTAACTCATATCTATGGATATATAAGTATGTAAATAAATTTCATTACATATGTAAATATTTAATAAAACATATCTTGAGCATTTAAACTTGTTTTATAGTTGAATGTGTGCCTGTTTAATTAATAATCTGAATGACAAGATATATTATGAGATTGTATTGGGTTGTTCTATATGGACATATGGTATTAATTTCATTTGTGCAAGCCTTAAAATTCTCAAATTTGATTTTGGAGACTGAGAAAGCTTGAATGTTTTGTGCTGCTTCCGATGAGTTTCGTTTGATTGATTTTGTTCTCTTGCAGATGGTCCACATATTTGCCAGCGAAACGAATCATTTCCCCCCAATCAAAGCGCTGTTTGAATTGGTCACTTCTGTTACTCTGACCATCTTCCAGCAAGGTAGGCATGCTGGGAACATCCAGCTCCAGAGGATGAAGGAAATCACGTGGTTTTGATGTCTTTACTCTCACTGTTTCCAGTTGTTTGCATGTATCTGTTTTTTTTTAAACCCGCACACACAAGCAGAGTTCAGAAATGGGCATGGTCTTATGAAACTGTTCTTGTTTTCTGAAATGGTGTGGTGGCACTTGATCCTTCAAATTTTCACTCCATGAGTTTCACACACGCTTCGATCCAAAAGCGTTTTCACACTGGAGTTTCTGATCTGGATCCAAATGCCTTTGGTCCTGTTTACACCTGGTATTAACAGTCATTTCAGGTGATCTGATTGATTGACAGATGAGTAGGCGGTGCTTCACTGTTGTCTGGAGCACATCAGGATGCATTAGCATTTATGCTCCAAATGCATCTAATTGTGAATTAAATTATTTGACCATAACACAGTTCAGACAATGTTTACATCTGTATTTAGCACTCACAATTTGTGATTGGACCACCTGAGATGGATCTTAATACCAATTGAAAATGGGGTTTTTGAAGTCATATTTTTAATAATGTGATATAATAGTGTGATATAATGTGCACCCAACTGATGCTTTTACAATAGGCTACTCACCATTAGAGCGATACAATAATGGTTAAACTCATAATCACAATTATTTAGCTCAAAAAAATATAATCACTGTTATTAATCACAAGTGTTCTCGTTTGAGAAATTTCTTTTTACATATCCTACACAAATCAAGAGAACATCAAATCATACGCAGGGTTTATTATATCTCCTCTTGATTTATTATATCTGGCATATAATCAAACACTACATTAAGAAAACCGGTTAAACCTTAGGAAGCTTCTTGCAAAGCTAAAACAGTGACATTCCTAATATTAATTACACTAATTCTAAATTATGTTAACGTTTTTCTGTTATGAATGCAGCCCTATTAATGCTGTGTATGCATTCATAAATTGGGGATTTTGCTTTGCACACCTGTTAAACTTGTCTTAGGGCTTCACTCTTTTCATTCCACCACTTCCACCCACTTTTCTTGTTGACCTGAATGAAAAACATGCCTTCTTTTGCTTGATTACTGTCAGCTTGCAGATTCTTCGAGTCAAGTGAGCTTTATTGCCATTCTGCTATATGTAGAGACATACAAAGAAATGAAATGTAATGCAATTACTGATGTAAATCTAATGAAAGGACTTGCACTGAAAAAGATGTAGGATTTACTTTGATACAATTTGCACTCAGAAATTGTTAGTAAATTCCACAAATAATTACAAAGTAACAAGTTACACATTGAATTAAACGTGAAATAGAAATACTGGAATAGTATTTTATTTTAAAACATACTTTGATAATTTTCAATGATAAAAAAAAACATATATTGTATTCATTCAGTGTGTTCCTAAACAAGATATCCTTCATCTCGTCTTATTCAGACTTAAAACACCAACTTGTTTGGCAAATAACCAAATTTTCAATTTTTGGCGGTATCGATTTTCTGGTTTGGACCAACCAGTGACAAGAAGTGTGAAAACAGCCTAAAATTGTCTAGCATGACTCCCTACCACACACACGCACACACACTCTCTCACATAGTTGTTCTTTGCATGTGTCCTCTAGTGCGCTTGCATCCCTCACTTCCTGTTTGTCATTCTTCACATTCTTCTGTTTTAACCACGTCATTTCCAAATCAGCAGAAATGTGAGTGATAACACTCTTATCCCGATGAGGTGACATGGCCGAGAGGACCTGCCGTGGCCTGTGTGTTTGTTTGTCATTTGCTTTCTGTGAAGGGGCAGGGTTTGACGGGTGGGCGGGGTCTTGTTTGGAGTGTGGGAACAGCAAAGGGAGGGAAGTTTGGGACTGACTGCTACCTTGCTCTTCCGGGGTGGCGGTGGGAACCAAGTGCTCACCAGCTGCGGCGGGCCAGTCGGGTGTATGAATTGAATTTACAGACAATGAAAACAAATAAAACGCACACTAAAAAGAAAGCAAGCAACACAGGTGTCATCACAGTAACAGGTGCCTCCTGGGTTCCCACTCCAAACCCACTGTTTCTTTTGTTTTTTTAGGTTTATTTTCTTTCTCTCGTTACTTCTATTTCTTTTCCTTCTTTGTTTCTCCCCTTCAGAACGGACTCATTGATCTGTCTTTTTTTGTTTTTTCTTTTTGTTTTTCGCTACTGCCTTCAAGTTGTTCATGTTCCCTCCTCTTTCTCTGCCCTACTTCTCTCACGCGTGCGATTATTTCCGTCCAGTTGACTTTTCC
Source organism: Sinocyclocheilus anshuiensis (assembly GCF_001515605.1). Taxonomy (NCBI): domain Eukaryota; kingdom Metazoa; phylum Chordata; class Actinopteri; order Cypriniformes; family Cyprinidae; genus Sinocyclocheilus; species Sinocyclocheilus anshuiensis. The sequence goes on along the minus strand of NW_015544213.1, from coordinate 3,560,420 downwards.
TTTCCACATGACTGTTCGATCTGTTTTTTTGCTGTTTGTATATATATTCTTATTATTCTTATTATTTCTTAAGTTTCATCTTTATTATATTTTAGGGCCCAGGGATCATCCTGATATTGTTGATTCATTTATGCAACTCCAAGCTCAGGTGTGTTTTTGGTTTCTTATTTCATTCACTTTGGGTTTCTCTCTTCTCTTTCGCTGTCCCTTTCTTTCTCCCTTCTGTTCTGTGTCACAGGGTCTTTACAGACCCTTGTTTTGCTCGGGCAGTGGAATTGACCTGAGGGGTTTTGCTATTGAATGATTGACAGCTCTTGTCCAATAGTCACACAGACAACAGTCATCTCCTGTAATCCGTGTACATCTCATTCAATCCAAAGATCCTGCTCCTTGTGGCGGTTTATTACACATCAAAACTTGGCTGTGATCGTGTTGTATTTCACAGCATTTCTTTTACAGTGGAGTTGGACTAAATTGTATGTGATAATTAAATAATTATATATATATATATATATATATATATATATATATAAAATGAGCAGGATTTTGCACAATTGAAACCAAACTTAATGTCTTTAGACACATTGATTGTTGCTATTGCATCTAGATAAGAAGTGAGTTAAAAATGTGAGAATACTCAATCGCATCATATGACCCCTTTAAGGGAAGTTAACATGTTATTGTGGGAAAACTTTAAATTAAGTATGGCTAACTAATATAATTTATTTACTTTACTTCAGTACTTTACTACAGTAAAACAGTAATATTGTGAAATATAACAATTTAATAGACCTTGCACTCCTCCACCTTCCGTTTGAGGATGCCCCACAGATGATCAATAGGGTTTAGGTCTGGAGACGTGCTTGGCCAATCCATCACCTTTAAATCAGACCACAGGACATGGTTCCAGTAATCCATGTCCTTAGTCTGCTTGTCTTCAGCAAACTGTTTGCGGGCTTTCTTGTGCATCATCTTTAGAAGAGGCTTCTTTCTGGGACAACAGCCATGCAGACCAATTTGATGCAGTGTGCAGCGTATTGTCTGAGCACTGACAGGCTGACCCCCCACCCCTTCAAGCTCTGCAGCAATGCTGGCAGCACTCATTCGTCTATTTCCCAAACACAACTTCCATCTTCATGTAGAGCAACAATTCTTTTTTTCAGATCCTCAGAGAGTTCTTTGCCATGAGGTGCCATGTGGAACTTCCAGTGACCAGTATGAGAGAGTGAGAGAGATAACACCAAATTTAACACACCTGCTCCCCATTCACACCTGAGACCTTGTAACACTAATGAGTCACATGACACCGGGTAGAGAAAATGGCTAATTGGCCCCAATTTGGAAATTTTCACTTAGGGGTTTAGACATTAATGGCTGTGTGTCGAGTTATTTTGAGGGGACAGCAAATTTACACTGTTATACAAGCTGTACACTCACTACTTTACATTGTAGCAAAGTGTCGTTTCTTCAGTGTTGTCACATGAAAAGATATAATAAAATATTTACAAAAATGTGAGGGGTGTACTCACTTCTGTGAGATACTGTATGTCATACATTTTTTTCTGATAAATAAGTTCAAAAGAACAGCATTAAAATAGAAATCACATTATAAATGTCTTTATTGAAAGTGAAAAAGTGAAAGTGACGTGACATGTGGCCAAGTATGGCGACCCATACTCGGAATTAGTGCTCTGCATTTATCCCATCCAAAGTGCACACACACAGCAGTGAACACACACACACCGTGAACACACACCCGGAGCAGTGGGCAGCCATTTTTGCTACGGCGCCCGGGGAGCAGTTGGAGGTTCGGTGCCTTGCTCAAGGGCCTCAGTCGTGGTGTTGAAGGTGGGAGAGAGCGCTGTACATTCACTCCCCCCACCTACAATCCCTGCCGGTACAAGACTCAAACCCGCAACCTTTTGGGTTACGAGTCCGACTCTCTAACCATTAGGCCACGACTTCCCCAGACTGTGGTACTGTCGCTTTTGATCAATTTAATGCGTCCTTGCGGAAAAAAAGTTAGGTTCAAGATCCCACAAACCCCTTCCACTCCTTTCAGTGTCATTCCAGCCCAAAACCCGATGAAAGCCTAAATTAATTCATCTCAATGAATTGATTAATTGATTCAAATGAGTTGGCTCTCTCGTTTATGTCTTCTCATGAGGCTCTCATGAGGTTCTCCCTCTCTCTCGGTTTCTCTCTCTGTTTCTCAAATATCCTCTCATCCTCAATGAGTTTTTTAATGCATCAGTTGTCTTTATCGTACATGTTACTTAGATTTCTGTTGCATTCAGACCAACTGAGCAGAGAAAGTAGTGATCGAACAGATGCAAAACAAGTGAGAACACTAAAGAGAGAAAAATTCATCATACCTTTAGTTTCTATTGAGTTAAATTTCAGTATTTTAGTTTCTTTGGTGTTGATTTCTTACTTACCTGATCTGTTTGCATTGAATATGTACGTTTGGTTGATTTTCTAGGGCTAGACAGGTGTAGGGAGTGAGTGATGGAGGGTGGGCGGGGCACAGGAGTGATTGACAGGGTTCCAGGGGCGGGGTTTGAGGCATGTGCTCTGTTCATTGACTCTGTCTGATTCGTAGGCCCTCAAACGGAAGCCCGATTTATTCTTATCAGAGAGTCTTGATGTGAAAGCCGTGTTTCACTGTGGTAAGTCTGTTTAAAATGTAGAAACCATGTATGAATGTGTGTGAATGTCTGAGCCTCTGTAATATTTAAAACACAGTCATTTCTCTAATGCCGCTCCCATCCAAAGTGCACACACACAGCAGTGAACACACACACACCGTGAACACACACCCGGAGCAGTGGGCAGCCATTTTTGCTACGGCGCCCGGGGAGCAGTTGGAGGTTCGGTGCCTTGCTCAAGGGCCTCAGTCGTGGTGTTGAAGGTGGGAGAGAGCGCTGTACATTCACTCCCCCCACCTACAATCCCTGCCGGTACAAGACTCAAACCCGCAACCTTTTGGGTTACGAGTCCGACTCTCTAACCATTAGGCCACGACTTCCCCAGACTGTGGTACTGTCGCTTTTGATCAATTTAATGCGTCCTTGCGGAAAAAAAGTTAGGTTCAAGATCCCACAAACCCCTTCCACTCCTTTCAGTGTCATTCCAGCCCAAAACCCGATGAAAGCCTAAATTAATTCATCTCAATGAATTGATTAATTGATTCAAATGAGTTGGCTCTCTCGTTTATGTCTTCTCATGAGGCTCTCATGAGGTTCTCCCTCTCTCTCGGTTTCTCTCTCTGTTTCTCAAATATCCTCTCATCCTCAATGAGTTTTTTAATGCATCAGTTGTCTTTATCGTACATGTTACTTAGATTTCTGTTGCATTCAGACCAACTGAGCAGAGAAAGTAGTGATCGAACAGATGCAAAACAAGTGAGAACACTAAAGAGAGAAAAATTCATCATACCTTTAGTTTCTATTGAGTTAAATTTCAGTATTTTAGTTTCTTTGGTGTTGATTTCTTACTTACCTGATCTGTTTGCATTGAATATGTACGTTTGGTTGATTTTCTAGGGCTAGACAGGTGTAGGGAGTGAGTGATGGAGGGTGGGCGGGGCACAGGAGTGATTGACAGGGTTCCAGGGGCGGGGTTTGAGGCATGTGCTCTGTTCATTGACTCTGTCTGATTCGTAGGCCCTCAAACGGAAGCCCGATTTATTCTTATCAGAGAGTCTTGATGTGAAAGCCGTGTTTCACTGTGGTAAGTCTGTTTAAAATGTAGAAACCATGTATGAATGTGTGTGAATGTCTGAGCCTCTGTAATATTTAAAACACAGTCATTTCTCTAATGCCGCTGTGTTTCGGCCGTAGGAGTGCTGTCACTGAAATTCCCAGAAGCCCCGACAGTCAAATCTACCTGCTTTTTCTTTGTAAGTCAGAGTTTGTCGCAACAACCTTAATTATTATTCACACCAAGAGCACAATACACTTCTTCTGCTCACCAAGACTGCATTTATTTGATGAGAAATACAGAAAAAACAGTAGTATTGCCAAATATTATTACAATTTAAATGAACTGCTTTCTATTTGTATATATTTTAAAATATAATTTATTGCTGTGATCAAAGCTGAATTTTCAGCATCACTCCAGTCTTCAGTGTCACATGATCCTTCAGAAATCATTCTGATATGCTGATTTGCAGCTCAGTTATTATCAGTTATTATTGGTGCTCAATAATTAATAATGGTTGTTATTATTAATGTTGAAAATTAACAATAACAGTTTTTGCTGCTTCATATTTTTGTGGAATCCATGATGCATCTTTTTCAGGATAATTCGATTAAAGAAACATTATAAATGCCTTCACTTTTTTGATCACTTTTGATTCTATCGTGTACCAAGGTGTCCACAAAACTATTAAGCAGCACAAGTGTTTTCAACACTGATAATAATCAGAAATGTTTCTTGAGCAGCAAATCAGCATATTAGAATGATTTCTGAAGGATCATGTGACACTGAAGACTGGAGTAATGATGCTGAAAATTCAGCTTTGATCACAGAAATCAATTAGTTTAACAGATATTCACATAGAAAGCAGTTCTTTTAAATTGTAATAATATTAACAATATTAATGTTTTTACTGTGTTTTTGATCAAATAAATGCAGCCTTGCTCAGCATAAGAGACTTCTTTCAAAAAACTTAATTCCAAACTTTTGTAGTGAATATTGTTTTGATGGAAGACTGAACTGACCAGTTTCAGATCAGTTTGTGTCTTGACCTCCTGTGAAATATACTTTCATAAACAGTAGTGATGTGTAATATTGAATTGTTCCTTTATTTGCGTTGACTGCAGACGGAACTAATACCGCACTGCGCAGACATTCCTCCTGTTGGTCAGGTCGTGCAGGAAGATGGTAAACTCCTCCTGTTGGCTGTACTGGAGGTAAGCTTTCAACTTTTCACCAGAGGTGCACAATGTATGGTGGTTGTTGAGTAATGTAAAAAAAAAAAAAAAAAATGTACAAAAGTCTTGACTGACCTGTTCTTTCATTAGGCCATCGGCGGTCAGTCGTCCCGCAGTCTGATGGACCAGTTTGCGGAGGTGCTCTTCTGTCTGAACAAGCATTGCTTCGCTCTGCTGACGGTGTGGCTCAAAGAAGCTCTTCGCTCACCGGGCTTCCCGTCCTCACGCGTCTCGGATGACCAGAAAGACACGTTCAGCCAACAGGTGCTCAGGTGAGATGGGTTCATGTAGACCATTCCGGATTAGGCATGGGCCGATTACCGGTTTCAAGGTATACCGCGATTTGAAAATGTCACGGTTTCAAAACCGCTAATATTTTCCGTTATACCGTTCCTGCGGTATGCGCTGTTTTTCATGTCTCCTCA
>NW_015544213.1:3539163-3554415 GCF_001515605.1 Sinocyclocheilus anshuiensis | reverse complement strand
ACAACGATACCGTGAAACCGTGATATTTTTGCTTAAGGTTATCATACCGTCAAAATCTCATACCGGCCCATGCCTATTCTGGATAGATGAATATTATTAGTGTTATATTTCATTTTATTATATGTATGTTTTCAGTATGTCTGTACTTTTTCTTTGCACTGGAAGTTCCTGTCACCAAGACAAATTCCTTGTGTCTGTAAACACACTTGGCAATAAAGCCCTTTATGATTCTGATTAACAATTCAAATTTTAAAAGATTTTTAAATTCTTTTCAAAGAAGTCACTTATGCTCGCCAAGGCTGCATTTATTTGATCAAAAATACAGTAAAAACAATAATAGAACTGTTGTCTATATGAATATATTTTAAACCATAATTGTATCCCTGCGATCAAAGCTGAATTCTCAGCATCATTCCTCCAGTCTTCAGTGTCACATGATCCTCCACATGCTCAGGAAACATTTGAAGACAGTTGTGCTGCTTCATATTTTTGTAGAAACCCTGATACGTCTTATTTTTCAGGATTCTTTGATGAATAGAAAGTTCAAAAGAACAACATTTATTTGAAATAGAAATCTTTTGTAGCATTGTAAATGTCTTTAATGTGTTTATTTTATTATTATATTAATATGTGTTGATGATGTAATCGGTGTATTTTTCTCCACATCCACTCAGGGAGCGAGTGAATAAGCGCCGAGTGAAAGACATTGTAAAGGAGTTCACCCTGGTGTGCCGCGGCCTTCACGGAACCGAATACGCAGCGGACTACTGAGCCGCCGCTCAGACGGACACAGAGTGAGAGAAAACCCAAAAAGTACAACTCCCAGAAGCCCTCACTGCGATGCGAATAACACCATGTCAGAACTGACCATCTGAGAGTCAGGATCTTCCTCCGACTCGTCCTTCTCGCTCTCGCTCTCTCTTTCAACCACTCTCTCATTGGATTTTGGGGCATCTGTAGGGCGACATCTCCGCTCTCCGCATCTCACAGCATGTTAGCTGGAAACCGTTCTTTGATTCTCCCACGATCGATCTTCCGTGGCTCTTGGGCTGTTTTCCTTGTGATGATTTGCATCCGTTTGAACGAAGAAATAGTGTTAGTTAAATGTTTTTTATTTTTATTTTGAAGATACTGACATAAAAAGCATATATACAGTATATATATATATATATATATATATATACACACACACACATATATATATATATATATATATATATATATAGAGAGAGAAAATTAGCAGCATATTTGGTGACTAGTAGAGACTGGGCATTACACAACGAATAAGAGAGAGAGCGATGCACTAAGATAAAAAATCAAATTGTCATCATTTACCCAACATGATGTTCCTAACCTGTACATTTTTCTTTAGAAATTCTTCTTCGTGTTTCATTAAAGGAATGTTGGTAGGTACATGCACACTGATAATGGGCTCAGTAAACATATGACATATATTTGAAAATTTATTAAAGGAACAGTTCACCCAAAATTGCTAAAAATTTACTGATAATCTACTCCTCCTCAGGCCATCAAAGATACAGATGAGTTTGTTTCTTCATCAGAACAGATTTGGAGAAATGTAGCATTCCATCACTTGCTCAGCAATGGATGCTCTGCAGTGAATGGGTGCCGTCAGAATAAGAGTCCAAACAGCTGATAAAAACATCACAATAATCCACAAGCAATCCACACCACTCCAGTCCATCAATTAATGTCTTGTGAAGTGAAAAGCTGTGTATTTGGAAGAAACAAATCCATCATTAAGGCATTTTTAACTTTAAACCGTTGTTTCCTCTATCCATAATATTGTTTCCTCCAGTGAAAAAGTCGTCTTATTTGAATCAGGAGAGAAATATGGACAGATCAAGCACCGTTTAAGTAAAAACAGTCAAAAACATTGTTGTGGATTATTATGGATTAAGGGCTAGTATTTTGGCCAGAAGTGGCAGTTTAATGTTAAAACATCTTAATGCTGGATTTGCTTCTTACAAACACGCAGCTTTTGTCTTCTCAAGTCATTAACTGATGGACTGGAGTGGTGTGGATTACTGTGATGTTTTTATCAGCTGTTTGGACTCTCATTCTGATGGCACCCATTCACTGCAGAGGATCCATTGCTGAGCAAGTGATGTAATGCTAGAAACAAACTCATCTGTATCTTTGATGGCTTGAGGGCAAGTACATTTTCAGCAAATGTTCATTTTTGGATGAACTATTGCTGTAAACACATACCGCATGTCTCTCTCTCTCTCTTTTTTGTTTCCGCCCCGCTCCTTGCCGACATGTAGCATGTGTTGCGTTACATAGGGGCCCAGAATGTGTCATAATCAGTGGACGAGGGCTGTTCTATCGTGTTTGTTTACTAGTGAGTCACAGAGTGAGAACAAAGGGAGAGACAGAGACAAATGTACATTAGGGTTTTTTTTTCTTTTTTGTACATTGTTTTAATTTATTAAATACATCTGAGATGGCATCTCTGGGTTCTGTGGTCTGTTTGCATGAATGAAGGTGTGAATGTTCAAATGTTCATCACAAGACTAAACCAAACCACAAGCTCTTCAGGTGAGTATTGGAGTGTGCAATGTTCGACAAGCCCATGTTCTTGGGCTACAGGAATGTTTTTGTAATTTTTACTGCAATTAATATTTCTCAAGAGTGTTTGTTTTTGAAAGTCAGTTGCTGTATGGACTCGAACCTTAAAATCTTGACTGCAAGAAAAACACTATTAAACATACTATTACACTGTTATTGCACATGAAGAGATATAGTAGTTCATGATACATGTTGACCTTTTGTGACAACGTGCCCCAATATAGGCTTTTCTTGTAAATTAAACAGTAGAACAATAATAAGGAACAAGGAATTCATGAAACAGTAACAGTGGTGCTAAATACAGCATACAGTAAAATTCATAAAATGAACAGATGCCCTGAAAACTGATAGAAATGGCAGTGAAAGGTAAATGCAATGCCAGTTGAATCCTTTTGAATCCATGCTGTTTTATTTGATGAAGGGGAGTTACTGCAGTAATTCATATTGACCAGCAGATGTCTCTACAGCTCTGGAGAAACATCGAGAGTTTGTCACAGTGGGAACCAAATGAGAAAGTAGTAGTAAGGATTATTTTTTTGTTTTTTAGCTTTATGTACTCAACATGACCTTGAAGTCTTCACAGACATCAGCTTGAGATGTTATGAAACGGCTGGCTTTTCCAGTTTAATAAGGTATTTTTATTTTTATTTTGCATGGCACCGTTTAATGTTAATAAATTGCATTTAAATTTAAAACATTTAAATTTAGGTTGGGATGCTATTATTTATTTATGTTGTAATTATTTTATATTGTATTATAATTATAATTTTTCATGCATTAGTTCATTCCTTTAAAAGGGAAACTGGAAAATGCATGGAAACAATTTTAGTAGACAAGGTTATATATATATAAAAATGTAATTGTTTATGCGTATGTATATGAAAGACATGGCAGCTGTTTTGTAGAATGGCCCTGGTAATGTACTGGTATTGCGATTCTGTCCAAACAGTGTTCTAAAATATTCTATTGTATTCTATTCTACACGAAGTCCAACTTGTTCCAACGTCTCTACACTGTAAAAAATTATTGTGATTTTAACAGTAAGAGACTAAAAATGCTACAATAAAAACCTATTAACTGGTTAACAGTACGTTTCCATACTATATTCGGTGAATAAATGTAATTAAATTTAATGTAATTTTACAGTAAAATACTGTAAGTTTTTGGAAGTGAAAAAGAAAAAGTCATTATATAATTTACAGTGAAAAGAATGTAAATTGACACTCCCAGAATTCCCTGCATGACACTTCATATTTGATGTTTTTTTGTTGAATTATCATGTTTCTTCTTAGTTTTTTTTGTTATCAGTTGTGTACATTAGGGTTTAATCTTACATATAATGTTGTTAAATTAATGTTTATTGCATTATTTCAGTATCGTGTGTCACCATAATGGGGTTTAGTGTTTGTGTGAATGGCACTGCACCTTCTATATATAAATATTTCCCTTCTCAGCTCGTAGAAAAGCTGTTTGTGATTGGTTCATCATGTGACTTTCTCATCACCACCAGTTTTTGGTGGTTATCAGTGCATTTCAATGGTTCAAAACAGATATTAACACTTCAATATGTTGGTTTATTAACATTACATCAGTTAATGAAATACAGTATTTTATTGTGAATTTAAGTTAAGTCTGTAAAACCTAAAATGCTGCTACCATATTTTTTACAGTGAAGTTCTGGCAACCGGTATTTTACCGTAAATGTCACAGATTTTTTTTTTTACAGTGTAGGTTATCTTGTCGTTTCCCTTATTTTCAGTGTAATTTGGTATTTTCAGTACGATTGCAGTCGTTTATCACTGTGTAAAATAATTATTTTAAACAATGCATTAAAACAATGACCTATTGACACCATTAAATACAATATAACACCTGTATGTCTGGTTTAAACACTGCGTGACGTACAGAACAGGATCTCTGGGTTTGGTCCAATTATAGTTTATTTGATAGTAGGCTGTAGAATTAGCAGAGATTGCCGTTTATGAAATAATACTCAATCTGAAACTTTAAAATTGAGCACAAATTAGTAATCACACGGGATAGGAACAACCTGACGGTGAGTAAATCTTTTTTTTAGGTGTACTGTTCCTTTAAGATTAAAGAGTTTTGATTTTTTTATCTTTTACTTTTGTGTTTGATATTCTGAAATACTTTATTAAATATTTTGTTTATATAAACTTTAACACTACAGTGTATTGGCAGTCGTACCGATAAAGATTTAATGAATTGAATCGAATCATCAGTGAGCGTGAAATTCAGGGACTTTGGGACCAGGGGGAATTCTCTCTCTCTCTCTCTCTCTCTCTCTCTCTCAGGTCTCCTCTGGTGTTCTTCTGACTCTGTCTCTGAAGTCATGGAATCAGACATCACTTCACTGTAAAAAATTATTGTGATTTTAACAGTAAGAGACTAAAAATGCTACAATAAAAACCTATTAACTGGTTAACAGTACGTTTCCATACTATATTCGGTGAATAAATGTAATTAAATTTAATGTAATTTTACAGTAAAATACTGTAAGTTTTTGGAAGTGAAAAAGAAAAAGTCATTATATAATTTACAGTGAAAAGAATGTAAATTGACACTCCCAGAATTCCCTGCATGACACTTCATATTTGATGTTTTTTTGTTGAATTATCATGTTTCTTCTTAGTTTTTTTTGTTATCAGTTGTGTACATTAGGGTTTAATCTTACATATAATGTTGTTAAATTAATGTTTATTGCATTATTTCAGTATCGTGTGTCACCATAATGGGGTTTAGTGTTTGTGTGAATGGCACTGCACCTTCTATATATAAATATTTCCCTTCTCAGCTCGTAGAAAAGCTGTTTGTGATTGGTTCATCATGTGACTTTCTCATCACCACCAGTTTTTGGTGGTTATCAGTGCATTTCAATGGTTCAAAACAGATATTAACACTTCAATATGTTGGTTTATTAACATTACATCAGTTAATGAAATACAGTATTTTATTGTGAATTTAAGTTAAGTCTGTAAAACCTAAAATGCTGCTACCATATTTTTTACAGTGAAGTTCTGGCAACCGGTATTTTACCGTAAATGTCACAGATTTTTTTTTTTACAGTGTAGGTTATCTTGTCGTTTCCCTTATTTTCAGTGTAATTTGGTATTTTCAGTACGATTGCAGTCGTTTATCACTGTGTAAAATAATTATTTTAAACAATGCATTAAAACAATGACCTATTGACACCATTAAATACAATATAACACCTGTATGTCTGGTTTAAACACTGCGTGACGTACAGAACAGGATCTCTGGGTTTGGTCCAATTATAGTTTATTTGATAGTAGGCTGTAGAATTAGCAGAGATTGCCGTTTATGAAATAATACTCAATCTGAAACTTTAAAATTGAGCACAAATTAGTAATCACACGGGATAGGAACAACCTGACGGTGAGTAAATCTTTTTTTTAGGTGTACTGTTCCTTTAAGATTAAAGAGTTTTGATTTTTTTATCTTTTACTTTTGTGTTTGATATTCTGAAATACTTTATTAAATATTTTGTTTATATAAACTTTAACACTACAGTGTATTGGCAGTCGTACCGATAAAGATTTAATGAATTGAATCGAATCATCAGTGAGCGTGAAATTCAGGGACTTTGGGACCAGGGGGAATTCTCTCTCTCTCTCTCTCTCTCTCTCTCTCTCTCTCTCTCTCTCTCTTAGGTCTTCTCTGGTGTTCTTCTGACTCTCTCTCTCTATCTGGTGTCTCCAGACTGGAGTCATGGAATCGGACATCACTTTACGTCCTACGGTCTGATCCTCTCGGGAATCATCGGAACTGATGGGATATTTAAGGATGTTTTTCCCTGATATCTCATATTCACTGCTGTTGTTGGGAATCTCGTGTCTGACTGGCTTCACTAAGACTTCACAGGAGTTCTCAGGTACTAAACACCACCATCATCATAATCACCTACAAGAGTTTGTGTAATTACACTTTATCATACATGTAATATATACAGTGGGGTCCAAAAGACTGAATAATTAATGAAAATACTTCTGTTTTGCATTTAAAAATAAATATAATATTTGCTTTACATAGGCCTAATTATATTATCAGAGTAACAATTTGGAATTTGACTGAGACTTTGAATTGAAGCAACATAATGTCTTTTGAGCCCCTTTGTATATTATATATGATATTCATTGTATGCGATAAATGCATTGATTTCATGAGCACTGATAGCTGTGCATATTTAGACTTAGATATAAGACTATGTCTTTTTAAAGCATGATGAGAAGATCTACATCCACAGCACTACTTGAAACGTTTCTCTTTAGTTTATGAAGGTTGTGTTTGGTCAGTGAAGACATTAAGGACATAACCGAGATGAATTGATCAGAAACAGCTGTGATGTGGTGAGTGAAGACAGATCTCAGTGTGCAATGGCATTCTGTGTTTGTTTTTATTAGGATTTTGTTTGCATTTCTCTTCTTAATTCACTTAAATCTGCACAGCTTTGCTTTGGATGAAAAATAAACATCATGTTGTTGTTTTTTGAGTACCACAAATGAATCTTCATTGACGGTTAGGTTTATTTGTATAGTGCTTTACACAATACAAACAGATTCAAAGCAGGTTTATAGAAGATAGAGTCTTACTGGGTGAATCTCACGAAACCTGTTAAAGCCATGTCAGGATATTTAAAAAAAAATAGTCTGTGAGTGTTTTATTTATTTATTTCAGGGTTATTATTATCGTGAAACTAAAACATTTTCATTATAATATAATATAGTCATAAAAACTATATAGATATATATATAGTTATATCTATATCTGTCACAAAACTTGTTGATAAAAAAGTCAAACAATGTATTTATTTATTTGTTTATAGAATTTAAAATAAAAAAACAAGCCTATTTTTGCACTGTGACATTATTTTCATGTCTCATTACTGTCATGTGAAGAAAATATTTATTATTTAAATTGTAAAAAATGTATATGTCACGGTAGTGTTTGCCGTTTAATTTCTGCTTAAATTAAAACAAATCTGCACAGAATGCTTTTATTATATTAAAGTAACAAGACTCAGTAAATATCAATGAGAATAAGAACAACAACAGGACTCATTACAAGAAGGAGAATTGTGAGGCAAATGTGTTTAAATAATGCAACAAAATACAAAAGATAAAACAAAATTCTTAGGTGAAATATGAGCAAGACTTGCTTTTGTGAGGTTCACCCTAATACGACTGCACGGTCCTGTCAATGAAAGACATATCAGTGGAAGATTGTTAGTTATTTTCAGCCGAACACACAGAGTTGTTGTTCTGTCGGGTCACACGGGACTGTCCTGTGACTCTGAAAGACTCTCACACACTCTGGAATGTCCGTTTGATTGACAGGTGCTTGACAGAAGCTGTCGATGGAGACGGAGCATCTGTTGCCAGGCAACAGGCCTGTACATCTGTCCTACAGGAACTTTGTGCCATTGTGTGTGTGCTGTGTTTTATCTTGGTTAATTAGCTTCACACACACACACACGCATTTAGATTCATTGTGTGGGTGTTCACTACAGTGAAAGTGCTCATAAAGCTGTAGGCGGGGCTTACAGAGGTGCTGAATGGGATGTGTGGCTGTTAAAGGGTCAGGAGGTCAACTGAGGTCAAACCGTTTGATGATCCCAATACACCATTACGACTAGAGGAATGTCTGTCTGTCTGTCGTACTGTCATTCATGTGCTTCAGTCTGTAAGTCAGCATGAAATGGCATTTAAAAGTGCACTAAGTAAGTTTTATTCACTGTAAAAATGTTATGGAAGGAATGAGCAGAGTCCTTGATAGATGTGTAAAATAAATGGAAAAAAATGTAGTTATATCAAAAAAGTGAAACTGAATACTTAGCTGTAAGTATAGGGCGCAACTTAATTTTATGCATCTGAATCAGATTTGGCTTGTGAATTAATAATGAATTAATTATTACAGTTTATATATTGTAATCATTTATTATAATATATTATTATAATATTAATTATAATTTATAATTTATTGTAATATGCATTAAATAATTGTTTACAATTTTTTATAATATTTAATAATATATTGTTAAATAATGTGCACTAGTTAAAGACCTGGAATATGAATTAAGTAAGTAGTGTTTTCTTCAAATCAGTGTCATTTTAGTATATTAACATAATATAGCTTTTAGTAATATTTTGAATCAGTTTTTGTTTTTATATTTCCATGTATTTATTTATTTATTTAGTTTTATATTAATTTTAATTTAATTTCATTTGTTTTAATTTTAATTTTAGTTGAAGTTTTTGTAATTTGTTGTGTTCTTGTCATTTAAGTGTTTTTTAGTTTTTATTCATTTTTATTTCAGTTTTAGTTATTTTAGTACTTAGTTTAATATTTAGTTAAACTAAATTACAGTGAAAAAGATTTGGTCTTGGCAACAATTTTTTAAATATATTTTATTTCAGTTAACATTTATTTTATTGAAAGTAACGAAAATGCCTTTTTAACGGTTTTAATTTTAGCTTTAGTTTTAGTTAACTATAGTAACCCAGCTTCCGATTTGGACTGTCTGTGAAAGTGTAAATATTTTTTGGCAAAATATTTTCTTTATAAGTTCATCTGTTACCAAAAGCTCATGACTGTGGTCACATTATGAGTCCAATCTCTCGCTGCAGCCAAGATGGAAAAATCTTGCTGCTGGAAGAGAGTAAATGCTTGAAATCTTAATTTTAGCTTTAGTTTTAGTTAACTATAGTAACCCAGCTTCCGATTTGGACTGTCTGTGAAAGTGTAAATATTTTTTGGCAAAATATTTTCTTTATAAGTTCATCTGTTACCAAACGCTCATGACTGTGGTCACATTATGAGTCCAATCTCTCGCTGCAGCCAAGATGGAAAAATCTTGCTGCTGGAAGAGAGTCAATGCTTGAAATCAGAGAGTTTAGCTGAGGTGAGAGGCGTTCTAATAACCTTTGTAATCCAGAAAGCCAAGAGGTTAGAGGTGTGTGTGTGTGTTTTCTCAGGGACTTTGTTCCGGAGGTGGAACATGAAACCGCTGCCTTCTGTTTGTAGAAAAGACCCCCTTCCCCAAACTCCAAGGCCCTTTTTCACATCCGGACCCCTCTCACATACACACTTATCTTTACTGTGCTGTTAATTATCAGTGTTTGCTAAATCAAGCATCACTAATACTACTGTTCATATATAATGTTTGATTTATGACTGTGGAGTTTGATTATGGAGTTGGAATAAACCCCAAAACATTAAATCATCCTGTATATGAATGATTCCTAAAATCATCTGTCTTGTTGAGGAGAGGTGTGCTGTAAAACAGGTGAAAAACTCCAGACTTACATTGAAGGATGGGTTGATGCTGCCCTATCTAGAGACCAGAATATTGACTTGAGAAGGGACTCCTTTGACCAGTAAGCAGTCACTAGAAAACCCCAGCAACAATATAGAAACCACAACAATGTACTGGCAACCACACAGAACACACTAGCAACTGCGTATTAACCAGCCAAAATACTTTGCTGCTCAGGTGAGCACCACACACAATTTCTTCGGAAAATTAAATTATCTAGTTTTGATAATTGTCACATACCATCAGAGACACATACCGTATGTTGTGCAGGAGCACTTTATCAAAACACCTCTCACACACACACACAGAGGTGAGTTGTGTCTGAGCACATCCTGTGGTTGTGTTGTTATGTCTACAGCAGAACGCTGTGTGTGTGTGTGTGTGTGGTCCTGGTATTTCCTACATAGTATGGATAGTAATACTGGTAAATTTTGACCTTGTGGGGACATTTTTTGGGACCCATGAGGGTAGGATTATGAAATACGCATATGAAATGTCCCTATAAAACATGTAAACCTGTGTGTGTGTGTGTGTGTGTGTGTGTGTGTGTGTGTGCGTGTCATATATTAGCACCTCAAAGCCTCAATGTCTTTATTGTCTCTCTTTCACTTTTGATCATTTTAATGCGTCCGTGCTGAATAAAAATATTAATTTCTTTATTAAAAATCTTACTGACCCCAGTCTTTTAAATGGTAGTGTATATATTTTTATTTCAGTTTAAGTCATAATTATCAGCTTTAGTGTACAGTCCTCAATTAAATAATGAAGTAAATGTGTTTTAATATTGAGTGTTGACCTTGTTTTTTTAAAACTCATTAGTCTTGCTCGTTATTTTGTCATTAGAGCTTTTTTTGTGGTGACTTTGTGGACTATCTGAGGTATGTTCGGTCATTATTTTAGCAAATCAGTTTGGTGATGCTATAGTGCTGCAGAAATAATATCAGCTTTGTTTCTCTCACGATCCAACATCGCTTAACCTGCTAACCACAGAGTTAAGGTTTGACTGGTTAATATGGTCCAGTAGCCCCTGATAGTTGTAACTACAGCACGAGTTCAAAAGCTGCAGTGTATTCTGATTAGATAAATATTTGTGCATTATATTATTGTACATGTATATTATATGATGTTATATTGGAGCAGAGCAGCTGAGATGAGTGGGAATGATAATGGACCGCTCTATCAGCTGTTACACATCTACAGATTCACATTTTTGACAAAGGAAACGATAGATGATAGATGGATGCATAAATGAGCAATGAGAGAAAACAGAAGTAGAAAAAGAGAAGAGAGCTGGTTTCGTTCACAGCAGAGCTGGAGGAGCAGAGGAGAACAAGGAGCTTTTGTTTAGTTGATCACATCCTGATCCTTTAAAACTCTCTCGCTCATAGAGAAAAATAGCCATAAAATCACTCTTTTTTTTTCCCCCTTTGATACACTCTGGTTTATTAATTTGTGTTGTTTCAGATTTACCTGCATTTAAACTGCACATACAAAAACTCAACTGTGATTGATTGCTTTACATTTTCAAGCAGTATTTTTTCTTGAAGGGGTCATGAACTGAGAAATCAAAATTCCCTTGGTCTTTTGACATATAAGAGGTCATTGTACTATGAAAAACATCCTGTAAGTTTCAGAACTCAAAACTTTCTAATTAGTCTAAAAACAGCTTATATTGAAGCCGATCTGCCAAAACAACAGCTTGTGGAATGAGTCACTTTATGACGTAATAGTGTGTCTAAACCCCGCCTCCGAAGAAGATGATCAACGCCTGCTTCTACATCACTGCCTGTTTAGCTCCGCCCACCGATTCTACATCACTGTCTGTTTAGCCCCGCCCACCGATTCACGCATGTAGTGTAAATAACGAGAGGCAAATGCAGGTCTACGCAGAAATCAAATAATAAAGATGCTCCGAAGAAAACAAGCTGTGGAAAAACTCAGCCTTTGCATCGCCTTCCTTCTGATCACAATTCAACACAGGATTTTCAGAAAGATTGAAACTAAAAGACGATGTTGTGCTGAATATATTGGATCTTACAGTAATGTCGCACCACACAAGTGTGAGGAACTGTTTTTATTACGTGCTCACTATTGCTTTGTCTGTTATTGCAGATCGTTTGATGTGTACTGAGTATTTATGCATTTTTAACCTAAATCACAGCAGCGTCCATCTATGAAGGCTGTAGCTGTCAAACACACACAACTGTTAGCCAATCAGAGCGGTGGGCGTTTACTTCTGAATCTACAATCACCACGTCTACAGTATTCAAACAGAGCGTTCTGATGAGGGGGTCAAAACAGGACATAAAGAGATATCTTTAAAGAGATCTTTTCATAAAAAGATATTTTAAAGAATGTTGGTAATTTCCGTTGGAAGTCATGGGAAGCAAAACTGTTTGGTTCTTCATCTTCAAAATATCTTGTTTTTCTGTTCAGCAGAAGAAAGAAAGTCTTGCAGGTTTGGAAAGACATGAACAACATCAATCATTCATTTTTAATTTTGGGGTGAACTGTTTCTTTAAGGTTGATTTCGCCCAAAATACAAATCATAATTTGCTCACTGCTGCATGACGATTCTTGCAGGGGAAAAAAATAACAGCGTACAAGTTTGAAACGGTATGAGACTGAATCAGTAACAACAGAATTTATACATTATTTTTGGGTGAAATAGTCCTTGAAAACGCTCATATCTAATCTAAGCTCCTTCAGCTGACCTCTGTGTTTAATTCATTAGCAGCTACTAATCTCTATTGTAGTGCCATGTTAACACTCTCTCTCTCTACACACTCACTCACACACACACACACACACACACACTCACTCACTCACACACACACACACACACACACACACTCACACTCACACACACTGACTCACTCACACACACACACACACACACACACTGTAGTGTGTTTCCTGTTCTCTAAGGTCACGTGAGGTCATCCTGAGGTTAATGGCAGTTTTTAAACTAAATCATCTATTTATTTTGAGCTTTGATGTGACCGCTGTCCATTTATTTGCGCAGTGTTTTCCCCGCGAGCATTCGGCATGTGGTTTAGGGTGTGTTTGTGCTTCCTGATGGCTGGAGATCTTCTCCTCACAGCTGCGTTTGGGTTTTGAGGGAATTGCTTCTCAATATCTCCTCTCTCATGTTAAACTCTGCTCTATAATTTTCCAAAAATATCACCAGCGGCAGTAGAGGTGCTTTAGTGCTGCTCCAGTGAGTCAAGTAAAGACTTTCTGAGGACTAAAAATGATTAGCCGCACCGCTTTGGCTCTTGGCACATTATAAGCACGTGTTAATGAATGTTCAAAATAGATTAATTCTTTTATTCAGTAAGGATGCATTAGATTGACCAAAAGTGACAGTAAAGACATTTATAATAAAGTTACAAACATTTTTTTTCAAATAAATGCTGTTCTTTTGAACTTTCTATTCATAAAAGAATCCTGAGAAAAACGTATCACTGTTTACACAAAAAGCACAACTGTTTTCAACGCTGATAATAATCAGAAATGTTTCTTGAGCAGCAAATCCGCATATTAGAATGATTTCTGAAGGATCATGTGACATTGAAGACTGGAGTAATGATGATGAAAATTCAGCTTTACATCACAGGGGAAAAAAGTACATTTGAAAATATATTACAGTAGAACACAGCTATTTTAAACTGTAATAATATTTCACAATATTACTGTATTTTTGATCAAGTAAATGCAGCCTTGGTGAGCAGAAGAGACTTCTTTTTAAAAATATTTAAAAGTCTTACCGACCACAAACCTTTGAACGGTAGTGTGTGTGTATATACATAAATATTTAAATATATAATATATATAAATATTTCCATTTGTTGCCATTTTAATTCTATTCGGTCATATACAAAACAAATATTATTTAACATTATTTTGATATTCTATCATGATATCCTGCTCGTTCCACCCTGTTATGCCACATTATATTAATGTTCATTTCATATCTGCTGAATTTTTTTCTTTTTGTGTCCCTGAATGTCCCTGGTACATGCTTCTTCCTTTTTGTGAGCAGTGTCTGTCTATGATGGTGGCATTCTGATTGTAGTTTCCGCTCATGGTGAATGTTAAATGTTCAGTGAATGAGAAAAACAGGACAGACACACACACACACACACACACACACACACACACTCACAGACAGCTCACCTGTCACAAATAACACTGAACGGCGATCAGACAGACTGCTGGATTGTGTGTGAGGGTGCGTGTGTCTTCATGTGTCGCTGTGTTTATTGTGTTTTGCTTTACATTTCTCTGCAGACGTGTGGAATTCAGCCGTCATCTCTCTCCACCAATCAGAGCGCAGCATCATTTAAACAGAGGGAAAGTCCAGCACAACTAACACACACACACACAGACACACACACACACACACACACACGGCCTGTTTTCTGTCTTTTCCTACTGACCGTCCCTCATCCGGCTCCTGTGTTTTAGGGCACTGCGTAAATGACCCCCTTTTTATCCCCTCACATCACATGATTGGGCACATGACATGTCACTTCCACTTTCTCCACTTCGTCCTCTTTTTAGGCTCTGTTCTGAATAGCCGTCTCTAATACTCCCTTGCTTTCATACTATTTTTGCAGTAACACTGTATCCCACAATGCAATGCACTCAGCTTGGCATAGATCTATTACCACTTTGTAACATCCTCTTGACTCATTATTTGACATAAAATTATTTAAAAACACTGGGATAGAAATTAGAAGTGAAAAATAACTAAATAATTGTAACTGGGTTCCACTTGCAAAATTTAATGTTACATGAAGTCATGTGACAATAGTGTATCATACTAAACTAATATAAACTGAATAAACATAAATTAAGCTAAATAGAAATGTAAAAAAAAACATAAACAATTACTAAAACTCAAAATTAATAGAAAAAAAATGTGAATGGAATTGAATATATCTTGTAACATCATCTTGACTCATTATTTGACATAAATCACAGAATTTAATTAAAGGCAATTATTAAAAAAAAAACAGGATCAGAAATTAGAAATGAACAATGACTGAATAATTATAATAACTTGCAAAATTAAACATATAACTATGTAAATATGTTTCAAGGTACTAAAATTACTAAATATTAACTGAAATAAATATAATATAAATAGGAAAATGAAATATTGAATACAATTATTTAGTTTTATTTTATAAAATAATATAAAGATAAATATAAATATTTAAAAAAATAAAAACAAACTGAAAATATTTAAAAAAAATCAAAATATAAATATATACTATAATAGTATATAAATAAAAAAA
>NW_015544213.1:3534794-3538986 GCF_001515605.1 Sinocyclocheilus anshuiensis | reverse complement strand
TTTTTTCAGGATTCTTTGATGAATAAAAAGTTAAAAAGAAGAGCATTTATTTAAATTAGAAATATTTTCTAACAATGTACACTACAGTTCAAAAGTTTGGGGTCAGTAAATTTTTATTCTTTCTTTTTTTTTAAAGAAATTAAAACTTTTATTCACCAAGGATGTGTTAAATTGTTAAGAAGCGATAGCAAAGATTTATATTGTTAGAAAATATTTATATTTTGAATAAATGCTGTTCTTTTTAACTTTTTATTCATCAAAGAATCCTGAAAAAAGTATCGCAGTTTCCAAAAAAATATTTGGCAGCACAACTGTTGCTAATTCTAATAATAAATCAGCATATTAGAATGATTTCTGAAGGATCATGTGACACTTTATACTGGAGTAATGGCTGATGGAAATTCAGCTTTGCATCACAGAAATAAATTATATTTTAAAGGATATTAAAATAGAATCCATTATTTTACATTGTAATAACATTTTGCAAGATTACGTTTTTTTTCTGTATTTCTGATCAAATAAATGCAGCCTTGATGAGCATTAAAAAACATTACAAGTCATACTGATCCCAAACTTTTGAACAGCAGTGTATATAATATAAAGTTTATACTTTATGAATTATACAAATAGTATGTGGCATGCTAAACAATAGTATGCCATGATTTAATGATTATGAGTGGCCTCTTAATAGTATGTTATTTCAAACACTCTTTTGCACATCGATATCATATGGTTGTCAGTTTGTATTGTGTTGATTTTTCAGAGGAATCATGATTGTACGGTCCTCTGTTCCCTGCAGCAGTGGCTCTGTCTGTCTGTTTTGACCTGGTTTTGTTCTCGTCTTCAGTTTATTGTGTTGCATTCAGGTAAACCTCCACCTGAGCTGCTTTAGAGCGCTTCATATTGGTCTGATCGCTGGCCTAGAGGCCGCTCTCTGATTGGAGATCCCACGCAGGTGTTGTCTGTCGTTTGAGCTGTGATTGGTGAAAGGAGCTGTCAGTCAACGGCTGGAATGTTGGCTTCTGTCTGAGAACAATAGCAGGAAGGATTGTGTTCGGAAAGCCTAAAGCTCTCGGAGGAATCCCGAGTGGATTGTAGAGCATTCCTTTCATGAGCAGGAGAACAGGCCTGCTGTATTACATTGTTATTTGATTATTCGTTCATCTGAAGCACATCATTATGAATGCATTCGAGTAGCTCTGTGTGACATTTATTTGAGGCCGAACACCACAACATTACACAAATAGTCACCATGTTTATTTTCCTATTTTAAATATATATTGTAATGCAATGCAACTTTATTGTGCTTTTCAAAAAATCTTTTCATCTTAAGCTCACATTTATGATTAGCATCTCTGTTTGAGATTAACACAATGAGTTTTTTGAGTGGACTTTATCACTCTGACATCGCATGATGCAGTTAGAATTGCGAGTTCATAAATCACGCAATTACATCTCACTTTTTTCTCGTAAATTCTGAGTATATTTCTCACTTTTCTGACTTTTTGTTTCTTGCACTTCTGAGTGTATATCTCACATTTCTGAGAAAAAAAGTACAAATTGTGAGATATAAACTAGCAATTTATTGAATTTATTTATTAGGATTAACCCCTTGAGATGTGTCATCTCGTTTTTGAGGGGGAACATAATCACAACATTATAACAAAAAACAAAACACAAATTAACACAATTGCAGTTGCAAGACCTAAATGTACAATTTGGAGAACAAAAGTTGCAATAACTTTTTTTTTTATTATTCCATGGCGGAAACAAGCTTGGTTTCCACAAAAATATGAAGCAGCAAAAAAAAGTTTTCAGCATTCATAGTAATCAGAAATGTTTCTTGAGCAGCAAAACAGCATATCAGAATGATTTCTGAAGATCATGTGATGCTGAAGACTGGAGTAATGATGCTGAAAATTCAGCTTTGACACAATAATAAATTACACTTTAAAATACATTGAAATATAAAATAGTTATTTTAAATTGTAATAATATTTCACAATATTACTGTTTTTACTGTATTTGTTTTTTTACTGTATTTTTTTTTTTTTTTACTTTTATATAAAAAACATTCCTTTAGATTTATTCAGAAGTCTATAATATGTCCTCATTTTGATAGCTAAGGAAGTGTGTGTGTGTGTGTGTGTGTGTGTGTGTGTGTGTGTGTGTGTGTGTGTGTGTTAGAGGCTTTGGTGGTCCGGTCTCTGCAGGTCTGGGCTGGTTGTGTGTATATTGAGGTAATGTTTAGTGCTTTGTGTGTCTGTGTGTTTCCATCCTTCCTTTGGCAAACAGAGCTGTCATCACTCACTCAACACGGAAACCTGTGTGTGAATCGCTTCTTTCCGCTGTGGAGTTGAACTGTCAGGATAAAACACTTTCTTTGTTGCAGCTGCATAAACAGAAAGTGAAAGCAAACATTGAACCGTACTGTTTTTTTCTCATATGAAACCATTTAATATAGACCTTAGCAACCACATAGCAACACATATCATTGGCGGATTGCAAGGACTGCAAATTCAGTTTTCTTCAGAATTTGCTGATGAGATGTGAGATGATCATTTATGGCGATGCTGATGTGTATGGATGGATTATCTTATGGATCTGTTTTTTTTTCTTTGCATGGAAGGTTATCTGTCGCGTGTGCTGAGGAATTACACCGAACAGGCGTGTGACGGAGAATTCCTGACTGTTCGCTGCCCGCCCAGAACCTCCATCACCGTCCAATCGGCTTTCTACGGCAGAACAGACCCCGCCCACTCACCTCAGTGCCCGTCCCCTTACAGCAGTGCTGGACCACGCTCAGTGCATGACATCACTTCCTGTCATGTGTCCACATCCTTGCAGGTAAATAGTGATAAGAAATTCAATCTTTACACCATCCACACAATTCCGGTGTTATATACTATTATACTATTTATTAAGATTTCAGTTTTCATATTATTTTGATTTAAGTCAGAGTAATGTTGTTATGTGCGTTTGTCATTTTAATATTTAAAATGTAATATTATATATTTGTTTTATATTTTTCTATTTATATAAATAATATTTGTTTTTTAATATTTCTTTTAGCTTTAATTTTTTAAATTTCAGTTAAGGTTAAGTTTTTGTAATTTTTTGTACTTTTGTCTTTTTTTAATAATTATTTCTGTTTAGCTTTCATTTATTTTATTTCAGTTTTTCAGTTTCATTTTGTTTTGCGCTTTTGACATTTTTATTAGTTATTGTTTTTTATATTTCTGTTTAACTTTTTTCCAACTTTTAAGTTTGTCATTTTGATTTGGTGCTTTTATCATTTTATTAGTTATTTTTAACATTTTTATTTAGGCTTTCATTTATTTATTATTTCAGATTTTATGTTCTAGTCATTTTGTTTTAAACTTTTGTCATTTTATTAGTTACTGTTTTTTTAATATTTCTATTAAGCTTTAATTTATTTTTAGTTTAGGTAATTTTAGAACTTCAACTTAAATTTATTTTATTTCACTTGCCAAGGCTCCGTTTCTTATTTTCATTTTCATCTTATTTTCAAGTTTTTTTTTTAAGTCTAAGTGTTTCATCTAATATTAATATTTTACCTAATTTTAGCTTTATTTCAATAAATGAAAATGTTTTTTAATAGTTTTAATTGTATTTAACAACAAGAACACTGATTCCAGATGAATGAAATCAAGTCATGCCCTAAACTTTTTTTTCTTGTTGCATATTGTTGTTTCACTCAGAAATAAGTCACATTAAAGAAGTAAAAGGGTTGTGGAAACTGTTTCATGTTGACTTTAGTAGATGGAAAATTTTCCATATCTTCTTACTTGTGAATGTGTATGAATTTACAGTGTGTTGCACAGTATCGTAGGCTGTGTTTTGTTTTTGTGCGTTAAATGTATTTTAATATCCAGACATAGCTGATGAAGGTGTGTGTGACTGATTTATGTGACAGTAGCTGGTTTGAACAGCGGCGTCTCTGACAGCACACACACGTGTGATTTACACTTACACGCTCGCTAAAACCACACGCTATAAACACACGCATGTACAGCACTGTGTGCTGGAGTAAAATTACACTCACTGTGTTTTTCTGCCCGGAGGGAAGGAAAAATGAAAGGCGTGGAATGTATGTACCCGAATAAAAACATGCTGTCTGTCTGTCTGTGTCTGTCTGTCTGGATCTGTCTGTCTGTCTGAGTGTGTGTGT
>NW_015544213.1:3530789-3534784 GCF_001515605.1 Sinocyclocheilus anshuiensis | reverse complement strand
TCTGTCTGTCTGTCTGTCTGTCTGTCTGTCTGTCTGTCTCTCTGTGTCTGTCTGTGTGTGTGTGTGTCTGTCTGTCTCTCTGTCTCTCTGTCTGTCTGTGTCTGTCTGTCTCTCTGTCTGTCTGTGTGTGTGTGTGTCTGTGTGTGTGTGTGTGTGTGTGCTATCTGCCTGCCTGTCTCTATCTATCTATCTATCTGTCTGTCTGTCTGTCTGTGTCTGTCTGTCTGTCTGTCTATCTGTCTGTCTCTCTGCCTCCCTGCAGAAGATGCTGGATGAATGTGAGGACAGGCGGAGATGTCAGGTTCTTGTCAACAGTCGTTTGTTCGGGACAGACCCCTGTCCCACTGTCAGAAAATACCTCAGTGTGTGGTTCAAGTGCAGGCCGAGTGAGTCTCTCTCTCTCACACACACACACACACACACACTTTAATTCTCCTCCATCGCTTGTTTTCAGCAGGTTATTGTGTTCTGGGAGCTGAGCAGAGAAATCTGTCCACTTCTGTTCTTCCTCTCATGCAGGTCTGAAAAATAAAGCTCTGCACCTCAGTTACGGGTCACTGTGTCTGTTAAAGCTCTACAGATACACACACAGGCTCATTTTAAAGTCAAGTTGAAATAAAATTTGGTCTTTTACTTTCTTTGTTAATACATTCGTCTGACATCACCAAGCCCTCAAACGCATATTATTCATGATAAAATGGATAAGAAGTCCTGCCCAGTGTTGTTTTCGTATCATTTAGATACTATTATAGTTTTTTTTTAAGACATTTTGAATTGTTTTCCATTTTCTTTTTAATTTTAGTAAATTTTTTAGTCATTTTGTTGTGTGCCTTTCTCATTTTTATTAATTGTTGTTACCAAGGCTACATTTATTTGATTGAAAATACCGTAAAACAGTAATATTGTAAAATATGATTATAATTTAAAATAAATGCTTTCTTTTAAATTAAATTGTGCATCTCTAGATGAGCCTTGCCATCACAGGAATAGATTACATTTTAAAATATATTTAAATAGAAAACTTTTATTTTAAATTGTAGTAATCTTTCACAATATGACTGTTTTTACTGTATTTATGATCAAATAAATGCAGTCTCGATGAGCAGAAGAGATTTCTTTTAAAAACACCAAAAAGAATATTAATGATTCCAGTGTTTATTTCCGTGTTTTTTAGTTTTTATTTGATCAAAAATACAGTACAAACTGTGATTTTGGGAAATATTACAATTTAAAAGAACTGTTTAATCTATTTTAAATGTAAAACGACTTGTGAGGGGTGTTTCATGATGACTGAGTGTGTTTTCTCGCTCTAGGTGAGTTTAAGAGTAAAGTGGTGTGTGAAGGCGAGCGCTTGCGGTTGGGCTGTAAGGCGGGGATGCAAATCGCGGTTTATTCGGCCATGTTCGGCCGCACACAGCAGGGAACGCTGGAGTGTCCTCCACACCACTGGAGGGCGCCGTCTGTCGGTAAGAGCGCAGACTCATTTCTCATTTTCACCAGGTTCAGCTGTAAACCAATGACAAATGTGACCCTGGAGCACAAAAACAGTCTTAAATCGCTGAGGTATATTTGTAGCAATAGCCAAAAATACATTGTATGGGTCAAAATTATAGATTTTTCTTTTATGCCAAAAATCATTAGGATATTAAGTAAAGATCATGTTCCATGAAGATATTTTGTAAATGTCCTACTGTTAATATATTAAAACTAATTATTGATTAGTAATATGCATTGCTAAGAACTTAATTTGGACAATTTTAAAGGCGATTTTCTCAGTATTTTGATTTTTTTTGCACCCTCAGATTCCAGATTTTCAAATAGTTGTATCTCAGCCAAATAATTTTCCTATCCTAACAAACCATACATCAATGGAAAGCTTATTTTGAAAAATTGACCCTTATGACTGGTTTTGTGGTCCAGGGTCACAAATATGCTACGTTATATAGACCTCGTGTGAAATTTCTTTTTAAAGGTCTTTTAGTCATTGTGGAAAATCCCTGATAGATTTGGATTTAGGGTAGTTCCAGTCTCAAACCACTCATGGACTGTTTATTGACTGTTCCACACAAATGAATGTTACACACAAAGATAGCATTAGTTAAATGGCTAAATCTGATCACCATCTCCAATCTGACTGGATTTTGTGCCATTTTCAAGAGTCAGGATGCAATAGCCTGGTCAATGAATAATGCACATCTTTCTTTTTTCTTTGTGAATTTTAAATAAGTGTTCAGTTAATTTGCACAATTTTTATATTATATATATATAAGATTTGCATCATCAAATTGTATTGCATTTAGTTATATGTACTGTATATACTTATAAAACATATAACATCTAAGTAGATGCATATATACAAATGAAATATACATAGAAATATCAATATCTATTTTAAATTTAACATAAATTTAAACTAATTGTGTATATATATTCATTATTTATATTTATTTATTTATTTGTATTATATTATTTACATTTAAGCATGGGTAAATCTAATTAAACACACACACACACATACACACACAGAGACCCTACAGCACCTGTGTAAATGTGAATGACATCATATTATGTCAGGTGTGTGGTTTCACTGCTTCATTTCTTCTGTTTCTACATGTTTGTGTTTGTGTTTGTATCTGTGTGCGTGTGGAAAATCACGCCGTCAGTCTGTCTCATTGTTACTCTTCCAGCTTTCAAAGCTGAAAAGCATGTGGTTTTGTGGCATGGGTGTGTGTATCTGAAGTGTTCTGCTCCGCCAGGAACATGCTTGAATTCAAGGAAACTTCTGGGATGTGTGGGAGGAAATTCGGTCAAAGTGTTTGTGATGTGGTTAGTGTTGTTTTTGTGGGTGTGTTACAGTAAATGTGTTTTGTTAGTAGATAATGAGGTTGAGACCTGCATGTACGCCATTTATTCACAAGTGTAATATCTTCTGATTGGCTGCTATTGTCGTGTGAGAGGGAATTTTGCACAAAAGGCTTTTAATCACAGCAGCCAGTTCATGTTATATCATTAGTATCATTATTAATATTATTCATATTATTCACATCAAGAATAAGTTACCAAAAGACTGTAGACTTGTTCACATCAGTCTGAAATTCACCCTTTGGAAGAAGTACAGCTTTTTGTTGAATGTATGTTGCATTCATAGAGTATATTTCATTCATATGATTACACAGCGCTGCATCTTAAAAATAAAATTCAGCTTATTTGCAAAAAGGGCCTGAAAATATCTAATTTGACGATGCTATAGGTTCAAAATAGCCATATTCAAAAAAAATTCACCAGGAATAATCTTTTTGTATTTTTATAAAATGTTATAAATGATGATGGTATGGCAATAAAACAAACAAAAATATCAATAAAAACTTTGCATCACAAACAGTTTTCTTACAAAATGAGAATAAAGATTTTTCAAATTATATATATATATATATATCAGCTTTAGCTCACTAAATCAAAATAACAAAAGCAGTCACTCAGAAGTCAAAAGTTTTGGTTCTTAATGACAAAAAGTAGTATTCAAAATGCATAATTTAACTTACAATATGCAAAGGAGTTGAAAAAAGTGGAAATCAGGATTAGGCATAAAATAATATCTTGAGAATTATTCATACATGTGAAAATGTGCTGAGAATTGAACAAATAGTTGTAATCTGGCTCAGAGGAAGACGGGAATCATGTCTTTGTGGCGGTTTTCTTAAGGATTAAGGGTTAATACAGGACTTCTTCACCTTACAAATGGTTGCCAAAAGCAAAAATGCTACGAAATGAATCATATTTTGTAAGAAAGTATGACTTTCTATAGCAAAACTGGCATTATTTTTGGATACAATATTTGTAAGAAATAAGTATTGGATTTCTTTCAGCAGTGTTATTTTTTTTGTCCTTTTTTCTTTGCTGGGCAAAATGCAGCAGTAAATAAGAATATGTGCATTTGTGTGTCTGTGTCTGTGTGTGTGTCTGTGTGTGTGTCTGTGTGTGTGTGTGTGTGTGTG
>NW_015544213.1:3514357-3529751 GCF_001515605.1 Sinocyclocheilus anshuiensis | reverse complement strand
TGTGTCTGTGTGTCTGTGTGTCTGTGTGTCTGTGTGTCTGTGTGTGTCTGTGTGTGTGAGAGAGAGAAAACACCACCCTCTTAAGCAGTGCTCGACTAATCACTCTGACACTGGACTCAATGGCGGGGTTAATGGGGTCTGTCTTTCTCTCTGGACGTCCTGTCATGTAAAGACTGAGAGTGTTTCACCAGAAGCTGCTCAAGAATCTCCATCTGTGAGAGCTAAAGGTCATTAAAGCCATTAAAACCAAATCAGTCAGAACTTTAAGACTGGTCTATCTATATTACACATTTTGAGTAAAACAGGAATTGATTTTTTGTTACAGTACATCAGAATTTGAATGGAATATGACAAGTGAGCTGTGATAATATTGGTTAATATTTTTCACCATCCACAGAGTTAGAGAATTTCTGTTGTCTGATTATTTATTACAGAAATAGTACATTTTCTCTAGAATTACTTTCAAAATATTTTTTATAGTTTTATATTTATTTTTTAGTTTTTATATTGAGCAGTCTACACAACACTTTTTTGTTTTTCCATAATACCTCACTGTAAAAAATGTTGTAAATAAAAGAAAGATTATTTGAATGCATTTTACAAGAAAAAACTGTTTCAGTCTTTCTACTTCAAAATTTCAAGTTTAATTCAATGTGTTGATTAAAATTATTTGTGAAATTTACTAACTTAAGTTCATAGTGAAAACCATTTTTTTCAGTGCTCCTGATCTTTTCTAATAGTTTTCTTATTAAACTAAATGTTTCAGAAATGTAATCATTTAATTTTTTTTTTTTTTTTACAGAATAGTAATTAATGGGAATAATTATACCAATTATGTTATGAATTTTAGATCTCCATCTGAATATTTAGTTAATGTTATCTGCTAATAAAGTGAATCATGATGACAGATGTGCATATTGTGAGTGAATGACACTGACCTGCTTCTGATTAGTTTGAATTATATTTACACAACCGTTCAAAAGCTTGGGGTCGGTAAGTTTTCAAAAAAATATATTTTTGAAAGAAATCTCTTCTGCTCACCAAGGCTGTATCTGTTTGATCAAAAAATACAGTAAGAAAAGTAATATTGTTAAATATTTTTTCAATTTACAATATATTGATTTGAATATATTTTAAAATGTAATTTATTCCTGTGATGCGAAGCTGAATTTTCAGCATCATTACTCTAGTCTTCAGTGTCACATGATCCTTCAGAAATCATAATAATATGCTGATTTGCTGCTCAAGAAACATTTCTGATTATTATCAATGTTGAATGCAACATGACAGAAACACAAAGTGCACGTCCTCCATGTGTTTCTGTACAGTTCCCACGCCTCATATTTACCTCTTACAGAGCTGTAAACTCAGATTTGTCTGTGATGGAGGACTGAAGTGACCCCGGGGTTTTTCTCTCACATGGATCCAGTTTCTGGACGCACTCAAGCAGAACTAGATCTCCAGTGCAGCATCAGAAGAAGCTTTAGATCTGTGCAGATCCCGGTCTGTCGTCAGTGTAAGACAGGCAATGTGTCCCAGCGGGACACAACACACAACACTGGCTGGTTATACCGTTCATAAATCAGATTTCTATCAGCAAGCAGCTCCCTGTTTACTAACACGACTCCGTGACCTTTCACCTCTGACATTTGTTCAAGCCATTAGTCGTGAGATGACGATGTGTCTCCGCTCCTCAGATCTTCAGTGAGTGATGCTTTGAGCTGAACTCATGCTTTGTGTTAATGGATCTGTAAATGTCTCTCTCTCTCTCTCTCTCTCTCTCTCGCTCTCTCTCTCTCTGTGGGTGTTCTGTGTCACTTCTGCATTTCTGTCACTGGTTCTGGTCTCATTCAGACCCAATCAGATTCTCTTTATTAACCTCTAACTAGTGGACAGATGCATTTTTAACCAATGAGGCTAGGTGATGAACTTTGACCTTTCTCATAATCCTGTGTGACTTCTCTTTATATGCCATTGTGTTTATGAGCACAGATTGCATCTAGAAAATCTACATTTTATTATTATTATTCCAGGTGATGCAGACAGGTAAAAAAAATAAATAAATTAATAAATTAAAAAAAAAAATATATATATATATATAGTAAAGTAGTAGTAATTTCTTAATAGTTCATACATAGTTTATTTTAACTGTAATTCATTCTAAACATTTCATTCCCCCATTAGAACAAAAATATTTATGTATTTATTAATTTATACCAAGTTATCCAGACCGTTTATATATATATATAATTCTTGTAAATACTAGTATTACAGTATACTACTACTACTACAATATTACTAGTATACATATATATAATATATATTCCAGGTGAACCAGACAATGTCTAATTCATTCAAAATATATAAATGACTTTATTAAAAAAATTGAACATTGCATTACAGTATTTTTATATATAATTTTTTAATACTAGAAGTTATTCATTTAAATTTTTAATTAATTTTAGCTTAAGTGTTAGTAATTGTCATGTACTTTTTAAAAATGTTTTCAAGTTTTTTTATGTATTTCTAAATAGTTTTAATTTGTTTAGTCTTATTTATTTTTAGTTTTTAGTTTTATTCAGTTAGTAGTTTTAGTGCTTAAAAGTTGTCGGTTAATTCCCAAGACAACATTTCTAATTTTCATATATATTGATATTTTCCACTTTTTGTTGACTTCACTGACACACACTGAACTGGAAAGCACCTTCTCGATCTTGCCAGCTCTAATCTGATTCGCCAACTTTGTGCAATTTCCTGAAATAAAAGCATGATTAGTCCACTGGGAAATGAAGTGGTTTGAACAAGACACAGCGAATGCTTTTGAGGATCAAATAACCTGCAGATTGTCAGGCTGGCGGCATCAAATCTCTCAAATTCAGAAGAAAAGCAGCACTGAAATAGCAACATATTAAAGATTTGAAGTACTTTCACTAAATGATATAATTATAGGGCATTTTGAAAGTCAAGTATGTTTTAAAAGAACACGCAGTGTGTTTATGTGATCATTTTGCCGGCGGCTGCAGTTTCATCTTCACCTGCAGAATCCATGAAATCAAGTGTTAGAGACACAATGACGGGCGTACGACAAGCTCAAACATGTACACACACACACACACACACACACACACACACGCGTCTCGTATCGTCTGTCTGCAGAAAGCTGTGTGCTTGTGTATTCAATCTGTTTGATGTTCATCTGTGTGGTTTCATTGTTCTGTGTGTGTGAAAGTAAAATTTCAGATAAAACATTTTATTTATGCAGAGCTGTGACGGTACCACTTGTTCATACTTCATTACTAAAGCTAAAAAATAAAATAAAAACTAAGAACTAAAACAAACGTTGACTGAAATAAAGTAAAAATGTAAAACGTATTTTATTTCAGCTATAGTTGCCAAGTTTAGTTTAACGTGATGTACTAAAATAACTAAAACTGAAATAAAAATGTTAAATAATATACACATATTTAAAAAAAAAATTTAATTAAAATGAAAAATAGAAAAAATAATTAATTCAAATTATTAATAAAACTATAATAATGTATTCAATGGTACTTTTTTAGTAATTTTGTTATGTGATTTGTCATATTTGCTAAATACATTTCTAAATAAATTTCCAAATGGTTCTAATTTGTTAATTTCAGTTATTTTTCAGTTATTTCTTAGTTTATTTCAGTTTTAGTTTTATTTCAGCTAGCAATTTTATTCACTTGTAATTTTCTTTATGTTTAAGTTTTTCATTTAATATATAATTTAATTTGATTTCAGCTTTATTTCAATGGATGATTTGGATGATTTTGCTTAGTTTTTGCTAAAGTGTTAGTTTTAGTTAATTATAACAACATGGTTTAATGTGATGTACTAAAATAACACAAACTAAAACTGAAATAAAAATTAAAAACTATATAGATTTTTTTTTTTAACTAATAAAATGACAAAAACAACTGAATTAATAAAACTTAAATACCGTGAAAACTTAAATGAAATTGGAAAATAAAAAATTACTAATTCAAACTATTAACAAAAACTATAATATATATATATCAGTATATCAGTAATACTAAAACAGCACTAAAATTATGTTAATACAAAATATCAATAGATTATTTTAAACAGTGATGGTATTATATATATTATTTTAATGATATAAATTTTTTTTTGTAATTTTATTTGCTTTTGTCATTTTTATTGGTTTTTTTTAGTTCTAAATATTTCCTTTCAGTTATTTTTTCAGAACTAATAATTCAAACTCAATTATACTAACACCATGTCTACACCGGATGCAAGCGGTGCGACGCAACAAAAGAACACATTAGAATCAGTACAAATCCCCAACAGTAAACTGATGCCTCCTTCTATTTATAACGTACTGACACAAAGTACAGATGATTTAATTGTGGCTTTGTCATGTCCAGTGTAGACAGCCTTCAGCTGTTGTGGTGCGACACGATAACTGTCGCCTCCAGTGAAGACACGGTGTAAAAGAGCACTGGTTCATACTTAGCTATAATTTACTGGAAAAACTGTGTCTGGAAGTGACAAATGCTCCAGTTTGGAACAATCAAGAACATCTCCGGTTGGAGAAATGATTTATAAATGATTTTTTTTGTCAGTCATTATAATTAGCTTTATATACAGTATACATAAACAGTAAACGTCTGTGGTGTGTGTGTGTGTGTGTGTGTGTGCTGAGCTCTCACCTGACGTGTCATGTGATTCCAGACTGCTCGTCAGATGTGGCTCTGCAGGTGATGACATCACGTTGCCAGGGGAAACGCTCCTGTGTGGTCCGTGCCTCGACACAAGAGTTTGGCGACCCTTGTTACCACGGCACCCACAAATACCTCAGCATCATCCACACCTGCGGTGGGTTACACACCTCAACACGTCGCCTGTGTTACAGCACTCATCCTGATACACCATTATTAACTGTACTACACTGAGAAACGGCTCACTCTGTGTTTTTTTTATTTTTTTGCTGCAAACCATGTCTGAGCAATGAAATATAAAGTTGTTATTATAAAGTGATGGAGATATTTTTGATTGCTTAATTGATTTGGCATTAGAACAAAATATTTAAAATGTATAATATTTACAAAAAAACATATAAAAATTTTATTTTTATAAATTACACAAATATGAATTATTTCAAATTATAAATATATGATATATTATAATAATAAAGCTTATCGTGTGTTGCTTTCAATGATTTTATGACTAAAAGTATTGTTTGATCATGTTATTTATTAATAAATAAAAAACATAATATACAAATAAATAAAATATAATAAATAAATATGATTAAATTATTATTATTTTTTAATTAGAACAAAAATATTTTAAATGTAATATAATAAAGCTTTTCATGTGTTGCTTCTAATTAATTATTTTATGACTAAAACAACAGAAATACACTGAAAGTATTGTTTATTCATATCTAAAATGTTTTCTTTATCTAAAATTCTAATCTAAAAATAAATAATTAATATGTTAATATGTTATAAAACAAATCTAAATATTAATTGCAATTAATTAGTAAATTACAATTTCTTTATTTTTTTAATTAGAACAAAAACAAATTTCTCTCAAATTACGAATATCTGGCAGCCTTTAATATTTTTGTAGTCTGCCCTAAATTATGAAAATTTCACTCATGCCACATTTTTATTACATAAAATGTTTGAAGGAATAAGAGTAAAATGTGGCTAAATGTTGAATTAAAATGAGCTCAAAACTCATTTTCTGAGCTACATTGTAACAGTTTTCTTAGAATCACTCAAATACAAATGATTCTTAAATGACCTGTTCTGTGTTACCTGAACATGATTTTATACAATTACTGTAACGCACATGACTAAATTTACAGAGCTATGAGTTTCTCCTCTGCAGTTAGAGACATTGTTCAAACACTAGAGTGCAGCGATCACTCATTCTGAACCTTTACAGCTGGACTATTCATGATTTCTCTTGTGTGTGTGTGTGTGTGTGTGTGTGTGTGTGCGCGTGCGTGTGTCTGTCTGTGTGTTTGGTATTAGTATGCCTGTAGTAGAAATCCTGTGCTAAAACACTATTTGAACTCTATATAAACTCTAGTTTATAACTTGGAGTTAGAGATTTGTCCAGATCACTTACCCTCACTATTGAGTGAGCTATAATAACACTGTTTTTGTGTCAGTATTATCAGTTGCAGTAATACTGTGTGTGTTGATCGTTCTGCAGGGTTTCAGGATTTCTTTTTTAATCAGTCCAAAACCCACATCCAGACCAGACATCAGAACAGTTCATCTGTCTGTCTAAATACATGTCACAGACTATAAAGGGTTGTGTTTCTGTACTTTTACAAATGGTTCTTATTGCAGTCATAGTTATGGTGTTTAGGAAGCGTGTGGTTTGGTTGTGAAAACAGACAGAAGAGAGTGTGTTTGTTTAAGAGCAGAGGTCAGCTATGATTTCAGATGGAAAACCAAACTCATATGCTCATGTGTGAGTGATTGTGAGGATTTAATGACGTTGATTGAACATATAATCATGGAATCTAGTTTTTCGACGGTTAGGATGTTACAGTAAGATAAAAGCAAGTTTCTCAGCTTTCCGTGTGCTTTCAGTTTGCGTGTGTTTATGCTTCAAATCAGATGAATGTAGTTTTTTTGTAGGTTTTCAAGGTGATTGAATGTCAGTTAGGCCCGACCGAAACTTTCCTTGTACTCAAATTAACTATTTCTTCTCCCAGAAATCTGATAAAACACCAAGTCTCCCTTGAGGAGTCAAAGCTTAAAAAAAAAAAATAAAATAAAATAAAATATTTATTTATTTATTTATGAAATATTTATTTAGAATAATTAATATATGAATAAACTATTTTAGTGTATTTCTGTTATTTTAGCCATTAAATAAATCATTAAAACACACAAAGCTTTATGATATTATACATTTTATTTATTAATTATTTCTAAATTAATATTTTATATAAATGATTGTAACATAAATATTTATTTATTCATTTGTTTTATATATTAAATTTGTTTATTGTATGTATTTACTTATAAATTAATAAATAATATTAATATATATATAAATATGTTATAAATAAATTAATATATTTATTTATAAGTAAAATAAATATATTAATATAATACATATTTATTGTAAAATAAATATAAATATTCATTTAAATAATATACTGTTCTTAATTTTTTTATTAAAATGTATTATTAAATATTTTATAAAATAATAATAAAAAAATATTCAGGAAGAGTTTTTGACCCGTTTCCTGTCTAATTTCTTGTAAATGACAACTATCTGAATCAATAATATTTATAAATTATTATAAAATACTTATATATTATGTATATACAATATTTGCATTTATTTACTCGTTTTGTGTTTGTTTAAGAGCAGAGGTCAGCTATGATTTCAGATGGAAAACCAAACTCATATGCTCATGTGTGAGTGATTGTGAGGATTTAATGACGTTGATTGAACATATAATCATGGAATCTAGTTTTTCGACGGTTAGGATGTTACAGTAAGATAAAAGCAAGTTTCTCAGCTTTCCGTGTGCTTTCAGTTTGCGTGTGTTTATGCTTCAAATCAGATGAATGTAGTTTTTTTGTAGGTTTTCAAGGTGATTGAATGTCAGTTAGGCCCGACCGAAACTTTCCTTGTACTCAAATTAACTATTTCTTCTCCCAGAAATCTGATAAAACACCAAGTCTCCCTTGAGGAGTCAAAGCTTAAAAAAAAAAAATAAAATAAAATAAAATATTTATTTATTTATTTATGAAATATTTATTTAGAATAATTAATATATGAATAAACTATTTTAGTGTATTTCTGTTATTTTAGCCATTAAATAAATCATTAAAACACACAAAGCTTTATGATATTATACATTTTATTTATTAATTATTTCTAAATTAATATTTTATATAAATGATTGTAACATAAATATTTATTTATTCATTTGTTTTATATATTAAATGTGTTTATTGTATGTATTTACTTATAAATTAATAAATAATATTAATATATATATAAATATGTTATAAATAAATTAATATATTTATTTATAAGTAAAATAAATATATTAATATAATACATATTTATTGTAAAATAAATATAAATATTCATTTAAATAATATACTGTTCTTAATTTTTTTATTAAAATGTATTATTAAATATTTTATAAAATAATAATAAAAAAATATTCAGGAAGAGTTTTTGACCCGTTTCCTGTCTAATTTCTTGTAAATGACAACTATCTGAATCAATAATATTTATAAATTATTATAAAATACTTATATATTATGTATATACAATATTTGCATTTATTTACTCGTTTATATATTTTCTATATTACAATTGTTTAATTAATTAATTAATGTATTTGTTTACTTTAAAATGTATTTGTAAGCATGTTCATTTATCGAACTAAAATAATTATAAAAAATATTTTTTAAGAAATATTATTTATATATTTTATGTATAAAAGGCATTTTATAAAATACTATTTTTATATTTTATTTGTAAAGTTGTTAAAGCAAAAGGTATACGAGTAACGCTAAGTAAAGCATTTTTCTTCAGCAGTGAAAACGGAGAAATGTGATGATTGTGATGAATTGTGGATAGATTGCAGGTTATGAGGTTCATATTGGTGGCTCCATTAGTGTAACTGACAGAGAATTTGAGTTAAATGAGCATGACTAATGTCTTCAAAACCACTGACAGCATTCAGCTCAGGAGAAATGGACAGAAACCAGTCGGATCATGTGACCCGAGAGAGCGAGCGGAGGTGTTTTGGTCTATTGCGGCACACCATTGCCCTTAAAAGGCAGTGAATTTGATTGGCTGTGCGACCCAAACACACGGTGCCAGCGCTGTTTGCACATGCTCAGATCAGTTCCATGATTTCTGTGTTTGATATTTTGAAAGTTACAAGACACTTGGAGGAGCTGAAGAGATTTATTTCCTGTTTGGAAGTGCGGCAGTGTTTTAGAGAGAGCACAGCATGCTGGGATACCGGCAGTGTGAGGGCAGCATGTTCAGGTCAGAGGTCAGAGGTCAACTACATAGCTGCGGATCAGCCAATAAGAGAGCAGCAGGCTTTAATCCAGCACTGACTGTGTCAAACGCCACACAGGAGGATTGTGTGAATGTTTGTGCGCTGATCGGCTCTCGTGGCCGTTTTTGGCCTCCTGATTGATTTTCTTGGGTCTGAAATATTCACGATGTCATTTATAAACTTTTTACACACACTTAACTGTTTTAAACTGGTCATGTAGAATGTGCAATGAAGAAAGTTAAGATAATCCATTGGTCACTTTTGAAAATATATACAAAGGCTTTCAAACTTCACAAAAAGATTCAAAAGCATCACAAAAGTGGTCCATATGTATTTCAAGTCTTCTGAAGTTATGCAATGTTATCTTATGATGAACAAACTGAAATGTAAGTTGTTATTCACACAATCGTCCCCTCCAGTGAGCTGCTAATCATTCAGTGAGATTCGTGAAAGAATCATTAAGTCCATTCATCTCACTTGTGAACTGAATCAACGGATTCATCACTCAAAAGAATGATTCGTTCACAAATGCTTCTCTCACAGTGTCATTTTAGTATTATTTACATACTGTTATAGTATTTAATATCTTTTATTTTTATATTTTCAGTTTTCAATTTAATTTAAGTTTTAGGAATTTTGTTATCAGCTTTCGCCATTTTAATTAGTTTTTTATATTTCTATTTAGCTTTAATTAGTTGGTTGCCAAGGCAACGTTTTTCATCTTTATTTACTTTTTGTAAGTTTTTATAAGTTTTTCATCTAATATTCATAGTGCTATTTTAGCATTATTTATATACTAGTATTTCATATTTTGTATTTAATATAGTATTTCATATATTGAATTAGCTTTTATTTTTATATTTTCAGTTTTCATTTTAATTTTAAGTTTTAGCAATTTTGTTATGTGCTTTTATAGTTTTTTTTATTTATTTTTTTTATTCTATATAGCTTTCATTTATTTAAGTTTTGGTAATTTTAGTACTCTAACTTATTTCATTTCAGTTAGTTGCCAAGGCAACATTTCTAACTTTCATTTAATTTTTGTACGTTTTTCATATAATATTCACAGTGTCATTTTAGTATTATTTCTATACTGTAGTATTATTTCTATGCAGTTGGAATCAGCTTCCAGAAGAGATCAGATGTGCTAAAACATTAGTCACATTTAAATGCAGACTCAAAACTCATCTGTTTAGCTGTGCATTTACTGAATGAGCACTGTGCGATGTCCGAACTGATTGCACTGTATTTTATGTATTTAGGTTTATGTATTTTAAACCTCTTAAATCAATTTTTTAATCATTTTCAAAGTTTTTAAATTCCTTGTTTTATTGTTGTGATTATTTTCTTTCTTTTCTTTTATGTAAAGCACTTTGAATTTGTGTATGAAATGTGCTATATAAATAAACTTGCCTTGCCTTGCCTTGCCTATACTATTATAGTATTTAATATTTTGAATGAGCTTTTATTTTTTTATATTTTCAGTTTTCATTTTAATTTTAGTTTA
The DNA here is from genome assembly GCF_001515605.1 of Sinocyclocheilus anshuiensis. NCBI lineage: Eukaryota > Metazoa > Chordata > Actinopteri > Cypriniformes > Cyprinidae > Sinocyclocheilus > Sinocyclocheilus anshuiensis. Next base: position 3,519,186 of record NW_015544213.1, on the reverse strand, counting down.
AGTTTCAGGAATTTTGTGCTTTTGCCATTTTTATTACTTTTTTATATTTCTGTTTAGCTTTAGTTCATTTTTATTTCAGGTTTAATCATTTTAGTATTTTAACTTAAACTTATTTTATTTCATTTAGTTGCCAAGCCATCATTTCCTATTTTGTTTTATCTAATATTTATATTTTATTTAATTTTTGCTTCATTTCAATTAAAGAAAACTTTTTTTAATAGTTTTAGATTTAGTTTTAGTTTTAGTTAACAAGTACAGTGCTGTTCTCTCATGAAATCTTTAAAACGAGCTAGAACAGATTTTCAAAAACTACATTTTGGTCTGTTTCTCACACAAAATTATCATATGACTTCAGAAGACTTAATTATAGTGCACAAATCATATGGACCACGCTCGTTTTATTGTCCTTTTTAAACCGTGAAAGCTTCAGTCACCATTTATTGTAATTGCATTAAAAAGAGCAACCAGCACAATTCTTCAAACTTTCTCATTTTGTGTTATAAGGATGAAAAGAAAGTCATACAGGTTTGGAACGACATACAGTAAGGGTGAGTAAATGATGGCAGACTTTTCATTTTTAGGTGATCTGTCCCTTTAATTTTAAATTGGCTGTGTTTTTCCTTTCTGGATTAAAATCAAAGAAACATCAGAGTGAGCGAGAGAAAGAGAGAGGGAGAGATCAAAGATCCAGAGCCACAATCTCCACTGAATGAAGCTCTAATGTCATTTCCTGTTGCTTTTTGTCTGGCTTTGTCTCACACACACTGACTCAAACCTACACGCCCCCTCCAGCGCAACTCCAGCCCCTCTCACCGCCTGTGTGTGTGTGTGTGTGTGTGTGTGTGTGTGTGTGTGTCTAAGAGAGAGAGAGTGGGTGAGAGAACGAGAGAAAAGTCAGAATAAATCTTTGTAAAAATGTGTGTCTCCATGTTCATGGAGGTGCTCAGTGCTGCTCTCTCGCCGGAGAGAAAGCCGTGAATCAGGAGACACGAGCTGAAGGAAGAAAGGCAGGAGGTCACAGGAGATTCTTGAGGAGTGTCGTGGAGTTTTGTTTCACGGCTCGAGCGTCTGTGTGCGGCTCTGAACACACGTGAGCACAGGTAGACGCTGACCGGAGGACAGACGGAAAGAGAAAACAGGAGAAATAGTGTGAGGAACAGATTTCCATCATGTGTTCGTAAGTGTGCTTCTGATTTTTATACACTCTGAGGGATTTTCCTTCATAAAGTGACAGTTTGAGAGGGTTTGAATGTGTTAGACGTGTTCACTAAAGCATCACCAGTACTATTACTCACAGAAGTTGGTGATTTGAACAAACCTTATAAAATGAGCCACTGTATTTTGGTGCCTAACTGGTCTTTCTATGGACATGAACGATGATTGTGGACTCTTTTTATGTAAACAACCACCTAGCAACCACCCAGAACATCCTAGCAACCGCATAGCAACATGTTCCAACTGACACACGCACATGTTTACTTGGCTTTAGCAAACATCACTTTGACCCACATTTATTTGACTTTTATTGTTTTACAAAAGCTAATTAAATGAATACAGGCTAAGCCAAACCCTTACCGTAATCCTTTCTGCTATATATATTATAAAGAACTTTTTTATTCAGCAAGATTTATTTAAATTGAACATTAAATTATAATGTATTTTATATATGCATATAGTTATCATATAAAGCATATTATATAAATATATTTATTTGAAACAATTCTAGTTGAAATAATTGAAAACATTCTATTCATCAAAGAAACCTAAAAAAATGTTTTCCACAAACATATGAAGCAGCACAGCTGTTTTCAACATTGATAACAATAAGAAATGTTTCTTAAGCAGCAAATCAGCATATTAGAATGATTTCTGAAGGATCGTGCGACACTGAAGACTGGAGTAATGATGCTGAAAATTCAGCTTTGATCACAGGAATAAATTATATTTTAGAAAAATATTCAAATAGAAAACAGTTCTTTTAAATTGTAATAAATATTACTGTTTTTACTGTATTTTGACCACATAAATGCAGCCTTGGTGCACATTAAAAACACGTATTAAAATCTTAAATCCATCTGCTTATACTGACTGTGTTTGTCTATGATTGTGTGTTGTTGTGTAGAATTGTGTTATGATCATCTATAACAGTTGTTCTCAGCTTTAAATGGCCCCCAACTCCATTAATATCCCCAGCATGTGTGTGTATTTGTGTGTACAGTATGTGTTCATGAGACTCTCAGCCCTAGTGAAAAATTTAAGGGGGTCTGAATACTTTCCGTACCCACTGTATGTGGATTTATTGGCCAGACTCGTGCCTGTTAACACTAATTTGTCGGGAGTGAGAGTTTGGCGCTGGTTTTCACCAAACAGAGCAATAGAATTCGCAGCTTTATTTTTAATCATGTGAGATGCGAGCGCAGCGGGTGTGCGCTTATTAAAACTGCTCACTGTAAACAGAGGCTTTGAGTTTGCGTTTCCCTCACAGATATGAACCGTGTTTGTGTTATGAGATCAATCCACTTTTATAACCTTCAGCTCACACGTGTTTCATTTGTATTTAATTTTTCAAGGGCCTGTGTTGCAGTCAGTACACCCAAACTAAGGCTTTTATGATCAGTTGATAATGTGTGTGTGTGTGTGTGTGTGTTATTTCTGAAGATTTACTTCAGGAATAAGCTAGTCTTCTGTTCTGCAAGCAGGTACATTCATAACTGAACCAGTTTAGACTTGTTCGAGAGCCGGGTTATTTTTGAACCACTGAAGCCAGTTAAAAATGGCCCAACCAGACAATCAGTCATTCAGTCAGTGAAATTACTAGTACACGGGTTACTGTAAGTGAACCGGATGATATACAGATCAGAGTTTCTCTGTTCATATTTGGTAGAGTTTAAGGGTTAAATATTTCTGATGTAACTGCACTGATACTCTCAGATGAGATCTGAATTTGAACTGAATTGTGCTGGTTAATGATACTTTGCAACACTGACATTATTATTGAACTGAATTGAATCAACATTGAACTGAATTGAGCTGAATTATGACACTATTGTCTTTTTTAGAGCTGCTTTGTAACTAAATTGTATTTGTTTCAGAATTAATGTTTTTTACAGCATTAACAAAGCTGCTTTGAAACAGTCAATCATATAAAGCGCTATATAAAAATAAATGACTTAGCTTACATTTCATACTCATTTTAACTCCTTGCTATTAGATATTGTGTATATGCATCTTATTGAAGATTCTGGGTTTTATTTGTAGACCGGAAGACACTAGTTTAAATCTTCCTGGAGGATTTTCCTCTGAACGCTGCTGTTTTAACCTGGAACTACTTTAACACAATCAGACTTTTGACTATTTTCCATTGCAGATTAATCTGGCCATGAATTATTTGATTTCAGTTATTTCTATTTTTGTTATTTAAAAATTAGAATAAATGTTAACAGAAATATAAAAATAAAAAGTATTTAAAAAAATTATTTCAGGTAGTTGCCAAGGCAACATTTCTCATTTCTAAAAAAATAAAAAATAAATGTTAACTGAAAAAAACATAAACATATTTTATTTCAGTTAGTTGCCAAGACAACATTTCTAATATATGTTATTTAAAACTAAAATAAATGTTAACTGAAATAAAATAAAATATGAAAAAAAACAAACGTATTTTATATCAGTTAGTTGCAGGCCCGGAGGCCCAGAGTTTTCACTGAGGGTGCTTCTTAAATTAGGCGTTCCCTTTATAATCACTAAAAGCTGTCACTCATCTTAGTTCATCACGATCTCACAAAGTTACATTATAATCAATGAAGTTCTCTATGCTGCACAATCATCTCTTATTTACATTGCGTCTACACTTTGTTATAATGAGTTGATTTGTGCTGAACTCAACACCTGAACAAAAACTGCGGCGATTTGAGCGGTGAGTGAATTCTAACTTAAAAACCTCTGATTGGCTGTTGGGTTCAATAAATCAACAGATATGTCTGTGATTGTCTACATCGCTCAACGCTGCAAAAGATGTTGAAATAGAAACCGATCTCCAGAGTGCGAACCATAAAGCACTGGATAGTTTGCCACATCTGCAATGAAATGCCATTATTACATCATTAACTGAGGGTGCTATTGATTTTTTGATGCTATTTTTTAACCCCCATTAGCACCCCGTAGAACCGGGCCTGGTTAGTTGCATTTCTAAATTTCATTTTGTTTAAGCTGAAGTACAATAATTAAAGGGGTCATATGACGTTGCTAAAAAAAGAACATTATTTTGTGTAATGAAATGTGTATGCGGTTTAAGGTTCAAAAAACACATTGTTTTCCACATACTGTACATTATTGTTTCTCCTCTATGCCCCGCCTTTCTGAAACACGTCGATTTTTACAAAGCTCATCAGTCTGAAAAGCGAGGTGTGCTCTGATTGGCCAGCTATCCAGTGCGTTGTGATTGGCCGAATACCTCAAGCGTGTGACGGAAATGTGCGGCCGCAACAACAATACTACAGCGAGAATAAAAGTTACGCCTTCTTTCTTTGTGTGAACATTTGTGCGGCGTTATGCAAATCTTCCCACATCGTGACGTAGACATGTGGGGGCGTGTTTAAAGGTGACATATCATGAAAATTTTCCAGGTTTTTTCCAGGACTTTTCCAGGTTTTAAGTGCTATAATCAGGTCCCCGGTGCATCTAGCAACCAAGGAAACATGAAAAAGATTAATCTAGTAACTTTGTTTTGGTAAGCCTTTTTCTGCAAGCGTCTGGAAAAACGAGCGCGTCTGATTTCACTCCCTTGGTGACGTGGCAAAGGGATCTCATTATAATATTACCGCCCCTTA
>NW_015544213.1:3501513-3514162 GCF_001515605.1 Sinocyclocheilus anshuiensis | reverse complement strand
CGAGGCATTTGTAGCATCCAGTGGGGACATAATTACAGATTATAATGACTTATACTGTCTTTTTATGCGTTGCGTATCGAGCCGCGTGGCTCGTGGACGAGTCTTAACTTTTATAAAGAATATCTCTTTGGGTTTGAGACTGTAGTCTTTGCAACTTTAGGGATCTTATCTATTCACGAACAGCTTGTAACACTCCAAAGAGAAAGGAAAACTTAAAATCGCATCATATGACCCCTTTGAAACTAAAGTAAAAAACCAGACAGTTTAAAAAACTAATAAAAATGACAAAAACAAAGCAAAATTATTAAAACTTCAAAATTTGAAATGAAAATATATAAATTAAAACTAATTCAAAATATGAATAAATACTGTAATAGCATGTTAATGATACTAAGATGTAAAGCAAGCCAATCAGGATGACACTCGGTGGTTTGGAGAGCTCTTGTAAGTGTGTGTGTGTGTGTGTGTGTGTGTGTGTGTGTGTGTGTGTGTGTGGTATGCATCATTTGAAGCCATTTGAGGCTGAAAAAAGAAGCAGAGTAATGCAGGACCGAGGAGCTTTGAATCGCCTACAGGAAGAATCAAATGTTTTCTGGCTTGATTCTCTCACTCTTTCGTCCAGAACTTTGTCTGATTTGCAGCAGTTAATGTGTGACTGCTACGTGGTGTGTAGAAAAACATTCTTTGGATGTTTTACTGCTCTGTCATTTATGAATGTGTGTGTGTGTTTCTGGGCACGTTTGGCCCTGTGCACTTTTAGGACTAGTTTATTGAATTTGTCTACTAACCATGTCCAGCAGTGTCTATATGTGCGTCACAGGAGAATTCTGCCATTTGTCTCTTAATCCATCAAATGCACTTTCCACCATGTCTCAAATTATGTTGTGTTTCATAACATTTTGTGATGGAAATGGCAGTTTAAACATTTTTGAATAAAATGGTCCTTGTCTTGCTAAGGCTAATTTTACAACAATTTATGATTCATAAGTACACATAATGAAATCATATTTGAGCACATTTTTGACAAAATTACAGCTTGAGTGGGAATACACGCAATAAAATATTATATAAATTATTATAAAATATAAATGATGTAATATAAATAATTATTATAAATATAAATAATATGTAAATTATTTATTAAATTATTATAAATAATAATAAATGTAAATAATATACAAATATTTTTCAAATCTAATATAAATAATTATTATAAAATGTATTATGAGTGATATTTTCCTTGATTTTTTCTCTCAAAATCACATATTTCACATTTCATCTCAAACTTCTCACTGAAATCGAAATGTTCATTTTACTTCTAGTTTAGATTTTCAAAGCTTTAAAAATGTAATGTTTTTATGGCTTTTCAAATTTTACATAGGATCTGGGACAAGAGTGAAATGTTTTTAAAGTTTTGAAAATCTATTTTCATTTTAAGTGAAAAGGCTGAGATGAAATACAAGATATGTGATCCTTTTATATATAAAAGACATGAAAATGTCATGAAATATACATAAAAGTCATGACAGACAGCATGAAATGAGAGATATGTGATGATTTTATATAATGAAGACATGAAAAATATAATGAAATATGTGATGTCAATTTTATATGTAAAAGTCATGAAAAACAGCATGAAATGAGAGATATGTGATGATTTAATACAGAAAAGACATGAAAAATAGCACAAATATATTGATAAAGGCCACATTTTCCAGAACAGTTTTAATCTAATCTACGTCTTTGTGTTGAATCCTCAGCAGCTTTTAGTTTGCTTGAATGGAGTCTGTAGTTTGTGTTCAGTTAGATGTGCTTGCATGCGCTCAAACAGGGTTTTCCCTGACTGTTTCATACGGAATAGTGAACCAGTTCTGTGACAGGAATCAGACTGGAATTCAGGCAATTCCCAGAATGCATTCCTGCCAGACGGCGTGCGGCTAAAACTAATGTGGGTCAGTAGAGTGAAACTTGAGTCTGAATGCGTCATGTTAATGCCTGATTATTTTAAATGCTCATAAAACCTGCTGCGTGTTTTTACCCTTTCCAGTGAGGCATCATGGGAAATGTGTTTCTCTTGAATGCTTTGATGTTGAATAATGACTTTTGTATTGAGTTCAGTAACTATAGAAAGACACATTTACATCTGCAGCAAACACTGACCACCGTCAATCATAGGTGACTTTCATCTTGACTTTTTATCTTAGACTCTCTGTCTGTCCATTGCATCTGAGAGGCAGAGAAAGAGCCGAGAGTTTTCATGTGAGGATCTAATATTAGCTCTGTAATGATAACAGTTGTGTGTCTCTTTTCTTCTTTATATTTACACACATGCCACACAAAAGTTTTGACTGCTCCATAAACACTGGAAATTTCTGTAGAAGTTCACTTGACATCATTGTTCATTTGGATCACACTCTAACATCAAGAGGTTTGAGGTTCACAGAATAAATAAATACATATTTATAATAAATAAATATTTATTTGTTTGTGCTACATATATGTTTGAATTCATGGAAAAACTATTATAAGAATATATTATATTATTTAAATATACATATATTAATATGAATTCATAATATTAATCAATTTTATTATTTGTATTATGCTTAACATAATATTTTTAACTGTAAGCCTGCTTTTTAACTGAAATTAATTAAACCCATTAAGAAAGCCTTTTCACCACGTTTGTTTTAGGCAAACTTTGTGTAGGTCTGACAATTACTGGTTAACTAAACGTTCACATGAAAATATGGAAAACCTGGCAAGCCTGTCATTATTTTTGCAATTCCAACTTCAGAAATGCTTCAGCTTTGAGGAGTGGATCAAGAATGTGTCTGTCCTACAGGGAGTTTGATAGTGTACAAGAGAATAAACATCACAACGCTGACTGAGACTAAACACCGTTACACAACAACCAACACAACACTGCCTGATATCCCTCCTACAGCTGCTTTAATGAAAGACAGTGAAGCAAACACACACACACACACACACACACACACACACTCACACATGCACATACACACACACACACTCACACATGCACATACAGACATGCACACACACACACGGGCTGGCTGTGTCTTTTAGTGAGATATGAGACGTCATACCATCATTCTCTCATCAGCGCCTGTCATGGAAGTGCCATTGCAGTTCTAAAGGTCAACAGATGTAAGTGTGTGTGTGTGTTTTCATGGACTCACCGGCCACACACATGCACACACATTAAGCCATGTGCTTTTCTCACTCAATCACATTCAAACTACATTTTTACATTTTCTGAAGAAATTTTGCACGAGTAGTGTTTGCAAGTGCAAAACTCCCCATTATGTTGCTAGGGTGTTCTGGGTGGTTACCAGTATGTTGCTATGCGGTTGCTACACTGTGAAAAATGATTGTTGTAATTAGTTATCACAACTTAAAATGTAGCATTTTTTTGTTGCGATAAATCAAAAATCAAAAGTATAAGGCAGCACAAACACTTAGTTTTTTAAGTTGAAACAACATATCATTAGTTATTCTAATGTTTAATTTTAAGTTGTGGTAACTATTGCAGCAGTATTTTTTTACAGTGGGTGCTTTATTTCCTGTGTGTTGCTGTGCAGTTGCCACAGTGTTTCGGGTGGAAACAAGGAAAAACCACTGAGACACACACACACACACACACACACACTCACTCCTCCATGAACTTTTACTATTTGTACTTTGTTTGCACACTGATATTGAATCTCAATAGCACTTTGAAGGTCACTTGACATCATTGTTCATTTGGATCACACTCTAACATCAAGAGGTTTGAGGTTCACAGAATAAATAAATACATATTTATAATAAATAAATATTTATTTGTTTGTGCTACATATATGTTTGAATTCATGGAAAAACTATTATAAGAATATATTATATTATTTAAATATAAATATATTAATATGAATTCATAATATTAATCAATTTTATTATTTGTATTATGCTTAACATAATATTTTTAACTGTAAGCCTGCTTTTTAACTGAAATTAATTAAACCCATTAAGAAAGCCTTTTCACCACGTTTGTTTTAGGCAAACTTTGTGTAGGTCTGACAATTACTGGTTAACTAAACGTTCACATGAAAATATGGAAAACCTGGCAAGCCTGTCATTATTTTTGCAATTCCAACTTCAGAAATGCTTCAGCTTTGAGGAGTGGATCAAGAATGTGTCTGTCCTACAGGGAGTTTGATAGTGTACAAGAGAATAAACATCACAACGCTGACTGAGACTAAACACCGTTACACAACAACCAACACAACACTGCCTGATATCCCTCCTACAGCTGCTTTAATGAAAGACAGTGAAGCAAACACACACACACACACACACACACACACACACTCACACATGCACATACAGACATGCACACACACACACGGGCTGGCTGTGTCTTTTAGTGAGATATGAGACGTCATACCATCATTCTCTCATCAGCGCCTGTCATGGAAGTGCCATTGCAGTTCTAAAGGTCAACAGATGTAAGTGTGTGTGTGTGTTTTCATGGACTCACCGGCCACACACATGCACACACATTAAGCCATGTGCTTTTCTCACTCAATCACATTCAAACTACATTTTTACATTTTCTGAAGAAATTTTGCACGAGTAGTGTTTGCAAGTGCAAAACTCCCCATTATGTTGCTAGGGTGTTCTGGGTGGTTACCAGTATGTTGCTATGCGGTTGCTACACTGTGAAAAATGATTGTTGTAATTAGTTATCACAACTTAAAATGTAGCATTTTTTTGTTGCGATAAATCAAAAATCAAAAGTATAAGGCAGCACAAACACTTAGTTTTTTAAGTTGAAACAACATATCATTAGTTATTCTAATGTTTAATTTTAAGTTGTGGTAACTATTGCAGCAGTATTTTTTTACAGTGGGTGCTTTATTTCCTGTGTGTTGCTGTGCAGTTGCCACAGTGTTTCGGGTGGAAACAAGGAAAAACCACTGAGACACACACACACTCACTCCTCAATGAACTTTTACTATTTGTACTTTGTTTGCACACTGATATTGAATCTCAATAGCACTTTCTGTGGTTTAGAGGAGTGTGTGTTACAGGGTGTGTGTGTGTGTGTGTGTGTGGTTTGGCTGGTGTTCTGTTCATTGATGTCTTATATTAGAATCACACACACACACACACACACACACACACACACAGACAGACTGCTGTAGATATTAGTAGGTCTTTATTTGAGCAGCAAGGACTCCAGCTGTCCCAGAATGCCACACTTCAGTGATTTAAGTGTATCTGTTTCCTGCGCGGATCAGCATACGGCACATAATAGAGCTGTACTATGCCAGAGAAAACACACACACACACACACGCATGCGCGTTTTGAGGTCTGGAATGGTTTAGTTCGACTCTGATGACAGGAATATTTCCATGGTGATTCTTGTGCTGTTCTCTGTTCTCTTTTTTTTCACTGTTCTTTGCGTTGTAACGTAAAGTGGGTCATTTCTGTAACTATTGTCTCTGAATAGAATTGCAAAAATAGTGACTGTTTTCAGACAGGTCTTCTGATTGGTCTACTGTTTTGGAACCGACATTGATGAGCAGCACTGCGTGTAAAAGTTGAACTTCTTTTAACGTGACAGGACACGGCGTCTTAAAAAAGCAGCAATGGTCATACATGTATGTATATTCCTTAGAAAAATTTAAAATAGACATAAATAAGTCAATACTTGATATATAGCTATAAATTTAATGCATAACTACATTTGATCTTGAGAGAATTTGATGAGAATTGAGATCTGTAACTTTGCCATCTTGGCAAATCTGAGCATATTTTAAGATTTCTTCTGAAACTCTTGTCTCATATTTCAGTATTTGTGATTCATTTTCCTTTAAACATGTTATTCTTTTTTTTTTATTCTCTGTCAATTTTTGAAGATTTTGTACAAAATTGAAAATGGATGGTAAAAATGAACACACACGCACACGTAAATATACATAAACTCACATGTGACTCCAATTACCCCCAATCAGTGGGCTGTAATTGCTCCAGGGGCTTTACAATCATACACACACACACACACACAAAACTTGACCTCCCTCAGAGTAACTGTGTGTGTGTGTGTGTGTGTGTGTTATAACCAAGCCACCAGTAACTGGCACTGGTAACTGTTTCAGATTTCATGAGTAGATGTATATCAGTGTGTGTGTGTGTGTGTGTGTGTGTGTGTGTGTGTGTGTGTGTGTGTGTGTGTGTGTGTGTGTGTGTGTGTGTCCCCCCCCTCAGGCTGTTTCCAGACTCTAGAGTTTAACCGAAATCTGTTTCGCTAAATTTGGTGCCATGTTTATTCAGAGAGAGTTTAAATCAAATACTGTGTGTTACTGGAACTATGTATGTATGTGTGTATGTGTGTGTGTGTGTGTGTGTGTGTGTGTGTGAGAGAGAGAGAGAGAGCAAACCAGATCTCTCTGGTGGATTGTTGCAGGGCCATTGGCAGTCCGTTTAGGGGTTTAAGCAGCAAAATAATTAATATTATTTACTGTTAATTATTTAATTATATTGTCTTATATGTTATACATAATAATGTACGTGACATATATAATATAGAATTTACACTACCATTCAAAAGAGGTCAGTAAGAAAGAAATTAATACTTTTATTCAGCAAGGATGCATTAAATTGATCAAAAGTGACAACTGTTTTCAACATTGATAATAATCATAAATGTTTCTTGAGCAGTAAATCAGCATATTAGAATGATTTCTGAAGGATCATGTGACACTAAAGACTGGAGTAATGATGCTGAAAATTCAGCTTTGCATTATAGGAATATATATAATATTTTAATAAAGTTATTTTAATATTTCACTATATTACTGTTTGTACTGTATTTTTCATCCTATATATGCAGCGTTGGTGAGCAGAAAATAAATAAAACATTAAAAGCAAACCCCAAACTTTTGAACCGTATAATAATATTTTATTTTAATTTTATTATTTTATTTGACCACTTTTATTATTATTTGTTTCATGATTTATTTACTACTTAGTTTTCATTTTATTTATAAAACTCCTTTTAGGGCGATATGCACTATATCTGTCCTCTTTCTAGAGTCACTCCTAACGAGAAGTTATCAAATGTGTTTGGTTTTTTGCCAGATCATTTGGCAGTATGGCCATGATGATAACTGATAAGTGTCTTATGAGAGTAAAACATCACAAAACTCATTCTGAGGACACGTGCATAATCAAATACCAATGATAAAATCACCATAACTTAAACAATCCTACGCAACTGTGATTTAGAGAAGTATACAATTACTAGTATCCACAGTATCTAAGTGGTCTTATCTTTCAAATACGGCAATTTGTGGTCATTTTCTCCTTTCTTCCAGTCTTCTTGGATCCTGATCATTGCCACTATATTTTCCTTTTCTTTCACTGTTTATAGAGCACAAAGGCAGTCTTGTTTTTCAGTGTGTATGTTGGAGGGACTCGTGATCGTCTCTAATGCATTGTGAGCGTGTGTGAGGGAGTAGAAAGGTCATTCAAGTAGAAGTATAATTTTTGGTGAATTATTGAGTTACGTGTCTCTTTTTAGTCCCAAAGAAACTCGTGCAGGAGTCGGTTTCCAGGCATCCATCGTTCCCCTCTCCCCCATCTGTGCCTCATGACCCCAGCGTGGTGGGAGACAGCGCCCCTCCTGACGGAACCCCGTCTCTGACCTCGGACTCTGCGCCAGGTAAGAAACCGAGCGCGATTACCGGACTGAAGCAGAAATTCTGACTGGAATCAGTTTCCCTCGTTCAAATAATCGCTTTTATCAGGACAATGATGGGAAACACTGATCTGAAGTCATGAATCAGAAAGCACAACCACTCTCTGTGCTGATAGTTGCTGTAGCTACAGCCGTGTTTTAACTGTATCAGAATCTGACTGAACGAAAAACACCCATAATTCATTTCCCGTGAGCCGAGACAGTACAACAAAAATGTTTAAGAAGCTTTTAATGTGAACTCTGTTTAGATGACCCTTCGTTTCTTTCCTGAACATACATTAGGCCAAACAGTATATATATATATTAATAGTTCATACACACACACAAAAAAGAGATAATTAAGTCATTATTTATTCACTCCCACTGTGTGGAATATGTGAATTTTTAATGGACCTTCCATGCAATGCCATTCATTTGGAAGCCCATTTCCGTCACGGAATAAAGAAAAGGCAATAGTGACTTTTTATCTCACAATTCTGATTTTTTTTCCTACAATTCTGAGAAAGAAAAAAAATCAGAAGTCAGAATTCTGAGAAGAACAGTCGAACTATGAGAGAGAAATTCCCAAGTGTGAGTAAAAAAGTCAGAATTGTGAGATAAAAAGTTGCAATTACCTTTTGAATTTTTATTTTGTAGTGGAAACAAAAAAATGGAATTACGAGATTTAAACTTAGAATTCTGAGGGAAAAAAAGTCAGAATTTTGAGTTTATATCTCGCAATTCTGTTTATGTCTCACAATTCAACATTGTTCCGTGGCAGAAACAGGCTTCCATACATTCATATTCACAGTGATGTAAAACATACTGAGAAATTGTACTTAAGTTAGAGTGCAGATACTACAAGTTTTTATTTTTATTATTATATTTTACCACTTTTATTACTTCTTTTATGATTTGTTCAATATTTGGAGGGATGTTTCTATTTTAGTTTACACTAAATTTGTCCTGTTTCTAGATTCACTCCTATAATAAGTTATCAGATGTGTTTTGTTTTGTCAGATTTGGCAGTACATCTGACACGGTCCATAATGACTAATTGATTAGTGTCTTAAATTAAAGTTTAAGAAACCTGAAACAGGTTTTAAAAAAAAAACTGTCAAAAAATCACTATTTTCTCATTGTTCTGACTATGTAAAAATCTGGGACTCAGCAGATACTGAAACCAATATCCTGGAACATGTTACCTGAATATTTTCAGTTAAAATGAGCAGAAGATGAATTTACAGTCATCAAGCTCCAACAATGATGGGAAAAACACCATAAAAGTACCATTTGAAATCATTTGTGACCCTGGACCATAAAACCAGTCGTACGTTTCAATGTATCATCTGAAAGTGGAATAAATAAGCTTTCCATTGATGTATGGTTTGTTAGGACAGGACAATATTTGGCCGAGATACAACTATTTGAAAATCTGGAATCTGATGGTGCAAAAAAAATCTAAATATTGAGAAAATCGCCTTTAAAGTTGTCCGAATGTAGTTTTTAGCAATGCATATTACTAATCAAAAATTAAAGAAAAAGAAAAGAAAAATCTATAATTTTGACCCATACAATGTATTTTTGGCTATTGCTACAAATATACCCCAGCGACTTAAGATTGGTTTTGTGCTCCAGGGTCACATGTAATGGATGCATATACATTGAGATATGGTACAGTGTCAATGAGAAGCAATGACATTTTATGTCTTTGATATTTCAAAATATATAGGAATATAGTGCATGAATTGCATGCATTTTTTATCCTTTTTGGAGCTAGACAGCACCGTCCCCATTCACAATTACTGTATGTTGTATACTTTTATGTTTTAAAGTAGAAATTTTCATATTGGTCATGTCACAACGTGAGGGTGAGAAGATGATGACAGCATTTTCCTTTTTGAGTGAACCTTTCCTTTGACACCACATACAGGAACTGTTGATGAATTATTGATGTAAATCCAACTTATTCTTTTGTTTATTGCCAGACATGGAAGCTTGGGGCAAAATATAATTTTGTATATAATATAATTAATGCATTTGATCGCAGGGAGGTCGACGCGAGGACGGAGTTCTGGTCCGTATTCAGAAGAGACGGATCAGTCTGGAGAAAGCCATCCAAACCCAGCCATCTCCACCAGAATCAGACCAGCCATGGCCCTCATCAGCAGCATGCTGGCGGCCTACACCTACATCACAGGTAACACCACAAACATCTGCTGTGGATCACTGAGCAACCCACAGCTATTCAGAATTGACTTACAATTTGTGGACTGCTGTTCAAAAGTTTGGGGTTGGAAAGATTTTTGGATTCTTTGATGAATAGAAAGTTCAAAAGAACAGCATTTATTTGAAACTGAATTTTTTATGTAACATTATAAATGTCTTTTCTGTCAATTCTTATCAGTTTAATGCATCCTTGCTGGAAAAAAAAAAAAAATTCTTTCAAAAAAACTTTTGAACGGTTGGGTATTTCTGAATGATGTTGACATTTTATTTTCATTATGTTCAACAAGATATTCAAGAGGAAAACTATATGGTTTTCCTATTACTTTATCCATCAGGAATTAATTGAATCATAAAAAGTGGGCGGTTCATACAAAAATGGAGCCCGACATGAATGCAAGTTTGCTAAAACAGTGGCTGGAATAGCTTCAGTTGCCCAATTTCAAATTGGCCCTAAGTGGATTTAATACAATTTATCAAATATCACACTATTAAAACTATTATATATATATATATCAACCATCAACACATCATAGATTTCTTCAAATAAAAGCATCTGCCAAATGCATAATGTCCATGTTAATACCTTGAGAAACTGACTTCATAAAATATTTTGGTTCTGTGCACTCATTTTAATCATGAAATTTACGGGTCAAATTGACCCACTAACATCACCAATCATAATAAAATGATGTACGCAGATTCCACAACTTTTCAGGTATGTTCATGACCCTAAATGAGAAATAGTTACACAATTTCAGGGAAAACATCCTCTGTTAACCAGTATTTCTGATATCCCAAAAATGCATTTGTCTCAAATTGACCGAGAACATAATATAAAGTTTTAAGAAAGTAAATGGGTCGGTTTTGATTTCATGTTGTTTGTTTTCTCTCTCCATCCCAGAGCACCCAGAGAGCTGTGCTCTGTATTTCATGTGCGGCGTCTGTGGCGGTCTGTTCCTCACGCTCTTCGCACTAGTGGTTCAGATTTCCTGCCATACGGACTGTAAACCTCATCACGCCGTCGCTAAGAAGCGTCCGAGACCCGCGGACTCCGACAGCGACACCTCTGACTCTGATTCGGACTGGGACTCGAGCTCGGACCTCTCGGCCCGACGGCACCGGCGCTTCGAGCGCACGCTCAACACAAACATCTTCACGTCGGTGGAGGAGCTGGAGCGAGCACAGCGATTGGAGGAGAGAGAGCGCATCATACGGGAAATCTGGATGAACGGACAGCCGGACGTCCCAGGAACACGCAGCCTGAATCGCTACTACTAGAGCGCCGCCTCTGATCGGACACATCCAGACGGGAAGGTACTAACGGGACGCTAAAGCGGCTGGAGTCGTCGCCAGTGTGGCATTAAACGATGTATTTTGCAGTGGAAATAAGCTCTTTGTTGAGGCACAGTTCATCCCTTAGCTTCAATACGCAGAGGTGAAAGGTCAAATGCTGCGTTCAGACAAGTTGGGTTTGGGTGTGTTCCTACTTGATGTCTTGAAGTTGGAGATTTTCCGCAGTATGCGGCTGAAACTAATGCTAAGGCTCATGGGAGATGTGGTTCAGTTGAAAGCTGGCTCTAGGAGTCTATAGGCAGCTCTGAGAGGCGTGATAAGCTCTAAGCACTGTGATTGGTCCTTCACTCCGCCTGTCAAACAGTGAGGATCGCCTTCTGTAAGGAGAGACCTGAGCAAATTAAGTGCCTTCCAGTTTGATCTGACATATACACATATACAGTACAGTGGGCCTAAAACGTATTTGGACACTTAAAAATATCTGAATGTGATTGCATTAGGAAGCAAATATAACAAACCAAGCTGCATCTGCAAACAAATGATGCTGGAGCTTCACTTTTCTGCATCAGTTTTGCTTAATGACTTCTCATCTCGTTTCAAAGTGGCACAATGCATTTTTTGCTTACACTTTACAATAAGGTTCCATTTGTACTGGAACTAAGAATGATAAATACTTCTAAAGCATTTATTAATCTCAGTTAATGTTAATTTTAATTTTTACTAATACATTAAACAATTAAAAGTTCTATCTGTTTATATTAGGCTATTTATGGTACCTGAGGTATAGAAGCCCATTTCCACCACGGGACAAAAAATAAATAAAAAAAGGTAATAGCACTGATCTATAATAGAGAATTATTATAGAATCATTATAAAGATCAGTGGGTTATCTTACAATTCAGACTTACTTCTCGCAATTCTAAATAAACTATATAAAAAAAGTGTTTTTCTTGCAATTCCGATTTATTTCACATTTCTGACTTCTCAGAATTGTGAGTTTATATCTCAAAATTCTGACTGTATATTTCACAGTACTCACAGAATTGTCAGATTAAATTTGCAATTACCTTTTTTATTTTTTTTATCCTGCGATGGAAACAAGCTTCCATAAACACGAACTAAGCACAAACAGTGTTTGTATTAACTAAAGTTAACAAAGATGAATAAATACTGTAACAAGTGTATTGCACATCGTTAGTTAATGTTAGTTAATGCATTAATGGGGCCTTATTGTAAAATGTTACCCATTTTTCTTAATTTTTAACACTAGATCATTTCATTATCATCATTTTAAACCTAACAGGCTTCTTTTCTTTAAAAAATAAATGCAACTTGGCTTGATATTTTATTATCAAATGCAATGACATACATGGTGACTTATG
>NW_015544213.1:3497712-3501313 GCF_001515605.1 Sinocyclocheilus anshuiensis | reverse complement strand
ATATTTTTGTATATTATATATATATATATATATATATATATATAGACATGCTGTAAAATAAGTTCAGCCTTTATGAAATCTATTTTGATATTTATATAGTTTTTGATACCATTATTTTTTGGATTAAATATTTTTATACTGTGGCAAAGCTTGCCTGATTGCTCAGGGATGCAATCCAAGTGTTCTGTGTATAATCTTATATTCTTTAAGGGGATGAGAGACACATTCAAATGTTCCTGCATAGCTGCAACCGTGACCTCAAAGAGGCTCTTATAGGATCATGATGGACATCAACGTTGTGCCTCAAACAGAAGACACATCTGCCAGCACAGTTAATCACTCAATGACTTTAAGCAGTGCTTTCTGATTGTTACAACTGTGGTTAATGTGTTTCAGTTTCTGTTACATGATTATGAGGGCTCAGAATTAGTGTTGATGATACAAAACCATAAATAACACACATTATATTCTTAAAAATAAAGGTTTTCAATAGTGATTATATTCAGCAAAGAGCTTCTTCTTATGAAGAACTAATTGTGGCTATATAAGGTTCCTGAGTTGGCTATATATATATATAACTAAAGTTTTTGCGGAAATACACATATATATAATATATGTATAAACACCTTTAATAGAACATTTTAATAGAAATGGCCATTAAAAAATTTAAGACATTTAATGACATATATTGAAACATTTAATAAAATGTATTGATATATTTATATCCATTAAAATTCTTACTAAATTTTTAAGCAATACCTAAAAGTAGAGATCTCTAAATATTACTTAAAAAAATATGGCCAACTTTAATAGAACAGCCTTTTAAAAAAAAAATAGTGTTAATATAATAGGCCAAGCTGATACACAGTCATAAACATTTGGTAAAGAGTCACTATTGTGGAAAGTAGCCTATCATGTAGTTTCCTACCTCTATGTGAAACCTTTATTTTTAAGAGCCCATTGCCACACTGAGATTCTTTAATATGTATTATTATTTTATTTTTGTTATTCAACAAGCCAAAACATGAAGTGACTCAACATTGGTATGCATGTGGATGTTTGTTTGAGCTCTTAAATATTGTAAAGCAGTTTTATTTTCCAGCAATATTTCAGCATGGTTTTTATAGGAATATCAGCTTGTGTACAGAACAGGACCTGTGGGAGGTTTTGTTTTGGTTGTTATGGAGCATTAAATAAACTGCATTGAATAAACTGATCGTGTAGCGCCGCCTGTTGGTGAAGGAGCCACGAGACGCATGAAAGGAATTGTTTACATCACCATGACAACCGCCAGTGTTGGCGGTCTCCATGGAGACCGTTATAAGTAAACCTCCTCAGGGAAGCACAGCAGTCCCATGAGATAACAACTTAACTTATTTTATTTGCTTATACCTTTAATTTATTTGAAGCTAGATTAGAGTAATAAGCCATAATGTCTATAAATACAAGACACGGGCTTCCTTTCCTGCCGGGAAACTCATTTCGGGATTTAACGGTGAGACGTTAACCTCTAAGTTAACTTAGGCCCCGTTCATCTTTCTTAAATTGAATTGTTTTTCCACGTAACGTTACTTTTTGTAAAATAAAAAACTGCATTATTACATCTTTATAAATGTTTTTAAAACACGTTTTAGATTTTTGTTGCAAATGAACGAAGTATTCATTCATTTATTATTTTTTAATTCATTCTTTACATCTATATATCTTACAGATGGTCAAATATAATGATAGGCTATCATATATTGACCCATGATTACTGTGCTGTCATCCAGAAATCCGCTTTCCACAGAGCTCAGACTCTGGGTTTTAAGAACGGTTACGCTCTGCCCCGGCGGCCCGCGGTCGGTACCGGACAAGATCCGCTGCTGTCGGTGAACATCAGTCACAGCGAGAGGAACCAGCTGATCAGAGACATCCCGAAGCTGACCTACGGGACCGACACACACCGACCCCCGCCGCTAGACTTCATCCCGGCACACGCTGCTTATGACAAGAAGGTGAAGAGTATCTATCTATCTATCTATCTATCTGTCTGTCCATCAATCTATCGTTCTATCACTCTGTCATTCTCTCTATCTGTCTGTCTATCCATCGTTCTATCATTCTATCTATATATTTACCTATCTATCTATCTATCCGTCAATCTATTGTTCCGTCTTTCATTCTGTCTATCTATATCTATCCTTCAATCTGTCTCTTTATGTCTCTCTTTCTCTCACTAAATCAGAAGCAACCTCTCACCTTTACCCTTTGACCTTCAGGTGCTGCGTTTCTATGGTTACTTCCGGCAGGAAGTGTTACACACCCCGGATGAGCACTTCTGCATTCGTCCGGTGGTGATCTATTATCACCTGGAGGACGACAGCATGTGTGTGACCGAGCCACCGGTGGAAAACTCTGGAATTCCTCAGGGAAAGCTGATCAAACGTCAGAGGCTGCCCAAAAACCAGCGCGGAGATCTGTACCACTGGAAAGACCTCAATGTTGGGATGGACATGAGCTTGTTTGGAACGGTTTACAGGATAACACGCTGCGATGCCTTCACACAGGTACACACACACACACACACTGATTCTACTAGACCTCTGCTTCTGATGGGTTTGGTTTGATGTGTGTGTGTGTGTGTGTGTGTGTGTGTGTGTGTGTGTGTGTGTGTGTGTTTGTAGGTCTTCATGGAGAGTCAGGGAATAGTGCTAAATGAGTCAGAGTCTATTCCCAATGATCCGTACACCATCCGGCGCGCTCAGGCACAACAAACCCACATCACACCCTACGACCACAATCATCAGCTGGAGCGCTTCCTCGCCCTGGATCGCCAGGTAAACACACACACACACACACACACACATGAATACATTTAAAGTCTTTCCCTCGTCATTTCTCTGCTGTCTCCAGGTGCTGCGTTTCTATGCGCTCTGGGACGACTCAGACTCTCTCT
Organism: Sinocyclocheilus anshuiensis; assembly: GCF_001515605.1. Taxonomy (NCBI): domain Eukaryota; kingdom Metazoa; phylum Chordata; class Actinopteri; order Cypriniformes; family Cyprinidae; genus Sinocyclocheilus; species Sinocyclocheilus anshuiensis. The sequence goes on along the minus strand of NW_015544213.1, from coordinate 3,498,375 downwards.
ACGGGGCTATACACACACACACACACACACACACATGAATACATTTAAAGTCTTTCCCTCGTCATTTCTCTGCTGTCTCCAGGTGCTGCGTTTCTATGCGCTCTGGGACGACTCAGACTCTCTCTACGGGGAGAAACGGCCTGTAACGCTGCATTACTATCTGGTGGACGATTCGGTTGACATCTGCGAACATCACGAGGCCAACAGCGGCCGGGACCCGTTCCCAGTGCTGCTCCACAGACAGAAGGTTCCCAAACACATCAAATCAACCTGCGGTGAGATTTCAACACAGAGACTAACCTGCTTTTTGTTGCTTTTTATGTTAAAAGAAGCTTAGACAAACCAAATCAGGGGATCCCAAACTTTGACAGCCAAACCCCTTAGATGTAAAATATTTACTTTATAATAATTAATATCCTCCTATCCTCCTGACTACCAGCTATGGAGTTTTGTCCTCTGTAGAGGACATTATGTTACATGTCACAGTTTTAAGTCTGGATGTCCTGTACAGAACACATTCAGGGCTTTCCAGAGATACCAAAGTGACGTGACATGTGGCCAAGTATGGTTACCCATACTAGGAATTAGTGCTCTGCGTTTAACCCATCCTAAGTGCACACACACAGCAGTGAACACACACACACCGTGAACACACACCCGGAG
>NW_015544213.1:3486438-3497047 GCF_001515605.1 Sinocyclocheilus anshuiensis | reverse complement strand
GCTGTACACTGTACATTCACTCCCCCCACCTACAATCCCTGCCGGTACGAGACTCGAACTCGCAACCTACGAGTCCGACTCTCTAACCATTAGGCCACGACTTCCCTGAAATGATTGGATGTTTCACCATGACCACTCCCTCTCCTTGGTCTTTAAAAATGACTGACATTAATTTAGTGACCAAATTTAACACCCTTATGGAAATGTGATAACATTTTGTAATTAACATTTAAATCTGACTAATTTTTTAACTGTTTGTCATAAATCAACATCTCAGGAAAATGTTATGGGGTTTCAAATCAAAATATGACCTTCTGTTATGAAACAGGACGTCGATTTCATACATGTCCACTGTAGAGGACACCAGGACTTAAAGCATGTTTATTACACATTTTGGGAGACACAACAAATTAATAGAGAAAAAATTATGTATCAATATTCCTATTAAATATGAGATATTATTATGAAAATCTTGCTAATTATTACTCCCATTATTGCACTTATTTGTTCATTCTATGTTGCCCCAAAAACACATTAATATGCAAATTAGATACAGTTTATAGATACATTGTATATAATGGAAAAACTTGTTTATGGCCATTTTACACACATTTTGCATAAAGAAAAATGTTTTTTAAAAATATCTTTCATAACATAGTTGAGAATCGTCTTTATATGAAAATTGATTTGTGATTAAAACAAAAATCCCACTGTTTTTGCCTTTTCATGTATTTTTATTTCTTAAAAAACAGGACTTTTTAAAGTCCCGATGTCTTCTACAGAGGACATGGCATAACATATGAATAAAATATCATTTTCCAAAAATTGTATTTTTCAAATTGTTTCTTATGCTCTAAATAATGTAATGACATGACAAAATACTAAATTCACAAAACTGTTTTTTCCTGGTAGTCAGGAGGATATTTCAATAACTTAACACATTAGCATATTCAGAGTTCTCTGATTTGGTTAATGTTCAAAAATATATTGCAATTATTTTAAACTATTTGATCAAATAACATTATTTTACACTAGAAGTTACCAATATTTATGGCTTAAATTCAACAGACTATATTTATTTAATGAAATCTCAGCCTTTGTTTTGATAATGGCACTGAGCTATATTGCATTTTGTATTTTATTTTAATTAATTTTGCAGCCATAAATAAGTACATTCATAAAAATTACAAAAATCTGTGAAAGAATATAAAATACAGTTAAAAATAAACGAATAAATTAATAAATAAAGGAGGAAAAAGTAATACAGGATTAATTGTATTTGTTTTAGCAAGTCGTTTATTCCTTTACTTATTTTCCTGTTATTATATTTATTTATTTATTTTCAATTTTCGCTGGTTTGGTCCCCCATAGACTACATTTATATTTCATTTGAGCATAACCAAAGGACATAATCAATACATTAATGCAGAATCCTCAAACTTCTCTCTTTTTCTGGACTCAGAGCCGTTCCCCAGCTGTGTTCTGGAAGTTTCTCCACAAGACGTGAAGGAGTATTTCTGTCCTCAAGACTTCAGGGTCGGTGAGGAGGTCACGCTGATGGGGAGGCGCTTCCTGCTGTATGACTGTGACGACTTCACCAGGAAATACTATGAACAGAATCACCCCGACTTCCTGCTCAAACCACTTACTGTAGACACCAGAACACAGCAAGACATCAAGAAGGTCAGAGACTTACTCTTAATTGGGCTAACATCACATCTCATCTTAGTTAAAAATGTTTTTTACAGTAGTTTTTTTTTTTTTGGTCATTTTATATGATCTATCTGCCACTTTCCACAAATAGGGTACACTTATGTTCTCTAGAAATGTTTTATGTTGTGACTCAGTTGTCTTGGACTCACACTGACATCTCACGGTGTGAATAAAGCATCACGCAAATGTTTTCAGCTAGTGATGCCATTGTAGAAATATTAGTCAAACAATAATTAGTCAAACCACTTTACAAGAGATGGTCTGAATGATTCATTAGCAAATTTGTCTGAATCAAAATTATTTTTAAAAAGTCTTACCCAGTAATCATAATATTATATTATTCACAAATTTTATTAATGTTTTTAAGATAATTTCTAGAAAATAACAAAAAGTTCCAAAAGTTACTAACAGGGTTGGAAATAATTGCAAGCCTTATAAAATAAATGTTACAATTTTAATACATTTCTAATGTTAATAAAAAAATATGATTTAATTTTGTAAAAGTTAATTTCTAGAAAATAACAAGATGTTCCAAATGTTTAATCTTAATAACAATTTTTTTTTTTTTTAATTGATTTCTAGAAAATAAAATGTTCCAAATGTTACTAACAGGGTTGGAAAAATGGTAAGCCTTATATAAAATAAATGTTACATTTTTAATACATTTTTAATGTTAATAACAAATTGTATTATTTAATGTATTTTTAGTTAATTTCTAGAAAATAACAAAATGTTCCAAATGTTACTAACAGGGTTGGAAATAATTGCAAGCCGTATAAAATAAATGTTACAATTTTAATATATTTCTAATGTTAATAAAAAAAAAAAAATATATTTTTTTTTAAGTTAATTTCTAGAAAATAACAAGATGTTCCAAATGTTTAATCTTAATAACAAACTTTTTTTTTTTTTTGAGTTAATTTCTAGAAAATGTTCCAAATGTTACTAACAGGGTTGGAAAAATGGTAAGCCTTATATAAAATAAATGTTACATTTTTAATACATTTTTAATGTTAATAACAAATGTTATTATTTAATGTTTTTTAACTTTAATTTCTAGAAAATAACAAAAATTTCCAAAAGTTACTAACAGGGTTGGAAATAATTGCAAGCCTTATAAAATAAATGTTACAATTTAAATACAATTCTAATGCTAATACAAAAAATTTTTATTTATATATATATATATATTTTTAGTTAATTTCTAGAAAATAACAAAATGTTCCAAATGTTACTAACAGGGTTGGAAAAATGGTAAGCCTTTTATAAAATAAATGTAATATTTTTAATACATTTTTAAATGTTAATAATATGTTCTCTACAACCACCTTTTTGATTTACTGAAAAAGAAGCAAAAAAGCCTATTTTGTACCATGTTTGTGGAATAAGACCCCTATATTTTCTATCCTGCCTGTTTGTGAGGTATATGATGTGTTCCCTTCCCTCCATCTGTTCATCCAGATATTCCGTCTGTCCATGTGTTTTCTGAACCTGTCACACAGGTGATTCCTCCGTATAACGGCTTCGGTTCGCTGGAGGACTCGTTACAGAACTGTCTGTCCCTGATTCCTGAACCGCCCAAGAAAGACGTGATCAAACTGCTGGAGAACGACAACAAAGTCCTGCGTTACATCGCGCGGCTGGTGAGAGCACAGCTCATTTGGATCATTCCCGTACTGAATATTTTTTTTATTTATAAAAATGTTGGTGTATTTGTTTATATGGCTTCCACTCATGTCCAGTTCTATTCACAAAGTCGGTTTATTTTGCAATGACTCTACATTCGTCCTTACAACATTCTCGTCTGCCACAGGATTCCCAGAATCCCCTGGATGAGGGCCGACGCTTCATTCTGTCCTACTACCTGTCCGATGACATGATCAGTGTCTTTGAGAGATCAACACGTAATTCCGGCATCATCGGAGGAAAATTCCTTGAGAAGACTCGTGTCCCGAAACCAGGAAACTCTGTGGAAAACCCAGAATACTTCGGGCCTGCAGACTTCTCCATTGGAGCGACTGTGGAGGGTATTGACCAGTGACATCACATCCTGGGAATCATCACTCTCCTGTTTTCTCATGCTGTTCTGTTCTTTTCTCTGCAGTGTTTGGCCATCGGTTTGTCCTGATGGATGCTGATCGTTACGTGTTGAGTTATCTGGAGTCACTGTCCCATCACATCCCTGAACACACTCTCTCTTCCCTGAGACAGAAGTTTGGGGTCAGTCAAACCTCAGACCAGGAGGAACAACATGAAGGTAAAAAATGTGTTTTGTTGTGGCCTATGCAACCTACAGTCATAAAAATAAAAGTTCTTTATTGGCTTCGATGGTTCCATGAGGAGCCTTTAACATCCATGGATTTTTTTTCCATTCAACAAAAGGTTCTTTAGAGTATTAAAATATTTTTCATTTTAAGATGAAAATGATTATTTCAAGTACTGTTCACAAAAGATTCTTTGGGGAAATCAAAAATGGATCTTCCAAGGCATCACTAAGAATATCCTGATTTTGCCATATGGCAAAATATATAGTCAAATATATATTTTAAATATTTAAAAAAATATATTTGCTAAAATATATGTAAATACTTTTTATTCTACCAATACGTTTATAAAAATATTTAAATAAATATAAAATATCCATCCATATTTGCATTTAATGTAGGCTACTGTAAGATTGGAAATGTATTTTCTTGCCCCTGAAATACATTTTAAAATATATTTTGGTATATGAAGGTTGAAAGTTTTTTTTTCATTCAACTCACACCATATATTTAAGATATATTTTGGCCAGAAAAAAAATGCAGTATGGGTTGAATCCTTTAAGTGCACAGCCTTTCGGTTGCATATCCAAGATCCTGTGAAAAGGAGAAATGGACTATTCATGATTATGTTTCTGTGGCTGATATTCAGTAGAAATCTTGAATATTTCTCTTCACAGGTGAGACTGATGGAGCTGCGGTCGTCCTCCAGAGCTGAAATCTGCTCTATAATGCTTCCCATCATCACAAGATACCAACACGTCGTCATCAAAATACTTTTCTTCTTTCATGTTTGTTCTTTTTGATGTTGAGAATGTTCATGTATTGTGATGTTAATGTGCAATAAAGAAAGAGAGGAAAACAAGCATCTGTAAAATTAACATTTTTGAGGCTCATTTATGTATAATTTGACTGTATTTACAAACATGTCTTATTTCACCACAAAATTAGAAGAAAATAATTATCTTAATGTTAGGCTGGATTCATCTGAAGCAAAAAAAAGGTAATAAAATATTAAGGTAAATTTTAAGTTTGTAAGCATTGTCCTACGTGCAAATCTGGAAACATTAACTACCCAAATACATTCCTAGGATTTTTTTTTCTTTTTGTAAAATTACAGGTTTAGATGTCTGATTATATGTATTACACAAGGCGTCTTTATGTAGGATAACAACAAATGAAAAACCTTGAACTGGAGAAATTTCTGAATGTGTGTATATTCATCAGATGCCTGATGCATAAAGGTCATCTAGAAGAATGTGAATTCTTAAAAACACTTTTTTTCTAAGATTGTTCTTGAGTATTTTTTTTAACTGAAGTAAAGAACATTTTTACAAGTCAGAAAATAAAATGGCATTTTAAAAGAAATCTATTCCTAAACTATTTTGTGAATCCACCCCCTTATTTTTAGTATCAATAATATTTTTTTGCAAGAGTGTTATATTCCATGTCAAGTAAATTTCAGTTAAGTGCAATTGTATATCCCATGGTTGTAGTTGTATTGAATTTGTTTTTGCATTACAGAAAAAAAGTTTTTTTTGCACCGAAAAGCTCATTATCCTAATGTTAAAAAAGGTCATTTGTAAATTAGTTTTAAAATGTTATTTTCAGTTTACACCGATTTGATAAAAAAAAAAAAAAATGCAAAAAAAAAACCCAATTCTAATAGGCTTTTTTCGTCATGCAAAACTTTTTTTTTTTTTTGATGAAACGTGACAAGGACATATTTTCATCAGAGATTCCCATCCATTATCAGTTTATATGATGAAATAAAACATGAAATAAACATAAATGTTGAAATTTTTCTGCAAAGACAGAAAACATTAAAAATGTCACTATTCAAAAAGGTTCAATATTTATAAAGCATCGTCATATACAATCAAATATCAAACTGCATAAACGTACAAAGCCAAACTGAGTGAGTGTTTGCTGTGTGTTCAGGGTCATTTCACTACTACAACACTTGTTCCTACCTCAAACATGATTTTCCATTGTTTCTTTGATTGTCATGTAAATCTTTTGATCTCACAATAACACCTCAGATTTAAATCGTCTCAATAAATGTCATTTCTAGGCCACCGTAGTCGCCACTTTTGTACCTCAAAACATGCAGACACAGAAAAATAAAACTAACCTCAAAACAGCGCTTTAATAAAGAAAGACTGAGTGAAGTTTAGAAACATATGCAGAAGAAATAACATGAATACTGAAACTGGAACGAGAAGTTTAGTACGTTGACCAGAGCCTGTTGAGGGTGCTGTCGTCACTCTGAGAAACGCCACATGCACTTCTCTTGATGTGGAAACGGGAAGCAGCAGGCAGATGAGCTGTTTCCTGTTCCTGTGCCCTCGATGTGTGGAGGCCATGCGCTGAAATGGGGCTGAAGTTCACGGCGCTTTGATCTTCTTGAGACGAGGGGATGTGCCGTTCTCTGCTTTAATCAGTCCATTCTCATGGTGACCAACTGCAGGACATACAACAGCTCGTGTTAGAGAAGACAGACACATCACTGAACACCAAACAACATGTAACCAAAGACAAAACCAGTGTCTGTCATTCTTGAGTGTCACGTTTTGGCTCACACACACACAAAGAATATTATTGCCTAGAGGGCAGTGAAGGTTCACCTAAAAAAAGTACTCTTTACAAAAGCTGTATGATTTTTTTTTTTTCAGTAGACAATTCCAAACTATTTACAATACCTTTGTGTGAGGAAAACAAAATGTAATGATGAATTCATGAATGAGCATGCAGCTTCGACAAAAAAAATAATTAAAAAAAATTATTTTGTTTTGGTAAGGCCCCATAATAACTTCTCGTCTTCTGATTCATCCAAGAAAATTTTATTGTCTAGTTTCACAATTGAAAAAAATCAGTCAAAGTTTGTTTTTGGTTGTTAGTTTTGTGCTTCTCAATTACTAGACTGTTCTGGAAAACTTAATTAACAAAAAGCAAAAACAGTAGTACATAGTAAAGCGCTATATAAATGCCTCATTCATTCATTATGAAACAAAAAAAAACTTTGTGCATTAGGCTTGCCGCGATCGACGGTGTTGACGGTGATACCGGTGTTAAGCCGATTTCATTTCTCCAGTGAGGAGAGTGAGTCCAGCTGACTGACAAGTCGATTGACCGGTGGGAAAATTTCCTCACCGTCACAACCTTAATGTGTACCTGTACAGCTAATTTTGGACAAGATATTTTGGTCAAACTGATCCCTAACACAATGGAAATAGATGGGAATTATTAAATTTCTCACATATTTCATATCTTTTAAGTCTCTGACTAGCTAAAATACAGTTTTTTGTGTGACTCTTTAGTGTTTTTCATAGTGTCGGTTTTTGGCAAAGTGCATGGAAACCAATGAAACTGACAGGGTTAACAGCATGTTTGGGTAAACCAACTCTTAACCCTAGTCTATCTAGAGCACGTTAGTTTAGAATGACTCCACTGAAAAAAAAAATGCTGTAGGATTTACTATAGCAATTTCTGAGTGAAAATTGTTTTCATTTCACAAATAATTACACAGGGTTTCTACAAATTTTAAAAACTTAAATTTAAGACTTTAAACGCCTTTTTAAGACCAATTAAAGGAATAAATTAAAGGGAACAAAATACGCCAAGTCTTGTTTTTTGAGACATTTATCAAAATGAAAAAAATAAAAAATAAGACAAATATCTGTCAATGGGCTCAGAAAATCTACTTGATTCAAAGGGAAAACAAGCTTTCATTCCTCATAGACCAGGGGTGTCCAAACTCAGTCCTGGAGGGCAGAGTTTAGCTCCAACCCCAATCAAACACACCTGAATTGACTACTGATAGATAGATAGATAGATAGATAGATAGATAGATAGATAGATAGATAGATAGAGAGAGAGAGAGAGAGAGAGAGAGAGAGAGAGATTTCTGCCATGACAACTCTCAGAGAGTTTAGCATGGTAATATACATGTGGCAGTGTTAATTTGTTTGGTCTTGGTGGAATAGATCTGCTACGTACATCCATGACATGCTGCTGTGAGCATGTAAGAAATACTGCTGCTGCACATATAACATATGAAACAACCCCTCAACAAAGCAGGAGACACAGAAATGGCCAATACAACCAAATAGATGAATGTCGCTGAGTGTAAGAATATAAACTGCTGCATTAGCATACATGCATATTACATTCACACAACAAATACCCCCCAAACAAGCAGATCTATCGCCAAGACATATGTACCACTGCTGCTCCAAAGAGTCATGTGAACCGCATGTATTACTATCTATGTGTGGCTACGTTACCATGCCGACCGGCTTAACTCTAGTGTGTTAACTACACTATGTGTAGTTAACAATAGATATATGCTGCAAGCTAATGAGAGAAGACCCCAGCATCCACCTGAGCAAAATATATTAAAGTCATTTGATAACTGTCATTGATATAACTTTTATACTCTTATTGTGTCATTAGGACGATAAAGAGAGCGTGACTCAAGACTCTGTGTGCAGCTGAATCAGCCGCACACTCAGCACAGCTACGGAAAACATCGACCTAAGAAATAAGCAAACGCGAACACTGAGGTTAAGCAGCTAATATGGCAAACCGCTGTTGAAATGCATACAAACGGGAATGCTTCTCATTTTAGCCTGTTCTCATGGGCTTAACTTGACGGCATGTCCTCAGAACAATTACAGACTGCTTGCTGCTGCAGCTGTATAAACACAGATACGTAAATGCTACTGCTTATACTTAATATTTCTCTCCTGCATACGAATGAAAGACTGTTAAACATGACACTTAGTTTAAACTTGTTTATGGTTGCTCATTTAGAATTGATTAGGCAGACCACGCAATATGCACAGTGACATGCGTAAAAGAGTATTCACTTATCTTAGATGTTGGTTTCAGATGCTTTCGGAAGCGCGCTGCAACTGCTACAGCGAGCACTAGCCGAGTATTTGAATGTTTGAGCAGCAAGCTCATTGGCTGCTGATACAAAAAGAACCAATCAGCTGCACCACGTGAATAATGACGTCATTATACAGATTGAGTTAGAACCGAACGGCCTGCGCAATCTAGAATTTCATGACAGAACTTTGTGTGTCCATATATGTATATATATTGATGGGTTTTCATGGGTTTCATGTGTGAGTGCGTCTATGGTTCATGTCTTACTTTAACAGATATGCAGCCAGAATGTGTAAGAGATAAAGACTGATATACTGCAGCTGACGCGGGATTTCCTCCTAAAAACATAAAAACACAATGCTTTCATTATATAGCAACACAATTCATCATTATATAGATTAATTACTATGTATATACACATCTATCTCTCTCCCTGCATCAAGGTTTACGTTTTCCTCTCATCTTCTCTTACCTTTCTCACTTTCTGGAAGTAAAGCTCAGGTAGTGCGTGAAACCAGTACGCCAGCTGTGTGAGGTAGAAGAACTTCACCTGAAACCTGACAGAAAGATGATATTACAGTCACATGACAATCTGACAGAACCATTCACAATCAAATCAACCACCAACACTGGCCTACTTAAAGAGTTTCCATGTTTTATTTGTCATGTTATATTCAGCATGTTATATATAGTGTTTGCATTGAGTTGCAAACATCCATGAGACAATCTCACAAAAAAAAACAAAAGTTACTCAAAAAATTAATTATTAAAAAAAAGTTTAAAATAATAATAATAATAATAATAATAATAAAAAATTTAAATCATAAAATTAAACATTTATTATTCTGCATAAATCAAATGTTTTTAAGACCATTAATACATTTTGCATAACTTTTTTAACCCAAATTATCATGGTTTAAAAAAAAAAATAAAAAAAAAATAAAAACATTCAACTGTCCAAACTAAGCTTTTTATTAATTAAAATCTGCATAAATCCTATTCAACAAAACAACTGGAAAAATAGGTAATTTACAATTTATACATACATTTATGATGCCAATTTGGAGGTGAAATGTGACCAAAATAATTTCAATATGCAAAAATTGTCCAAAAATATTAGTCATTTTCTTAATGCGAACTCTCGATTTTTCTTTTGATTTTTGGATGAAATAAGTTGTTCGTGACAGTTTTCATGAGATGCATGCTTTGTGTTTGTGTGTGTATGTACCTCAGGTGAACATGAGGATAATTCTCCCAAAGGCTGCTGGGATGCAGAAGGTATCCCTCCTGCCAATCACACAAATTATTATGCGACATGAACAGAAAGTGTAATGTTTAATATGTTGTGTGAGATCTTACTGTGGCGATGACGTAGAGACTCCATAAACTGGACACCAGATAAAACACACACAGCTGCCCAGATTCATTAAACTTTGTGTTTTTACTCTTCGACAAGTGAAGACGCCGGTTTACTTTCTGAAATGGAGCACACAACAGCCAAGAAAATGCAAATTAATAAAAAAAAAAAAACGTGGTATGCACATTAAAGAACTTCAGCTGCTGCTTGCAAAAAATGCATTTATTAAATTAAAACCGCATTACCCAAAATGCATTGCATCACTTACATCTAGCACATACTCCTGCACCACTGCGTGAAGGATGATGGTGATGCAAAGATAGAAGACGACAGTGGCACAGTCTTTCCATCCGTAAAGATACAGAGTCACCTCTCCATCTGAAAC
>NW_015544213.1:3481725-3486353 GCF_001515605.1 Sinocyclocheilus anshuiensis | reverse complement strand
TTAGCGCATGTCAGTGATGCATCAGACATCAGCAGATCTGAGAGACTGTCATGAATGCGTGACAAACCTGCGCTCATGGTGCTGATGTTATACTGAGGCTGGATGAATAAAATGGCTGTTTTCGCTGTTGTCTGAAAGAGAGAAGAGAGAGAGATTGATGTTCACTGAATAAAAATCAGCTTTCCTGCACAATGATAAGAAAAACACAGACACACGCATAGATCACACGGTCTATAATCATGTGCTTTCATACAGTTACAGCTGCATTTAGATAAGTTTAGATGTATTACTCTTTTTCTTAAAACATTTAAAAACATTGTTAGAGACCTCCTGATTGTGTATTTTATTGTATTTTAATTAAAAGAAAGACGACAATTAAACACAAAGACTCAACAAACCAGGGTTATTATAGCTAACTAAAACTTTTTTTTTTTGTATAAATAAAATAAACATTAACTGAAATAAAATATTAGTTGCCAAGGGAATATTTCATGTTTTCATTTAGTTTAAATAACTAAAACGAAAATGTATAAAAACTACACAGACGTTAAAAAAAGACAAAAGCATACAACTAAATTACTAAAACTTTAAAAATAAAAAAACAGAAAATATAAAGATAAAAACTAATTCAAAATAAATGTAATAATCCTTTAATTTAATAACTATCATATATCTATAATAGTCTCAATGATACTAAAAATAACATGCAACTAACAGGGGGGAAATAATGTAATATTTAAAGAAAAGTTGGATGCATTAAATTTTTTTTTAATAATTTAATAATTCATTGCAACCTGTTATACTTGGTAAATAGTGCTTATTATTTATTTACTACATCCTTATAAAATGTATAAAAATGTTTATTTAAATTTACAAAAAAAAACATTCCAATGTGAACAAGTATAGCTGCTGCCCATTTGACAAATAAAACTTTGACAAAATAATAGCTTCTTATAATAAATCTAGTGGAAGTGGTGTGCTCATGAATACTAGAAATATAATATAATATTATACACACACATACATACATACATATATACATATAATACAAATATTGACCACAGGATTGACATGCACATTGTGCAGAAAGCATGAAAACCAGTACTGGCATGTACAGTACGATTGCATTTTAGCAGTTTGATCCAAGTTCAACTGACTTTCCACTGATGTGCTTCTTAAAGTCATGCTCACAGAAGCGTCTGAATGAAACACAGATGTTGAGAGCAGCAGGTGTGTGAAACAGCAGATGTGAAGGGGAAACCCATCTGAACACAGATAAGATGCGTGCATGACAGAAGAGATGCATGAAATGAAGTTTTCTTCAGTGTTTCTGAAAGTTTGCTAGCGTTCAACAGGCTAATGCGACAAACCCGGGAAGACTGTTTGTCTAGAAACTTTAAATGCACATTTTCCTATTGTGATCACTGAATTATAAGCGACAGATGATGATGCACATGAAGTGATTTTAAAACCGATTCAAACTGGATTCTTCAGGAATGTCAATCAATCTGGGAGCGTGCGAGAGATTTGACGTGGCACTTCAGAAGAAACACGAACAGCATCACGAAACACATTCACCAACATAACACCTTGTTTTGTGTGTATATTTGACAAATTACACATTATATGCTTTACGAACTTTACGTATCTTCAAACTCAGACATCGGCCCAGGTGACAATGCTTTGAATAAAGTCGTGAAATATGCATTTCTTTTAATGCACTGAACTCAACAAGAGTGGTGTTTCATGCATACTTTTAATGTAGATGAAATGCATAAACTGTGTGTCTGAACTTACTTTTGAGTAGATGATGATTTCAAAGGCTTTACACATTCAAATAAAAGCGGAGTGTGTCAGATGTCGGACTGTTTTTAAAGTTGCACGTTTAATTTCGATGTAACAGTCAGAAGACAGAAAGAGAGAGACAGACAGAAAAACAGCTGGCTGAGACACAGACAATAAAAAAACCAGAATCCCAAAACTTTTGAACTCACCTCAAACATAAGTCCAATCAAAATGAAAATCACCAAACTAAACACAATGTCCGCGTGATTCTGAATGAGAAACTCTTGGCTGAAGAAAGGATAACTCTTGTTTCTCCTGCGAAAAGCCATTTTATAAGTTAGCGATTTTCAGCAGCGTTGCTTTTCCTCCAAATCTAAAACTTCCACGAATCACTCCAAACTTCAGCGAGCGCACTGCGCATGCGCGCTTTAGCCACGAACTGATCTAGAGCGCATGCGCAGGAAGAAGCTAGGAATGACGCGTGCGGGTAAAAATGTAGGAATTTCTTTTTTCTTTTTTTTCCCCACAAATTATTTTACATTCAAAACATAATAATTATTTTATTATTATATTATCATAATAACATTTACTGAACAGTAAATTTAGTCGTGCATTGCCATTCATTTTCACAATAGTATAAAAATTGCTTAAAATTACACGCTATTAAATGAAATCGGGCAATACATAACAAGCTATTTAATTTAATATTATTATATTATAATAATTAAATGACACATTAATTAATAAAAAATGTAAAACATCAATTTACCTAATCACAAACGACTGTGGTTGGTCTATACTGACCAGCGCTGAGAAAAGTAACACGTACCACGTGACAGCACAGCAAAGACTATGTGCCGCTATAGAAGCTGTTTGGATTCATTTACAGCTGAATAATGAAAATAAAACCTTTAAAAGCCTAACGTATCTGCGTTATTTCACTACCATTACACAAAACATCGTGCCTGTTATACTGTAGATTCTGTGTAGCAATGAATTTTTATTAGTTCAGTGCCTTCCCTTTGCTGTTTAATCTGATACTTCATTCTATTAATCATTGTTTCCACTGTGTAATGTATATATGTTTGGTATATTCAGCAATTTCCTGCGATTTTATTTATGATGGCTATTTCTTCTGTGCACAGCACAGATAAAAATGAGCTTGATGACATTTCACAAGTGGAGACATATGTGAGAGGCATATTAAAACAAGTTCATGACTCCTGTGAAGTTAATTTAATGGCTAAATGGAATTCACCAGAAGAGCAAACAATCCACATCCAGGAAAACCAAACAAACTTTCGTTCACATTATCTGCAAATCTTTATAATCTTATGGCTGAATTTGCTTGAAATTGTTGCAAATATTGACCTGTTAATGGCACTACTGTTTAAGCAGAGACATCCTTCAGATGCATGCAAATAATTATTAGATAGTACACACACTCTCAAAATGCCTTCATGAAAACAATGGAAAACACACACACACACACACACACACAGTGAGCACTTCAAACAGTGAAAAATCACTCCAGTGGATTATTCACTAAAATACCCCTGAAACATTGTATGGTCCTTGAGCCCCTGTTCAAGGCAAATGCATCGAATATACAACATCTTTATCTTCCATACGTTTTTTTTTTTAGATGTCATTTATACAGAATTTTAAAGATGAGCTCAAACTAAAAACAGTTGTGTTACAGTAGCACCATGCATCAGCCTTATAAATATTTCATAAATTCATGAACAAGTCAATGAATAATAAAATACAAAATGAATGAAAATATATATATATATATATATATATTCAATAAATAATTGATATTACCGTAGGGTTAAGGTTAGTTTTTGAAACCTGAAAAGTACAAAATTGTGAAAAACTATAAACAAAATGACCGATCCTTTGAAAGGCAAAACCAAAGATTTGTGGATAAGACAAGGTGAGAAATATCCAAGATACAAATGACAGAAGTACCAGCAGAAAAGATCAAAGAGCAAAATTCTTATGCAAGGAAGTGGAGCAATCTGCCATTACAAAACCCTAATTAAATTATCTGCTAATCTACATATTCAGAGTCCGATCATGTTCTAAGATGAGTTTTGTTTCTATTTATGTCTGTATCAGGCACTATATGCCAAAAACTGATAATCCAGACCACAGACCTTCAGAAGAGTGGATTTACATCACAGTCTGAGAGGATATGACTTACACTGAACACCTGCAGCTCACAGGAAGATTGTGTTTTCGGCTCAAACCAACAGCATGTGGATTTTTATTGGTTATGTTCAGAATGGCTTACTTCCATACCTGCAGTAGACTATACAGTACAAAGTATGTGAATTTTCTATATGCATGAAATACACACATGACCTTTTTATCTCCTCTTTGAATAATTTGTTTGGACTGACAACCATTTTGTCAGATAACTGGATTAAAACTGTAAAAATAACCATTCTTATTTCTTAGATGATAACTAGATGCTGCTTGGTTAATTTAACATGCGATGTGATGAGGTCATGTGATACTGTAACTTATTGTTTCTCACTTCATACTATTTCACATACTTATTAAAAAGTAGAAAGTATATACTGTGCAGTGTTCCATTCTGAACATAAACAGAGAGACTAAAAACAGAAACAGAATTGTAAACATTCACAAAAGTTTTTGTTCCTTCATACAGTATGTTTAAATATTGTACTCAATTCTAATGTCTTAAAATCATATCCAGGTTCAAGTTTCAGCTGCTTGTATTTTATAAATGAATGCCCCGTTCACACTGACAGTCAGGAAGCAGCTGTATGTATACTGTATGTATGTGTGTGTGTGTGTGTGTGTGTGTATAT
>NW_015544213.1:3472966-3481159 GCF_001515605.1 Sinocyclocheilus anshuiensis | reverse complement strand
TATATATATATATATATATATATATATATATATATATATATATATCAAAGTTTGGAGTCAGTATGATTTTGGAGTCAGTACAAAGTATACTGTTATTCAGCACGACAATTAAATTGATCAAAAGTGACAGTAAAGACTTTTATAATGTTACAAATATTTCTATTTTAAATAAATGCTTTTCTTTTTAACTTTCTATTCATCAAAGAATCCTGAAAAATGTATCACAGTTTCCACAAAAAAAAACAAAAAAAAAAGTAAAGCACTGTTTTCAACATTGATAATAATCAGAAATGTTTCTCGAGCAGCAAATCAGCATATTATTATGATTTCTGAAGGATCATGTGACACTGAAGACTGGAGTAATGATGCTGAAAATTCAGCTTTACATCACAGGAATAAATAACATTTTACAAGATATTATAAATAAATAAACTGTAATAATATTTCACAATATTACTGTTTTTACTGTATTTTTGATCAAATAAATTGTGAGCAGAAGAGAATTGTTTCAGAAAAGAAAATCTACCAACCCCAAACTTTTGAAGAGTAGTGTATTATATATATATATATATGTGTGTGCGTGTGTGTGCATAATGTGTTTTGCTGCCACTAAAATTCACATTCTGGAAGGGAAGCAGTCTTGAAATTGCATCACATTATGAACAAGATGAATAAGTATTTTTGCATGAATGAAACTCATTGCCGACAATTTCTGACAAAGTTTTCCACAAATTATTTTTTTTAAATTACATCCCTGAATATGGGCAAAGACAAATTACATAACACAGTGAAATGCTCACAACACCATTAACTGCTTCTCCATCTTGCTTCACATGGATCATCTTCAATCTCATTGATAGCTGCCATTGAAGCTCATTTGCATGACATTAAAGACACGCCCACATTGCAACAGTGCTGCTTATATTGTCTGGAAACGTTCACGCTGGAAACCGCCGTCGGTGTGAATGCCATTTAAAGCTGCAGTTCATTTGCTGTTAAAAACCCGCCGTCCTCTTCCGGACCCCTGTGGGACAGAACTACCTGCCTGTGGGGGCCTCTGAGGTGTGTTCCAGAACCCTCCGGAAGCCCTTGTCCATTCAGTCTGGGCGCAGATGTGTAGCAGGGTCCCGCTCGTTCCAGAAGCCCGCGGGCGAGATCCCTGTGCAGCCCGCCGTCTGTGGAAATGGGACTCAACTCGTCCAGAGTTTCCAGGCCGGTTCCAGAGCCGAAACCGAAGGACGTCTCGCGGTCCAGACGCGGGTTACTGGAGCTGCTGGGGGATTGTGGGTCGGCACTGAAGTATAAAGTGGAGCTGGATTCAGTGGGGCAATAATTGGGCTCAGGACTTTCCCCAAAAACAGATTTTCCCTCCGGCGAGCTCCGCTTGCACTCGGACTCAGGCGACTCTAATGGGCTCTCCATTTCGAGACTGTCATCCGCTTCGTCTTCCTCTCTGGCTTCACTCACGCTCTCAAACTCGTCCCTACCGTCGGACAGCGGCACCATCGTATTGTCCCGGCTTTTCGAGGTGGACACGCACCCGTCCTCTATGATCTCTCCCTTCCAATCCACCACCAGTATCCCAGACACGCCACCCGCCCCATACGCCCTGTTGATCTTAACCGGGTCACCGGTTTTCAGGGCGAGACGGATGAGCAGCCAGTGATGGTGGCGACACTCTCCGTCCGGCTTCACGCGCAGCTCCCGGGATGCTCCAGCAGAGAGCTGGGAATCCCAGAGAGGGAGAGGGAAGGATGAGAGGACGGGAAGAGGATGGGAAGAGGGGCCGGAGGAAGACTTTTGTCCCCCAGAGAAAAGGACGAATCGCCCTGCTGAAGACATTCACGACCCATGTGCGCACGCTGACCTAAACCCAGAGAGATTTCAGTAGGTTTGGGATGCAGGAAACGATAGTACAACATCAGGGACGTCAAACCTGAGAGAGATAGAGAGCAATTCATTTAATTTAACTGAAAAAGCTCAAATGCAAATGTTACTGGAGGAGGGAAGTTATGCATCTATAGCAACCAAATTTGTATTTTAAGTGCACATGTTTAGAAATCAATCACTTGGATCAGCATTTTCAAGAATTGCCTGTGTAATTAATTTAAAAAAAAAAAATTTTTTAATAATAATTATTATAATATATATAAGCATTATTATAATTTAATAATTGTTGTCATTTTAATTACATAATAATTTTATGTTTTCATCCATTTATTTTACTGCAGTGAAACTACTTATAATTTTCGTGAATCTTTCAGAGACAGGAATATTTTTATGTAATATAGTTTCAAAGGTCTTGCTGAATAGATCCAAACAACTGCATAACAAAAAACATTTAGCGAGTGGGTAATAATGCTAAAAGTGCATGTTATATATGTTTATATAAACACTACGAAGTTTGGGGTCTTTCAGTTTTTTTTTAAGAACACAAGGACACATTAATTTGATCAAATTAAAAAGATATTTATAATGTTACAAATGACTTCTATTTCAAATAAATGCTGTTCTTTTAAACTTTGTATTTATCAAAGAATCAAAAAAAAAAAAAAAAAGCATCAGTTTCCACAAAAATATTAGGCAGAAAAGCTGTTTTCAACATTCAACAAATCAGCATATTAGAATGATTTCTGAAAGGTCATACCAATGTATTAATATCAAAGAGCATTTTTTACTTTCGCATCATACCGGTTATTTTACACACATAAAGATTTACCAAGTTAACCAAGTTTTTTTTTTTTTATTAAATTAAAGTATTTTCCCCTCAACATATTTAATTTCTATGCAAATGAACCCAAAGCAAAAAAATGAAAACTACACTTTAACCATTAATGGGTATAAAAATACAAAACCGTTTCATTGCTTTAATGGGTGTCTCATTATTTCTCATAATTTGACACCTTTCTAATCGAGATCTGTCTTCCTTCCTATAATGCACTCACACACACAAACTCTCACCGAGCAGAAAGCTGCACAGCACAGCAGTGGGGACAGTCAGCCTATCCCATGATGCATCAGTCAGGATGTCAGATGCAGCCAATAGCAGTGTAGCATTTTCCAGCAGCATCACCTACACAGCAGAGAAACAACGCAGCTTTCACTCGATCGCTTAAAAGAACAGCTCCATCACATTTTGCATGAACTATTCCTTTAAATCCATATTCTGATATATATTGTGCATATTCATATTCTGCAAAAAGTTATATAGGCTATATAAGAAAATGACAAAGTGTTTTTAACGGTGTAAACAGTCTAGAAAAACAGTAAATGATACAGACCTAAACATTATAAGCAAAGATATTCTGCAAATATATGCTGTCATAAAGACAGGAGATTGTGTGTGTTTGTACCGTGTAGAATCCCGCCATCCGGAAGCGGGACGGGCCGTTCTTCACATTGAGAAACAGCAACAGATGCACGCCTCCCAGAATGATGTTAAACACGCGCCATGACCACTGACCCACATATATGTCAGTCTGCTGCGAGACCAACCACAGCGCAGCCATCAACCAATGAGACGCTGGGAGAAAATGAGACACACAATGATTAAAAGACATATTTTATACAAACTGAGAGATGAGGCCATAATATTATTATTATTGTGTGTGTCAACTGTCAACTAACATTATGCTATAGAACATTATGCTATAGAAGCTGTTCACAGGTTGTATATTTTTGAGAAAATTGCACTTAATAGTCAGTAAAAAAATGTCACAATGCAAAAAAAAAAAGAAAGAAAAGAAATTTAGACTTCATTTAATTTTTGCAAAATGCTTGTTTTTTTTATATATATATATTTTTAGTGCAAAATTTTTGGTGCAATTTTTTTCCTTTTGATTTCAGCATGAAATCATACACTACTGTTCAAAGGTTTGGGGTCGGTAAGTCTCTTTTGCTCATCAAGGCTGCATTTATTTGATCACAAATACAGCAAAAACATTAATATCGTGAAGCATTTTTACAGTTAAAAATAACTTTTTTTATTTCATTATATTTTAAAATGTAATTTATTCCTGTGATGGCAAAGCTGAATTTGGTGCTCATGAAAAATTTCTTATTATTATCAATGTTGAAAACAGTTTTGCTGCTTAATATTTTGTGGAAACCGTGATACATCTTTTTTTTTTTTTTTGAAGATTCTGGGATGAATAGGAAGTTCAAATTATACAGCATTTATCTGAAATCTTTTGTAACATTATAAATGTCTTTTTTCTTAACAATTCTTTTTTTTTCTTAATAATGTTGTTGTTGTTATTGTGTGTGGTGGTTATGTACTACTGCAGCGTTTGAGTCAAAGACAAATTTCCTGTAAATGACAATAAAGTATAACTCTAACTCTAACTATTGGTAATTTACAAACAAAACCTGAGCATGCACATCTAAAATCTTAATTCTCCTGGAGTTGATGTGGCTCAGACTCACCTATGACCCCAATGACCCAGCAGCCGAAGGTGCGGGTGAACAGGGCGAGGCTGGTGAAGCGGGCGGCTAACATGCCCATTCTCCACAGCAGCTGACACAGGAGTGCCGCCGGTGGCATTTGCAAATGCCCGGGACGGATCAAACAACAGGCCCGGCTGTAGAGCACCAGCGCCCAGGACAGCGACAGCAAACACACACCATCACACAGAGCAACTGCAAAAACACATACATGAAAAGTGCAAAGTTTTTATCTACAGCATCAATGTTCTGCAGTATAAATTTATGAACCATTTCCATCACCAAATGGAATTGCATAAACAATGACTGTTTTCAAACAGGTTTCTATCTCAAGACTGACCTGGAGATGAGAGTCCGTAGTCGGTAATGGTGAGAGCATACGTCTGCAGGAGTGTCTGTGGTAGAGTCATCAGCAAAACCTCCAGCAGACGCAAAGCAGACAGGTCTGCATTCTGCATCACCTCCTGCGCATGCGACTGCGAAGAGCCCTGAGATGTCCATTCACACACACTGCAGTCCCAAAACCTAACACACAACACACACATTACAATGAAACTCATGCGATAGAATTTGTGAGAGAACTGCAGAAGATTTGTGAGCTGATTAAAAGTTAAAGGAATAGTTCACCCAAAACTGAAAATCAGCTGAATATTTACTTACCCTCCAGTCATTCAAGATGTAGATGAGTTTGTTTCTTCATTGGAGCAGATTTGGAGAAATGTAGCATTTCATCACTTGCTCTCCAAAGGATGCTCTGCAGTGAATGGGTGCCGTCAGAATGAGAGTCCAAACAGCTGATAAAAACATCACAATAATCCACAAGTAATCCACACAACTGCAGTCCATCAGTTAACGTCTTGTGAAGTGAAAAGCTGCATGTTTCTAAAAAACAAATCCATCATCAAGGAATTTTAACTTAAAACTGTCACTTCTGGACCAGAATACGAGTCCATAATCCATTATAATGCTTCCTCCAGTGTAAAAGTCCATCACCTGTTGTCCTCTCACATCAAAATCCACTGACATATTTTTTAGAAACTGTTTTGGACTGTTTTCACTTGTAAACAGTGCTTGATCTGTGAATATTTCTCTCCTGGTTCAGACAAGATGAGTTTTTCCACTGAAGAAAGCAATATTATGAATAGAGAAAGCAACTGTTTGAAGATAAAAACACCTTAATGATGGATTTCTTTCTTACAAACATGCAGCTTTTCACTTCACAAGGCATTAATTGATGGACTGGAGTGGTGTGGATTGCTTGTGGATTATTGTGATGTTTTTATCAGATGTTTGGACTCTCATTCTGACGGCACCCATTCACTGCAGAGCATCCATTGGTGAGCATGTGATGTAATGCTACATTTATGTAAATCTGTTTCTATGAAAAAAACAAACTCATCTTCATCTCTTAATGGTCTGGGGTGAGTGCATTTTCAGCAAATTTTTCTTTTTCCATTATCTGTTTACTAGCATGTCATGTAACCATTAACCAACATCAGAGATCTGTGAACATGCGTATGTATCATTAAATTATTGATCAACTTAAATTCTCAGGGGGTAAATATTTTATATCTAAAAGTTTCGGCAGTGAAAAAGATTTTGGAAACCCCTGGAGTAAATAAACAGAATTGTAATTTCTGACGGAATTATTTCTTTAAACAGATGCACAAACACACACACACCTTTTGAAGATGCCCAGGTGAAGTGTGTGTATGATGAAATTGTAGCATGTCCGTTTATCTCCGTCGGCCCTGTACCACCTGAAACTCAACACCTGCACCAGTGACCCTGGCAACAAGAAGGCAAAGGTCAGTCCGGCCAAACACAGCTCCTCCTGCCACAGGTAGAAGCCCACACAGCAGACCACTGATGAACAACACAGAAAACATGTGTCATCATCAAACTCCATCTGTGTACTTCAGTATGTTTTTGTGTTGTATGAGATTATCTCTACAATATTTGACATAACAAAAGAGCAGTCAAATGGGATGAGATTATATCACAGTAAATCCAGGTTAAAATGTTATATGATGAAAACAATTCTGTAATCTGTCATTTCTGACAGTAAAGCGTTGCTAGATCATATGTTTTCAATGATCTCTAAATCTCTAAACCTGCTTTGGAACAATATTTATTTTGAAAAGTGCATTTCAAATACCTTTTAAGTTTCTGTTCAGGTTTATACAACTAACAATACTCTAATAGTGGATAGGAAATAAAACACCCAATGTGTAAATATTTTCCAGATTAAATTATAATTATAACATTTTGCTGGATCTATCTGCAGCTTTTGACACTGCGAATCATCAGATCCTTCTGTTCATCACCCTCTCATCACTGGGCATCACAGGGATTCCACTTCGCTGGTTTGAATCCTATCTCAAAGGTAGGTCCTTCAGGGTGGCTTGGGGAGGAGAGGGTTCCAAATCACATCAACTGGCCACTGGGGTTCCTCAGGGATCAGTTCTTGGACCCCTTCTCTTCTCCATATACACTACATCACTGGGATCCATCATATAGGCACATGGTTTGTCCTACCATTCCTATGCTGATGACACACAGCTCTATCTTTCATTTCAAACAGATGATCCAACGATAGCTGCACGAATCCCAGGCTGCCTGGTGAACATCTCGGCATGGATGAAAGAACATCACCTACAGCTCAACCTGGCAAAGACTGAGCTTCTCGTCTTCCCTGCCTCTCAGACTCTACAGCATGATTTCACCATCCAGCTACAACAAGTTTTGATGACCAGATGACTTTCAAAGACCACATTGCAAAAACCACTCGATCTTGCAGGTTTGCACTGCACAACATCAGAAAGATCAGGCCCTTCCTAACGGAGCATGCTGCACAACTTCTTGTCCAGGCCCTTGTCATTTCTAGGCTGGACTACTGCAGTGCTCCTCTGGACTTCCATCATGCACAATCAAACCTCTTCAAATGATTCAGAATGCAGCAGCATGACAACGAGCCAAAACGGGCCCACATCACACCTCTCTTTATCTCCCTGCAATGACCAGCTGACCTTCAAAGACCACATTGCAAAGACCGCTCGATCTTGCAGGTTTGCATTGCACAACATCAGAAATATCAGGCCCTTCCTAACGGAGCATGCTGCCCAACTTCTTGTCCAGGCCCTTGTCATTTCTAGGCTGGACTACTGCAGTGCTCCTCTGGACTTCCATCATGCACAATCAAACCTCTTCAAATGATTCAGAATGCAGCAGCATGACAACGAGCCAAAACGGGCCCACATCACACCTCTCTTTATCTCCCTGCAATGGCTACCGGTTGCGGCTGAGATCTACAAGTGAGCGATGCCTCGTGGTACAATCACAGAGAGGCATAAAATCACTTCCCAGAACATTTTCATTCGCTGTTCCGTGCTGGAGTAATGATCTTCCCACCCCCATCCGGAATGCTGAATCCCTGACAATTTTCAAGTGACAATTTTCAAGTGATCTCTTCCTACTAGAATTGATGCCGGAACGTTATCATATTCATAAGTGCAAGTCATTTGGATGTGAAAGTAGAAACATATGCAATTCAGACGAAACTTCTGGGCTGATTATAACGTGCACGATAACTTTCCTCATGAAATGTGTGTGTGGGTCCGACAATAGCCTCCACAATGTCGTCGCTCGTGTGCAGCAGGCTGTGTAATATGAGTGAACTCTTTTATTTATTTTTGTCATCACTTACATTATGGCCATGTGACTTATAGCAGTGTCCAGTGTTTCCCATAT
>NW_015544213.1:3464802-3472902 GCF_001515605.1 Sinocyclocheilus anshuiensis | reverse complement strand
ACTGCACGTTTCAAAATTAAAATGCAGCGCGGGTGTTTTTATATGAATGTATCTTTGAAAAGAACCGACCGTCTCCAGAAAAGCTTCTATGTCATTTTCATGTGGTCTTTCCTGTAATGCCTGATAAAGTAGAGCTTATTAGATTACAGCCGTTACCGGGTAAACAGCTATATCTCCTGCTCCAACAGCGCCTCCTGCTGGCAGAGAATGAACGGCCATCGGCTGCCCTGATTTCTAAATATCGGCATCGGCCAGTGAAAAACCCATATCGGTCGACCTCTAATTATGAATGAATCGTTGTTGAATTACTCAATTGTAAGTTGCTTTGGATAAAAGCGTCTGCTAAATGTATAAATGTTGATGTAATAATAATAAAAACAAAAACAATAATAAAATTATAATTTGTAAATACATTTTATAAATGAATTATAAATTATATACATTAAATATAAATAAATATATAAACCATTTTCAATTAAATGATATATTTTACAAAATTGTATTCTTCTAAAATCATGTGTCAGGGTATTTACATGGTGCTCCCAAAAATACCATGGTCCTACCATGGTATATGTCAAAAAAAATCCATTGTACTACCATGGTATTTTTTTCCGTTTAAGTATTACTCGTCCACCCACAGCTACATCATGTAAACCAGAGGACATCCGTGGTATAATTTAACATGCAATCACAGCTAACTAAAAAAAAAAAGCGTATCAAAAAGTACCATGGTTTTACCATGTTTTTGAACAGGTTCCATGGTTACATCATGATATTTATAGACATGTACAGTAGCAATATCATGTTTTGGACGTAGTATGGATTGACAATAGTGGTACTATTGTATTCTTTGAAGTATCTTGGAGTACCGTGTAAATATCATGGTATATAATCCTCATTTGTAAATCGCTTTGGATAAAAGCGTCTGCTAAATGACTAAATGTAAATATAAATTGGGTAACGTTCGTCCTAATGTGCTAAACGGGGTGCATGAGATGCACCTGTGATGCGGTGTACGGTCACTTACGCGCCGCTCTCTCCACCAGCAGCACGCGCCGCATTCTCTCCGCTCCGTTACCGGCATCTCACCGACCGGGACTCGGCGTTCCTCGTGACATCTTTGTGTTTGTTGTTGTTGTCAGCGGCGGATCCGGTTTCTCCGTCGTCCTGTCAAAATATCTGACGTCATGCTTCAGGATATTTAAAGAGACTGTAACGTACATCCCATAATAAAATCGCATGTTGTTATATAAACGGATGCATTTGTTATATTATATTTCTGTTTTATTATGTTACATTATGTGTAGGCTTACCTATAGCTATGCGTGCGTGCGTGTGTTACTGTGACCCGGATGTTTACAAACCGATGCTGTTCTGTAGGACAACACAAGAGAAATGTGATATCAGCTGGATGCTCTCTCTCTCTCTCTCTCTCTCTCTCTCTCTCTCTCTCTCGAAACCAGTGTACAAATGCACATATTTTTGTTTTCTAAGCCCACTGCAGTTTATTTCGGCTGCTGATGCCGGTGTCACAATGGGTTTAAAGAGGCTAAGTGTTTTAAAGGAACTTCGGATTTTAAAGGTATTTTAAACGTTCAACGTAAAATAAATGTTCAGGGGTTTGACTCACCCAACGCACATTATAGCACGTTTGCTAATGAAGAACAAAAAAAAAAAAAAAAATCGTGGACTTGATTCGAAAATGCTAAACGGTCATAAAAAATAGTCACACTTGTGTTGTTCGCGGTCAACTGGAAATGAATGGGAATGAAATACGCAAAAATACGAAAATGGAGAGAATTTTTTTTGTACAATCTACAAATTATTCACGATGCAAAAAAGCACATATATGAACTAGTGTGACTGTAACACAAAGCATGTTTTTGCAAATACTTGAAATAAAATCACCAATTTAGCCACAATGGAGTAAAAACACTGACACAAAGGAAGGGGTGACCCTCTAAAACTTCAAGAATACAAAACAGGCACACACACTCACTTACACACTATTATACACACAAATGTACTGGTGTGGCTGTTACAATATTGCAAAATTGAGCCAGAAGACTCAAATAAGAGATTGAAATCAGATTGATTAACCTCTGATAAAGCAACCCTGTTCATATTTGTTACATTTTTGTTGAATTCTGATGTGTAATAAAATGTATATCTTTGTGTTCAGGTTTGACTGTAGTAAAATTAATGTAAAAACTGACATTTCAAACCAACATAAAAAAATAAAATAAAAAAAATCTAAACCTTCACAAAAAGTTCAGATGTTTTTCTTTTTTTACTCCCACCAGATGGAACTAATCTGCCTTCAAAAATTGGATTTTAAAGGCATTGACTCTATTTTAACATGAAATACTGCCATAATTACAAAGTAATAGAAAAATATATAAAAAAAATTGTATTATTTTCATTGGGAAAAATTTATAATAATTATTGCATAAATATTAAATAGTACCATGGAATTCTCTCAAAATACAAAAGAAAAAATATTATCAAACAAAAAGATATTACATTGATTTCACTGAAAAAAAAAAAAAAAAAAAAGTTTAATTTCAGGTGTCCGGTCACTTTTGACCACGAACAACACAACTGTGACTCCCAAATGAACAATACCAGAGGGTTACATGTGTTATATTCTATTTAATGGCTGTTTAAATAGCAAAATATTCTGAAATACTGTAAAAACTTAAACAAAAAAACACGAAATAGCACAAATGGAAAAACAGATCATAAAAAAAAATAATTAAGCCACTTGTAACGGGGCTGACGAGACGTGAGACGTGTGGATCCATCTGCAAGCTTTATTAAAGAGACGTGGTAAACAGGCAGGGTCAAACAATGGCAAACAGGTATAAGGCGGGCAAAACACAAGAATAGTCCCAGGGCTAGCGTAGGTCACCGATCGGCAGACAGAATCACAGGGGCGAGACGAGAGGGAAAAATCCAGGAAAACAGGCAAAGATCAGAAACCGCGGAAACAGGCAAGGCAAGGCAAAACAAGGAAAACACAGAGACTCGGAATGGGGTACGGGCTAAACAATACTCAGCAGAGAAAGGTGGTTAGAGTGGGTGTTATATAGTGAGTGAGGAGATTAGAAACAGCTGTGTGCAATGAGTGCAATCAGTGCAGTGTGCAAATCGTGCAAAGAATGATGGGATATGTAGTCCGGGGTGCTATGCAACAGTTTGTGTTGTGCGAGAGTCAATGTAATGGAAAGGGTGACCTCTGGTGGTGAATAAACAGAAGTCCATGGACCGAATTCGTGACACCACTGTTTTAGGCAACAGAAATTTATGTACAATTATAACTTATAAAACATGTCAGTTTTCTGCAATTTGTCATTTATGAAAATACTCTTGCCCTGAGAAAATCTAACTTCATTCAATAGCTGACTCTTATCTGAATGCTTTTTTTTTTCTGTGTTATTATACAAATATGATATTACACAAATATGATGATATTGGAAAAACAAAAATAAAACCCAGTGTGACAACTAGCCCCTATCTCCCCTTAAAGCTATATAACATCTTTTGTCAGTGGTTTAGTTAACACATAACTCCAGAGACTGCAACATTTAGTACTGTGCGTTTAGATGTTATTCATATAACATATATTACACACTATCATTCAAGTTTTGGGTCAGTAAGATTTTTATGTCTTTAAGCTCACAGAGGCTGCAATTATTTGATCAGAAATACAATAAAAACAACAATATTGTGAAATATTATTACAATTTAAAATAACTGTTCTCTATTTGAATATATTTTAAAATGTAATTGATTCCTGTGATCAAAGCTGAATTTTCAGCATCATTACTCCAGTCTTCAGTGACACATGATCCTTCAGAAATCATTCTAATATGCTGATTTGCTGCTCAAGAAACATTTCTCATTATTATCAATGTTGAAAACAGTTGCGCTGTTTTTATGGAATTCTTTGTTTAATAGGATTCTTTTATGAATAGAAAGTTCAAAAGAACAGCATTTATTTGAAATATATTTTTGTTACATAATAAATGTCTACTGTTATTTTTAGATCAATTTAATGCATCCTTGCTAGAATAAAAGTGTTAAATGTATTCAAGAATAAAATATCAGACAATTTACTGATCACCGTCCTGTTTAATGCAAACCTTTGGAGAAACAGAGCTGGACGATTCATGTGTCATTGTTTGGGCCTGTGCTGCTCCCTGCAAGTGCCCAGATCACCTGACACATCTTCTTTATAGACTCCGCCTCCATGCCAGCCTCAAGCTTCGCTGCACCTTCACTCAGATCAAACCTCTCGATCTCGTCATTGGCTCGGCACAGCTGAGAGGCGGAGCCTGTGAGGCTGGAGGCGGGGCAGAACTGGTGCAGGTGGATCTGCAGGCTGCACAGGTGTGTGTACCTGCGAGAGCAGTGCGGGCAGCATTGGGAGCGCGGGCTGACGTGCAGGCGTCTGTGCAGCCGCAGGTGGATGTACTGGGTGAAGCTGGCGAGGCATTGCTTACAGGCATACGGCCGTTCGCCTGAGTGCAGCCGCAGGTGAGTCTTCAGGTTACTGCAGCTGCTGAAGCGCCTGTTACACACCTGCACACGAGACACATCATATGAGCATTGAGATCTCGTTTGACTCTCCTAGACAGCAGTGAGATGTTCCTCTGTGTGCTCTTACATGGCATTCATGTGGCTTCTCGCCCGTATGAACCTGGATGTGCTTTTGAAGGTGAGCCAGCTGGGAAAAGTTCTTTCTGCAGATATTGCACTTGTATGGTTTCTCACCGCTGTGAACCCTCAGGTGAACCTGGAGATCAGAAAGCCAAGAACCGAGAGAGATTTATTAAAAAGTGGAAATAAATATTTAAAAAAGTTTAATATTTTATTTTATTTCAGATAACGTTTATTTTTTTTAAGTAAGAAAAATGCTTTTTATGGCTTTAGTTTTAGTTAATTATAAAAATTCTGATATACATATATATATATATATATATATATAGATAGATAGATAGTATCTTTTCAACAAGCTTTAATTTTAAAAAATAAAAAAAATGTAAAGTAAAAATGACAAAATTGCTTATATATCATCATCATCTCGGACTTCCTTCATTGAACCACTAACACTGCAATGTTAATAATCCATGTACCTTCAGATTGGACAGCTGACTGAAGTTCTTCTCGCACACGTTACATTTATACTGAATCTTTCCATTCTGTCGCTGTAATGGATACGGTAAAGCCTTGTAACCTACAATCTGTTGCTTTTGGCCAACCTGAGATGCTGTGTTGTGGCGGGTGGAGGTGGAGACACATGAGGAAGCCACGCCCATCTCAAGTGAGTCTCTCTGGGCTGTGATGTCATCAGCACTAAACACTTGAGCCGGAGACGGATTGGTTGCATTACTGAGGCCTGACAGTTGATTTGTGGAGTCTTTAGGATTTGTTTCTCTCTTTGCGGAGTCTGTCACTTTAATTTTGGGGTCGCCTCTATTAGTCAATGCTAATGAAAGACGATTCTCATTGGATGCTGGATGCAAGAGAGATGGATACATGTGGATAGGTGGAATTTTATGGGATATATGTGGTGTTGTTTGGCCAAATCCCATTGGCTGGTGTGACGACGCGTATTGAATAACAGGCCATATATACACTGGCATAGAGGATTGTGGGATAGCAGAGGTGTATACATGTTCTCCTACACTAGATGCCATTTTCAAGTTTAAAGGGATCTCAGAGATGCCATTAGTCATTGAAAATAGAGGTAATTTTGGATTCTGCAGGTCTCTGGTCACTTTTCCTCTATATTTCGTTTGTGTGATGGCGCTAAACGGTTTGCTTGGAGGAGTTTCAGTGTGATGATCAGTCCAGGGATCCAGATCCAGGATCTCAGTGACCGTGTGACCTCGCTTTCTCTTCCTCACTTGATCTTTACCCTGAGAAGAAGCTGAAGCAGGAAAAGAAACATAATATTCAGAAACATTTGAGTGAATGGTTAAAATAAAAGCAAAATCCTTAAGGCAAGACACCCCAGCTGAACAGGGTAAAAAAAAAAATTAACTAATGGATATATCCCCAGTTCAATGATTACATTAAGAATTGCAAAAAAAATGTTTATTACAAGTTTTCTAAAAGGTTATCTTTAAATATGCAAATGATGTATTATCTAATTAAATATGCACCAATTTGCATACATTTCCAAAACAGAAATTCGAACATTGAATAAAGTCAGGTTCAAAATGCTTATTTCATTTTGTCGACATATTCGAGTTAAAGGTTTTTACTGAGGGGATTTCGGATTTATCTTTTATCACTCCATAAATCAGAAAATATGGGCAACAGCCAGATGTCTTCAGGAATAAAATGTACAAAATTACAAATTATTTGTATTTCAAATCATTCCAGGTGTATGGCTCAGAACTGATGTGGCTGTCACTCACAGTGTGTGGGAAGTGGCTGTTTTAGACAGGCAGTTCTTAGGCTGGTGCTCATTGGCTGCTTGTGTTCTAGGCTCCGCCCCACCAGCAGCTCCTCCCCCGGGATTAGAACCTTCATGGCATAGAAGTAAATCTGCATTCCAATTTGGAAAGCGGCAAGATTCTGTTGCCAAGGAGACGAGGCATAGTTTACAAAGCGCATCCAGTTGCTGCCACTCTCATTCTCACAAGACAGGAAGTGATGCAATCGCCCCTCTGAGAAGATCTTTGAAAGTGAATAAAAAAAAGAATCAGCACTGACATTTTAACAGAAGATTTAAAATTATACATTAAAGAATCAAGTTCTTTTTTTCTGCCTTTATCATCCACCAGTGTTAGTATGAGCAATCGTAATAGTTATGCTTAGCAAGCACTAATAAACATCCTGACAGGTTTAAGAAATGAAACTGTGAGATTAGAGTTGTGTTCTCAAATTGAAAGTGCACATCTGTTTGTGCGAGCGAGCGACTGTGAAAGTGAGAGGTTGTGGTTTAGTTGTTGATTCAGTCTTTTAGCTGCCGGCTGAACAGCTCGACTGTTTGACCTTACAACACCTGTTTCTCTCTCTGTCTTTCTCTTTCTCTCTTTCTTTTTTCAGTTTAGTTCATCCTGTCTAATATTAAACTTAAGAGACTGCACTTGCACGCTTTGCGAGTTTGGTGTCATAAGATTTATTTTATTTATTTTAAACAATCTCTTCTGCTCACCAAGTCTACATTTATTTAATCAAAAATACAGTAAAAACAGTAATATTGTGAAATATTATTACAATTTGAAATAGATATTTTCTATTTTAATATATTGTAAAATGTAATTTATTCCGGTGATCAAAGCTGAATTTTCAGCATCATTACTCCAGTCTTCAGTGTCACATGATCCTTCAGAAATCATTCTAATATGCTGATTTGCTGCTCAAGAGACATTTATTATTATTAGCAATGTTGAAAACAGTTGTACTGCTTCATATTTTTGTAAATCAGGATACTTTGATGAATAGAAAGTTAAAAAGGACAGCGTTTATCTGAAATATCTTTTGTAACATTATAAGATCTTTACTGTCACTTTTAATCAAGTCAGTGCATTCTTGCTGAAGAAAACCTTGACCCCAAACTTTTAAATGGTATTGTAAATTCTCAGTCTAAATAACATAAGGAGTTTTTTGGGGGGGTATTTCCTACTGTATAAATCTGTCAATATAAGACATTTCTTTAATATGACATTTTTAATATCTCAAAATTTTGGATGCATTTTTGCCCTGTAAATTTCTAACCCTGAGAAAATGAACTTATACATCAGAAATATTGACTGAATGTGACGTGTGAAATTCAATGGAACTGCAAGTGAATCAGAACGATCTATTACGGTTTTCCCGGAAACCTTGTTCTCTCTTTTTGTCTGTGTGTGTGCACTCCTGTCAGCCACTTCCTTGCTGAGTCAGTGTGTGAGACACGAGTGTGTAGCTTTACTGGCACATGTAAGCAAGGAGCAGTGCGTCAGAGAAACCCAACACAAGCACACACCTCTGAAGCATGACTGGTAAATATGAACCCCAATGACTCAGAATGGTTTTCGATCTCTCTCTCACACACACACACACTCACACACACACACACACACACACACACACACACACACA
>NW_015544213.1:3462810-3464417 GCF_001515605.1 Sinocyclocheilus anshuiensis | reverse complement strand
ACACACACACAGACACACACACACACACACACACACACACACATACACACACACACACAAACATACACACAGACACACACACACACACACGCTTCATATCTTTCTCACATCTACTAACGTACCATCCAGATGTGTTTTCCGTGGATGTTTGCAGGCATATCTTCAGGGTGAAGATGTTGTCCAAGCAGTGGGCCGAAGAGGGTCCCTAAAGGAATGACCTCAGTGGTGAAAACACCCAGCACCTTCTGATGACAAAGTATTAGAAAATTGAAAACTATTTGCAAAAAAAAAAAATTAAAATAATAATTGTTTGTGGTTAAGACAGACTGCAGACGATTACTCAGACTTTCTTTCAAATAAATTGATACATATTTTGTACCAAATACAATTACATGTCAGTGTCATTTTAGTATCATTGAGATACTATTATAGTTAATTTAATATTTTGAATTAGTTTTTAAAATATTTTTTTGTTTTGATTTGAATTATAGCTAAAGTTTTAGTAATTTAGTTTTTGCCATTTATATAAATATATATATTAAATATTTATGTATAGTTTTTATTAGTTGATATTTCAGTTTTAATTATTTTATTACATCAAATTAAACTAAACGATAACGAGAAATTATTGGAATTAACAGAACATTTTTATGCTTTTAGTTTTAGTTAACAATAATAAAGACATTTTTAAGTGCGATTTAAGTGTCCAAATAGGTTTTTGGGCCACTGTACATGTATGCATGTATGTACCTGATTGTGATATGCAAATCTGAGGTTTCTGGATAATGATGTCTGGGCTCTGGTTTCTTTCCACCCATCAAAGTCTGGCTCATCATCTGTAACAGGATGGTTGTGTCGCACATCCAGTTTCTGCTCCTCAGTTTGTATAGTGATGCTCTCGTTTGCAGTGGTTGTGAGTGTTTTTGAAGGCATAATCAAACCGAGTGGAGATTACACCTGTGAACGACAGAAAACCATACACATGATGATCAACGTAAGATAAAACTAGTTTTTCTGTATTTCCTATGCAGTTCTGTTCTGAGTGGTTACTACTTGATTTAAAGGAATAGTTCACCCAAAAATGAAAATTATCTGAAAATTACCCTCAAGTCCTCTAAGATGTAGATAGCATTCCACCACTTGCTCAGCAATGGATCCTCTGCAGTGAATGGGTGCCGTCAGAATGAGAGTCCAAAAACATCACAATAATCCACAAGTAATCAACACACCACTCCAGTTCATCAGTTAACATCTTGTGAAGTCAAAAGCTGTGTGTTTGTAAGAAACAAATCCATCATTAAGGTGTTTCTCACTTTAAACCATTGCTTCTGGTTAAAATAGAGTCCTCTATACATAACATTGCTTTCTTCAGTGAAAAAGTCCATCCTCTGTTTTCCACTCACATCAAAACCCACCAAAATATGTTTAGAACTGTTGTGGACTGTTATTGCTGGTAAACATTGCTTGATCTGTGCATATTTCTCGCTTGATGTTAAAACACCTTAATAATGGATTTGTTTCTTACAAACACACAGCTTTTCACTTTACAAGACATTAACTGATGGACTGGAGTGGTGTGGATTACTTGTGGATTATTGTGATGTTTT
>NW_015544213.1:3433360-3461605 GCF_001515605.1 Sinocyclocheilus anshuiensis | reverse complement strand
TCTTCATCAGATTTGGAGAAATGTAGCATTGTATCAGTGTCTCAGCAATGGCTCCTCTGCAGTGAATGGGTGCCGTCAGAATGAGAGTCCAAAAACATCACAATAATCCACAAGTAATCAACACACCACTCCAGTTCATCAGTTAACATCTTGTGAAGTCAAAAGCTGTGTGTTTGTAAGAAACAAATCCATCATTAAGGTGTTTCTCACTTTAAACCATTGCTTCTGGTTAAAATAGAGTCCTCTATACATAACATTGCTTTCTTCAGTGAAAAAGTCCATCCTCTGTTTTCCACTCACATCAAAACCCACCAAAATATGTTTAGAACTGTTGTGGACTGTTATTGCTGGTAAACATTGCTTGATCTGTGCATATTTCTCGCTTGATGTTAAAACACCTTAATAATGGATTTGTTTCTTACAAACACACAGCTTTTCACTTTACAAGACATTAACTGATGGACTGGAGTGGTGTGGATTACTTGTGGATTATTGTGATGTTTTTATCAGCTGTTTGGACTCTCATTCTGACGGCACCCATTCACTGCAGAGCATCCATTGGTGAGCAAGTGATGCAATGCTACATTTCTCCAAATCTGCTCAGATGAAGAAACAAACTCATTTACATCTTGGATGGCCTGAGGGTGAGGAAATTTTCAGTAAATTTGCATTTTTGGGTGAACCATTCCTTTAATTATGAATTATTATTAACTGAGGAGTCACTTGACAAAATGAAAAATTGAAAAGGCAAAACACAAATGAGATCTCTTTATCAAAATGAAGATCGAATGCAGATTTTTCAACGTCTCAAACTTTGCAAAAAAAAACCTGAGCTGATCTACAGTACACTTATTTTATGGCCCTATACTTTAACTGCACCGAATGCCAACAAATGTCTCATTTGTATATTTTATTCTTCTAAGGAGTTTTAGAGGCATCTAAGACAAAGTTGATAATTCTATGAAACATAAGTAAGTCTCCTGAGCTGCGAATGAGAAACTACTTGGGAATGTAATCATTTTTACTGATCTTTTTTATTCCAATCAGATTAAAAGCACATGTTTAACAGGTCCACAACATTTCAGGCTGATGTGAGAATTCAGATTAACAAAGCAGTAAAAATGAAACTCAATACCAGAGCAGTTCTTGCTCACGCACAGAGCTGCAACCACAACACACACACTCAGCATCTGACCTGAGGAGGTTTCCTTCAGACTGAGCTTCAGCTGGTTCACACACACCATACCTTACAGACCAAACGCATGTTCAAATAGAGTAAAAAGCACTCACTGTGGCTTATGTTGAGTCAGTGAGTTTCTCTCCAGCCGTCTGTATGAGGAGGTTGCAGTCAAGCTCTCTGTCTCTGTTTCTCTTGAATGTGTAGAAGCTTGCGTTTTCATTCAGACATCATCAGAAGACAAACTCCACCCTGAT
The DNA here is from genome assembly GCF_001515605.1 of Sinocyclocheilus anshuiensis. Lineage (NCBI taxonomy): Eukaryota > Metazoa > Chordata > Actinopteri > Cypriniformes > Cyprinidae > Sinocyclocheilus > Sinocyclocheilus anshuiensis. Next base: position 3,460,171 of record NW_015544213.1, on the reverse strand, counting down.
GTCTTCCTCCACCCCTTTGAGTCTTTCTCTTTTCCTCTCTGAATGTGCATTTCACAGAATCTCACATGGTCTCTATATGACATCTCAGAGGTTTTGATATCTGTTCATATTGTTTCTCATAATCAGTGCTGAACAATAAGAATACCTCACACCATTTTGTTCTCAGTCGCGTTGGTACGAAATTCAATCTTCACATCATCTAGTCACTTGTGCACATCATAAAAGCAATTTCTCATTCTTTTGAACAAATTGCAAATGCTTTTGTACATTCATGCAGTTGATTATGTACAATTGTCTGCTGTTTCCTACATTAAATGCTTATTATAAAAATTAAATATATTAATATATTATATTATACTGGTCCTCTGTTGAATAGGTATAGTTGTCATAATCTGTCAAGCAGCATATTTTCCATTCATTTCTATTTTATTTATCTATTTTTTTTTTTGGTAAATGCATTCTGAATTGATGAATTGTGCAGGTGAATCTTACTGACAAGGAATGTAAGATGTTAAATCAACCAGTGGTCAACCAGATCAAAAAGACAAAGAAGTAGAAGCCAAGGATGTAGCCACATTTCCCTTGAAAATAGGGTCACTAGATGCAGCCGAATATTGGGAGAACAACTGTGTCCTCAATCATTCAGACATTTGTAGACAGCATGTAATGTAACTAAACAATGTGCACTATATTGTAATATTTTATACTTACTGTAATGCATCATATTACAGTAGTCCAATTATATTTTACATTATACAGTAAATATACTTTATACAGATACACACATACATATATACACACATACAGTAATGTGTACATTTGTACTATTGATACTGATGAATTTTCAATCTGCCATCAAAACATGACTAAGCATTTTGACTATCTTATTCATGATCAATGACACAAGGACTTGTCATTCTGATGGCACTGATATGTTCATTGACATAAATACTTACTTTTACACTTACATTGACATAAATACTTTTGAGTAAATTACAGGCTTTTGCAGGTAATCCATTGTGTGGTGCTGTTTGGATTAATTGTTTTGAGAAATGCACATACTGGTTTGCAAATATTAAGAATGATACAAGAAATGGACCAAAGCGACTGAGAAAACCTGTAATTCAGTTTATACAAATAAAACAGAATCCTGTATTGGGAGCTATGTTCGTTTTCTGCATTTTCTTTCATTTTTATAGATTTTTTTCTGATGAAGAAGACACAAACTTAATTAACGTTCGACTTTAAGGTTAAATAACTTTTGTTTATGATATTTTCTGTTTAATATCTGTGTTGCAAGAACAAAATATTTTAAGAATGGAAAAATGGCTTTATAAATGAATGAATGAATAGATAGATAGATAGATAGATATGAAGCCGATATGATTCCTGCACGTTATTTCATATATTTCAAGTCTTTCGTATTATTTTGTATTCATGTGATAAACAGGCCGTAAAAAATTGCGGGGGGGGGGGTAGACATAAAGAATAAACAGAGAATAAATCAGAATAAACGCAGAACCTAATTCATATTCGGAGTGTTTTTGTGTCTACCAGCAGAGGGCGCTGTTGTGAATTCAGCGCTCTTTCCAGCAGCGCGTTTGTCTTTGTACGGAGTCTTTGACTGTTGATTCCGGACATTGTGCTGCGCGTCTCCAACACACTAAACTCTCCAACACTCGTCTCAGTTCATTTCGTCTTATCTTTATTTCATCTGTTCAACAGCTCTGAAGATCTCTGAATAATGGCTTTCCAGTATCCAGACACCTATAGGGACGAATCAGTGGTGAGTGACTGAATGATAGAGAGAAAGAGGACATGAATGAATAGATGGAAGGATGAATGAGAACAGATACAGATGAATGAATGCGTGATGAAATAAGTAAATAGATGAATGAATGGCTGAAAGAATAAATGAAAGCATGATTTTCGCATTTTCATGTAGTTGAACTTGATGTATTAAAATAACTACAACTAAAGCTCAAAAATGCAGATAAATATTAATAAAAACTATGGGTGTAACGTACTTGAACTAAAATGTAAATTAACACAGAAAATACAAAAATGAGTACTAATTCAGAATCTATGGCTGCATGAGTGACAAATGGATGGATGGATAAATAAATAAATGCATAAATGAATGAGTGACATTATAAATGAATCCATGAGAGAATTAATGAATGAAAATAGAAGGATGAATAAGTAAATGGATCCATGAGAGACTGAATTAATGGATAAAAAAGAAAGAAAGAAATCAATAGAGGTCCTGGTTGTTTACCTGAGAAATTCTCTAAATATTTATTTAGCGATTGTGTGTATTAAAATAAAAAATAAATAAATAGATAAATAAATAAATGTAATAATAGGAAAATAAAGAAATAAATGACTTGATAAAACAAATATAGTTCATTTGTAATAAAATTTAATCCTGAATAAATTTTTTTATGACTTTTTTCCTTTATGTATTATTTTCTGTATTTATTTTTATTCTTTTTAACTTTTATTTATTTATTTATTCTTTCATTTATTTTATATTTATGTAATTTATTTATTTTTAAATGTATTTATTCATGCATTTATTTATTTTTTTATATTTATTTATTCCCACATCTATTTATTTCCAGATTTATTTATTAATTTATTTCTTTTTACTTTTCCGTGTGCATCATGGAAATGAGGGAGGCGGTCCTTGCGGAGCTCGGTAACTGATTGTTTGAGAGCTCACGTATATATATATATATACTACATTTGTAATCTCTGAGACATGTTTGTTTGTGTTCTTGAAAGAAATTGATCATCATTAAAAAAATACATTTAAGCGTTATTAATGCTGACAAATGGAATAGCAAAGCAAACTGGTTTCCAAAACACACTTCCTGTCTTCCATTGGACAGAAAGTCCCGCCCCAAACCCACAGCATTGGTTGAAGCAATGTTCCAACTTCCACCTGCACTGTGATGTAATCATGTTGCTGTGGTGACCTCACCGCTCATGTGATGCATGTGTATATGTGTTATCAGGTGGATGACTATCATGGCTGTAAAGTTCCTGACCCGTACAGCTGGCTGGAGGATCCTGACAGTGAAAAAACACAGGTGATCTCCACACAACACCTCGCCACCCTCCTCTGAAAGAGCATGTGACTTATGACTCTATATATTTGAGACTTGTGTGTGGCTCTATATGTCCGCCAGGCGTTTGTGAATGTTCAGAATCAGCTGACCCTGCCGTTCCTGGAGCAGTGTGAGATTAGAGACATCTTTAAGGATCGTATGACTGAACTCTATGACTACCCCAAATACAGCTGCCCCTTCAAACGCGGGAACAGGTGAGATGGGCATTTTGGACTACCTGTAGCTTGTTTATTGAGGATGCAGGACAACCAGGATCTAGTTGTGGTTTCTTAATAAGAGGCTTAATAACCGCCAGCTTGAATGGTTTTGGGACGTGACCTAAAGACAACGACGAGTTAATAATATTGAGAAGCGGTTCTTCTGCTACAGGTAACAACTCTTTCAGTAATTTAGTGGGTACAGGATCTAACAGGCATGTTGTTGGTTTAGATGCAGTGATAAGTTTATTTAGCTCTTCCCGTCCTATAGTTGTAAAGCACTGCAGTTTATCTTTGGGTGCGATTAATGAAGCTGAAGTATTATACGCTGTAGAATCTACATTTGTTATTGTATTTCTGATGTTATCTGTTTTATCAGTGAAGAAATTCATAAAGTCATTACTATTAAACTGTGAGGGAATATTTAGATCGGGTGGCTTCTGGTTATTCGTTAATCTAGCCACTGTGCTAAATAAAAACCTTGGATTGTTTTGGTTATTTTCTATGAGTTTGTGGATATGCTCGGCCCTGGCAGCTTTTAGAGCCTGTCTATAGGTGGACATACTGTTTTTCCATGCAATTCTAAAAAAATTCAGCTTTGCATCACAGGAATAAATTACATTTTAAAATATATTCACACTGAAAACAGTTATTTTGGTAATACTATTTCACAATATTACTGTTTTTGCTGTATTTTTTATCACAAAATCCAGCCTTAGTGAGCAGAAGAGACTTCTTTTAAACAGATAAAAAAAATCTTAATTTTTCCAAACTGTTGACAGGTAGTGTATGCGTGTATATTTTCTGAAGTTCTGCCCTAACAAACACTGTTTTTTCTCCCTCTCATAGGTATTTTCACTTTTACAACACTGGTCTGCAGAACCAGAGCGTTTTGTACATGCAGGAGAACCTTGAGGCAGAGCCCAGCGTGTTCCTGGACCCAAACACCTTCTCAGAGGACGGGACGGTTTCTTTACAAGGTGCTGGAAGTATCTGTTTGTTTGACGCAGTGTGTGACGTCTCTTTCTGCAGTGATATCGCTGTAATGACTGTCAGGTAAGGCTTGTAGCTTATTCTCAGGTTATGCGTTCTCTGAGAATGGCGAGTACCTGGCATACGGCACCAGCGCGAGCGGCTCCGACTGGGTTGAGATCCGGTTCTTGCGCGTGGACGGCGCTGTACCTCTGGAGGACCGACTGGAGAGGGTCAAATTCACCTGCATGTCCTGGACTCACGATGGAAAGGGACTCTTCTATAACTCTTATCCTGTGCAGGAGGGCAAGAGTGACGGTAAACACACACAAACATGCACGATAAACAAATTCACACATGCAGGTGTAAGAGACAGTGTTATGTTAGTTATTCACATACTATATTAATATTTATTAATATTTTGTATTAGCAATTATTTTTATATTTTCATTTTTCATTTTAAGCTTTAGTCATTTTATGTGCTTTTGTAATTTTTATTAGTTAAAAAAAAAAAATCTATTTAGCTTTATTTTATTTTTATTTCAATTTTAGTTTTAATGATTTTAGCAGTTTAACCCAAACTTTAGTTGCCAAGGCAACATTTCTAAATTTAATTTAGGGTTTTATTATTGTTAAGTTTTTCACCTAATTTTTATATTTTATTTTATTTTAAGCTTTATTCCAATCACCGAAAAAAATTTAATAGCTTTAGTAGTATTATTCAAATATTATATTAGTATTGATTAATATTTTGTATTTGTATTTTTTTAATATTTCTATTTAGCTTCAATTTAAAAGTTTTTCATCTAATATTTATATTTTATTTCAGTGTTTTTAAATTTTATTTACATTTTTATTTATTTACTTTACAAGTATTCAGAAGCTATATTAGTATTTATTACTATTTTGTAATTAATAATTTTTATATATATTTCTATTTAGCTTTCATTTATTTTTATGTCAGGTTTAGTTTTAGCAATTTTTGAACTTTTAACTAAACTAAAATTTATTTTTAAGTTTTAGTTTTTCATCTAATATTTATATATTATAATTTATTTCAGCTTTTTACTTTTACATTTTATTTCAATATTTAACAGCTTTAGTAGTATTATTCAATGCTATATTAGTATTTAATAATATTTTGTATTTTTTTTTATATATATATTTCTGTTTAGCTTTTATTTTCAATTTTAGTTTTAGTAATTTTAACACTTAATAAAAAATTGGTTTAGGTTAATGTTTTTCATCTAATATTTCTATATAATATTTTATTTCAGCTTTTTAAATTTTATTTCAGTTTTTAATGGCTTTAGTAGTATTATTCAATGCCATATTAGGAGTTATTCATATTTTGTTGTTTTGTTTTAAATATTTATATTTAGCTTTAATTTATTTTTATTTTAGTTTTAGTAATTTTAGCACTTTAACCTAAACTTATTTCTAATTTTCGTTTAAGTTTTTCACCTAATATTTGTATTTTATTTTATTTCATTCACTGAAAATGATTTTTAATAGCTTTAATGGTAACCGTTTACTATAAGGTCTAACTTGTTAACATTAGTTAATGCAAACTAACATTTACTAACAATGAGCAATGTGTTTCTGCATTAGTTTCAGTTACCAATAACAACATGGGTAAGAGATCTTGATTGACATCTGTCTGTCTCTCAGGCACTGAGACGTCCACTAACCTGCACCAGAAGTTGTACTATCACGTGTTGGGAACCCCTCAGTCTCAGGACGTCCTGTGTGCTGAATTTCCTGATCAGCCGAAATGGATGAGTGGTGCTGAGGTAACAAACACACACATAAATGGTGCTTCATTTCTGGTTGTGTTATGAGGTGAATAACGTATGTGTGTGTGTTTTCAGGTGTCTGATGATGGCCGTTATGTGCTGTTGTCCATCCAAGAGGGCTGTGACCCCGTCAACAGACTGTGGTACTGTGACCTGAACGACGTGCCGCAGGGAGTCACTGGTACAGACACACAGAAACATTATTTTTCAGACAAAAATGCTTGTTTTCCACTGCCAGGATCTCATGTATATCTTAATGATGACAGGTTTGCTGCCATGGGTGAAGCTGATCGATAACTTTGATGCAGAGTATGAATACGTCACAAATGAAGCAACTGTTTTCACTTTCAAAACCAACCTGGAAGCTCCTCAATATAGACTCATCAACGTTGACTTCGCCCAACCGTCCATCAGCCAGTGGAAAGAGCTCATTCCCCAACACGACAAAGACGTCATCGGTGAGCAGAGATAGAAATCACGTCAAATCAGAATTCACTGTCTTTACTTTCTCAATGAATGTCCCTGGTCTTGTTGTGCCTAATTCATCTGCAAGTTATTGTAAGAAAAAAAAATATATTTTCATGATCTCATAATCAAAATGTAATTACTTTTTCCCTTTTACTTTTCCCACAGAAATATGTCACATTATGGAAATTAAATGTGTTGAAAATTCTGTTTCTTTAAACTCTATTTAATTTAATTTCTTGATTTAAAAAGAATAACATAAGAGTTTTATTATTTTATTTATTTTGGTCAAAAGTTTGAATAATTGACATAATTAAAAATTAAATAAATGTTTTTGAAATAAGTCTCTTCTACTCACCAAGGCTGCATTTATTTGATTAAAAATACAGTAAAAACAGTAATATTGTGAAATATTATTACAATTTAAAATAAGTATTTTCTATTTGATTATATTTAAACATGTAATTTATTTCTGTGATCAAAGCTGAATTTTCAGCATCATTACTCCAGTCTTCAGTGTCACATGATCTTCATGCTGATTTACAGCTCAATTATCATTGGTTCTTAATTATTAATAATAGTTATTTTTATTATCAATGTTGAAAACATTTTTTGCAGCTTTGTGGAAATCTTTTTTTTTTTTAAGATTAAAGAACAGCATTTATTTGAAATAGAAATCTTTTGTAACAATATAAATATCATAGGATTGCTTTGTTACATCCGTGCTGAATAAAAGTATTGTTTTTTTTTAACTCTTACATAACCAAAACTTTTAAATGTATATATATGTATATATACACACACATTTATTTATATATATATATATATATATATATATATAATTTTATATTTGAGATGGGTCTGTAATTTGCCAGTTCACTAGGATCTAGTTGTGGTTTCTTAATAAGAGGCTTAATAACCGCCAGCTTGAATGGTTTTGGGACGTGACCTAAAGACAACGACGAGTTAATAATATTGAGAAGCGGTTCTTCTGCTACAGGTAACAACTCTTTCAGTAATTTAGTGGGTACAGGATCTAACAGGCATGTTGTTGGTTTAGATGCAGTGATAAGTTTATTTAGCTCTTCCTGTCCTATAGTTGTAAAGCACTGCAGTTTATCTTTTGGTGCGATTAATGAAGCTGAAGTATTATACGCTGTAGAATCTACATTTGTTATTGTATTTCTGATGTTATCTATTTTATCAGTGAAGAAATTCATAAAGTCATTACTATTAAACTGTGAGGGAATATTTAGATCGGGTGGCTTCTGGTTATTCGTTAATCTAGCCACTGTGCTAAATAAAAACCTTGGATTGTTTTGGTTATTTTCTATGAGTTTGTGGATATGCTCGGCCCTGGCAGCTTTTAGAGCCTGTCTATAGGTGGACATACTGTTTTTCCATGCAATTCTAAAAAAATTCAGCTTTGCATCACAGGAATAAATTACATTTTAAAATATATTCACACTGAAAACAGTTATTTTGGTAATACTATTTCACAATATTACTGTTTTTGCTGTATTTTTTATCACAAAATCCAGCCTTAGTGAGCAGAAGAGACTTCTTTTAAACAGATAAAAAAAATCTTAATTTTTCCAAACTGTTGACAGGTAGTGTATGCGTGTATATTTTCTGAAGTTCTGCCCTAACAAACACTGTTTTTTCTCCCTCTCATAGGTATTTTCACTTTTACAACACTGGTCTGCAGAACCAGAGCGTTTTGTACATGCAGGAGAACCTTGAGGCAGAGCCCAGCGTGTTCCTGGACCCAAACACCTTCTCAGAGGACGGGACGGTTTCTTTACAAGGTGCTGGAAGTATCTGTTTGTTTGACGCAGTGTGTGACGTCTCTTTCTGCAGTGATATCGCTGTAATGACTGTCAGGTAAGGCTTGTAGCTTATTCTCAGGTTATGCGTTCTCTGAGAATGGCGAGTACCTGGCGTACGGCACCAGCGCGAGCGGCTCCGACTGGGTTGAGATCCGGTTCTTGCGCGTGGACGGCGCTGTACCTCTGGAGGACCGACTGGAGAGGGTCAAATTCACCTGCATGTCCTGGACTCACGATGGAAAGGGACTCTTCTATAACTCTTATCCTGTGCAGGAGGGCAAGAGTGACGGTAAACACACACAAACATGCACGATAAACAAATTCACACATGCAGGTGTAAGAGACAGTGTTATGTTAGTTATTCACATACTATATTAATATTTATTAATATTTTGTATTAGCAATTATTTTTATATTTTCATTTTTCATTTTAAGCTTTAGTCATTTTATGTGCTTTTGTAATTTTTATTAGTTAAAAAAAAAAAATCTATTTAGCTTTATTTTATTTTTATTTCAATTTTAGTTTTAATGATTTTAGCAGTTTAACCCAAACTTTAGTTGCCAAGGCAACATTTCTAAATTTAATTTAGGGTTTTATTATTGTTAAGTTTTTCACCTAATTTTTATATTTTATTTTATTTTAAGCTTTATTCCAATCACCGAAAAAAATTTAATAGCTTTAGTAGTATTATTCAAATATTATATTAGTATTGATTAATATTTTGTATTTGTATTTTTTTAATATTTCTATTTAGCTTCAATTTAAAAGTTTTTCATCTAATATTTATATTTTATTTCAGTGTTTTTAAATTTTATTTACATTTTTATTTATTTACTTTACAAGTATTCAGAAGCTATATTAGTATTTATTACTATTTTGTAATTAATAATTTTTATATATATTTCTATTTAGCTTTCATTTATTTTTATGTCAGGTTTAGTTTTAGCAATTTTTGAACTTTTAACTAAACTAAAATTTATTTTTAAGTTTTAGTTTTTCATCTAATATTTATATATTATAATTTATTTCAGCTTTTTACTTTTACATTTTATTTCAATATTTAACAGCTTTAGTAGTATTATTCAATGCTATATTAGTATTTAATAATATTTTGTATTTTTTTTTATATATATATTTCTGTTTAGCTTTTATTTTCAATTTTAGTTTTAGTAATTTTAACACTTAATAAAAAATTGGTTTAGGTTAATGTTTTTCATCTAATATTTCTATATAATATTTTATTTCAGCTTTTTAAATTTTATTTCAGTTTTTAATGGCTTTAGTAGTATTATTCAATGCCATATTAGGAGTTATTCATATTTTGTTGTTTTGTTTTAAATATTTATATTTAGCTTTAATTTATTTTTATTTTAGTTTTAGTAATTTTAGCACTTTAACCTAAACTTATTTCTAATTTTCGTTTAAGTTTTTCACCTAATATTTGTATTTTATTTTATTTCATTCACTGAAAATGATTTTTAATAGCTTTAATGGTAACCGTTTACTATAAGGTCTAACTTGTTAACATTAGTTAATGCAAACTAACATTTACTAACAATGAGCAATGTGTTTCTGCATTAGTTTCAGTTACCAATAACAACATGGGTAAGAGATCTTGATTGACATCTGTCTGTCTCTCAGGCACTGAGACGTCCACTAACCTGCACCAGAAGTTGTACTATCACGTGTTGGGAACCCCTCAGTCTCAGGACGTCCTGTGTGCTGAATTTCCTGATCAGCCGAAATGGATGAGTGGTGCTGAGGTAACAAACACACACATAAATGGTGCTTCATTTCTGGTTGTGTTATGAGGTGAATAACGTATGTGTGTGTGTTTTCAGGTGTCTGATGATGGCCGTTATGTGCTGTTGTCCATCCAAGAGGGCTGTGACCCCGTCAACAGACTGTGGTACTGTGACCTGAACGACGTGCCGCAGGGAGTCACTGGTACAGACACACAGAAACATTATTTTTCAGACAAAAATGCTTGTTTTCCACTGCCAGGATCTCATGTATATCTTAATGATGACAGGTTTGCTGCCATGGGTGAAGCTGATCGATAACTTTGATGCAGAGTATGAATACGTCACAAATGAAGCAACTGTTTTCACTTTCAAAACCAACCTGGAAGCTCCTCAATATAGACTCATCAACGTTGACTTCGCCCAACCGTCCATCAGCCAGTGGAAAGAGCTCATTCCCCAACACGACAAAGACGTCATCGGTGAGCAGAGATAGAAATCACGTCAAATCAGAATTCACTGTCTTTACTTTCTCAATGAATGTCCCTGGTCTTGTTGTGCCTAATTCATCTGCAAGTTATTGTAAGAAAAAAAAATATATTTTCATGATCTCATAATCAAAATGTAATTACTTTTTCCCTTTTACTTTTCCCACAGAAATATGTCACATTATGGAAATTAAATGTGTTGAAAATTCTGTTTCTTTAAACTCTATTTAATTTAATTTCTTGATTTAAAAAGAATAACATAAGAGTTTTATTATTTTATTTATTTTGGTCAAAAGTTTGAATAATTGACATAATTAAATATTAAATAAATGTTTTTGAAATAAGTCTCTTCTACTCACCAAGGCTGCATTTATTTGATTAAGTAAAAACAAAAAACAGTAATATTGTGAAATATTATTACAATTTAAAATAAGTATTTTCTATTTGATTATATTTAAACATGTAATTTATTTCTGTGATCAAAGCTGAATTTTCAGCATCATTACTCCAGTCTTCAGTGTCACATGATCTTCATGCTGATTTACAGCTCAATTATCATTGGTTCTTAATTATTAATAATAGTTATTTTTATTATCAATGTTGAAAACATTTTTTGCAGCTTTGTGGAAATCTTTTTTTTTTTTAAGATTAAAGAACAGCATTTATTTGAAATAGAAATCTTTTGTAACAATATAAATATCATAGGATTGCTTTGTTACATCCGTGCTGAATAAAAGTATTGTTTTTTTTTAACTCTTACATAACCAAAACTTTTAAATGTATATATATGTATATATACACACACATTTATTTATATATATATATATATATATATATATATAATTTTATTTGTATTACATTTTTTTTTATCATTTTAAATAATATAAATAATATTTTGTCAATGGTGTGTTATGATGGTAATGATTTGTGATTTGTTGATCTCTTTCAGTGTTTGCTACCTATACATACTCCAAGTTCCTGTTTGTGTGTTTCCTCCATGATGTGAAGAACGTGTTGAAGATGTTCCATCTGTCCTCGGGGGAGGAGATACGCACTTTTCCGCTGGACGTCGGCTCGATTGTGGGCTTCACTGGGAGGAAGCAAGACTCTGAGATCTTTTACAGCTTCACCTCTTTTCTCTCTCCAGGTCCGTCAAGATTCAGAAGCTTCTGAAATTAAGAACTTTGGTCCTTAAAGAGACAGTTCACACAAGAATGAAAATTGTCATCATTTATTCACCCTCTATTTGTTCAAAACCTGTACGAGTTTCTGTCTTCTGTTCAACAGTTGACAGGAGCCATTGACTTCCATAGTATGGAAAAAATACTGTGGAAGTCAATGGCTACCGTCAACTCTTTGGTTACCAACATTCTTCAAAATATCTTCTTTTGTATTCAACAGAAATAAAGAAACTCATACAGGTTTGGAACAACACGAGGGTGAATAAATGCTGACAGAATTTTCAATTTTCAGTGATCTATCCCTTTAATAACTCATAAATAACGAACAGGTAATATATGACGTGTGATGTGTTTTTCTGCAGCGATCATCTATCACTGTGATCTGACTAAGGAGCCGCTGCAGCCGCATTTCTTCAGAGAGGTCACAGTGAAGGGTTTCAGTCCTGCTGACTACCAGACCACTCAGGTACAGCAAGACGCTTGCAGCTGTTTCATCTATCTGTCTGCGGGATGATTGCCTTCACTTCATATCTGTTGGTTTCTGACAGGTCTTTTATCCCAGTAAAGACGGCACCCAAATCCCAATGTTTATTGTCCATAAGAAAGGAATCGAGCTGGATGGTTCCCATCCTGCCTTCCTGTATGGATATGGAGGTTTCAACATTTCCATCACACCCAGCTACAGGTACAATACAAACCGAACACAAAAACATCCATCTGATCACACGCTCCACTGATGCACTACTGATCTTCAACACGCATCTCTCTTCTGTTGTTGTAAACGTCTGTCTCTCACCGTTTGTGTTTCAGTGTTTCTCGGCTGATATTCGTCAGGCATCTGGGAGGAGTTTTAGCTGTCGCCAATATCAGAGGAGGTGGAGAGTATGGAGAGACATGGCATAAAGGCATGTGACTGTAATTCTGGAGTTAATCAGGGATTGATCTGCACAGATGTTCATAATAGAATACTAGCAAATTGTGTGCTTTGTATATATATATGGCTTCCATTTTTTTTTAAATAGTACACTAGATTTGTTTTTTTTTAAGAAATTAACACTTTTATTCAGCAAGGATGCATTAAATTGATTAAAAGTGAAACTAATTATGTTTATGATGTTACAAAATGTTTCCATTTCACATAAATGATGTTCTCTGTATTCATCACGAAATCCTGAAGTAAAATGCATCACTGTTTCTACAAAAATTTGAAGCAACAACTTTTTTTCAGCACTGATAATAATCATAAACGTTTCTTGAGCAGCAAATCAGCATATCGGAATGATTTCTGAAGGATCATGTGACGGAGTAATGATGCTGAAAATTCAGCTTTGATCGCAGAAATAAGTTACATTTTAAAATATATTCAAATAGAAAACAGTTCTTTTAAATTTCATAATATTAATGTTTTAACTGTATTTTTGATCAAATAAATGTAGGCTTGGTGAGCAGAAGAGACTTCTTTAAAAAAATCTTAGTGTACATGCTACACTGATAGTATGCATAGTATGGTAGTATGCATTTGGAAGATATACTGTTTATCTTTAACATTCTGTTGCTTTTAATGAAAACTGTCTCTTTCTTCTCTCTTCCTGTGCAGCTGGGATGTTGGCCAATAAGCAGAACTGTTTCACTGACTTTCAGTGTGCAGCTGAGTATCTGATAAAGGAGGGTTACACTTCCCCCAATAAAATCACCATCAATGGAGGCTCCAACGGAGGGCTGCTCGTGGGTATGACACACACACACATATATATATATATATATATATATATATATATATATGTATATACACAGGTTTGCATTCTCCTGGTCCTAAATGTCAACTCTCTCCTGCAGCGGCATGTGTGAATCAGAGGCCTGATCTGTTCGGCTGTGCTGTGGCTCAAGTCGGCGTCATGGACATGTTAAAGTTTCATAAGTTCACTATCGGACACGCCTGGACCACTGATTTCGGCTGCTCGGAAATCAAAGAGCAATTTGATTGGTTAATCAAGTAAGTTTACTTCTACTTGCTACAGTGATGCACAGATACATTTAATTTTCTACTTTTTTAGAAGCACTCCACTCTAGACTTTGCGTTACTGTGATTTTACCTCATTAACTGTGGTAAAACTCATTGTAATGCACAGCGTCAAGTGGCTTATTGATTTTATAGAATGTGGCAAGAGCAAAATAGTTAAAATATTGCAAGCATTTATTAGTATACCTTAATTTTATTTATTTGTTTTCGTTACTTATAATATACTGTGTTGTCGTTGTTAACTAAAACTGTTAAATCATTTTCAATAATTGAAATAAAGTTGAAATAAAATGAAATGAAAAATGTTGTCTTGGTAACTAACTGAAATTCGAAGTACTAAAATTAAAATGAAGATAAACCAAAACTAAATAGAATTTTAAAATAATGAAAATGACAAAAGCACATAAAATTACAAAAACTTTAACTAAAATGAATGTTAAAATTAAATAGCTAATTTCAAATATTAATAAATACTACTACAATAGTATATAAATAAAGTAACTAAAACTAAAATAACACTGATTATATATCTTTGAATTTTCCTTTTCAATACTGCTTAGACTGTTAGATTCACCAACTGAATATTTTGCAACGGAGTATTTTTTTATTATTATTTTATTTTATTCAGTTTTATTCAGTATTTTATTTTATTGTGCATGCATTTTATCCGCTTGTTAAGTCTTGATGAATCAAGTTCTGTTTCCGGGTCCAAGCCCCCCTCCATTTCAATTGAGAACTGTATTTCAACCATTTATGATTACTATTTATTGAATTATTTGATAATTTTTAATATGCAGTGTTGTTAACTAAAACTATTAAATAGTTTTCAGTTATTAAAATAAAGCTGAAATAAAAAAATAGACTAAATGTTAACTTGGCAAGTCACTAAAATCTATCTATATCTGTCTATATATATATATATATATAAAATATATCTTAATAATTCAGAAAAGATTAATCATTGTCTGGCCAACTGAGACTTGGTATGGAGATAAAAACATTAGGATCATGATTTTTCTGTAGTACTACAGCAAAACATAAGTGCATAACTAACATAGTAACATAATTGCAAAAACGCTCATCTGTTATGAATTTAAAGAGCTGTAAACGTTCTGACCTTGCAGGTATTCTCCTCTTCACAATATCCATGTTCCAGAAGCTGACGGGGCTCAGTATCCCGCCATATTGTTGTTAACGGGTGACCATGATGACCGCGTGGTGCCGCTGCACTCGCTAAAATATATCGCCACACTGCAGAATGTGATCGGTCAGTGGCCCGGCCAGTCAAACCCCCTCTTTATCTATGTGGACACAAAGTCGGGCCACGGCGCAGGAAAGCCCACCAGTAAAGTCATTCAGGAGGTGGCGGACACATACGCCTTCATCGCTCGCTGCTTGAACCTCAGCTGGATCGAATGAAACAAAAGTTAGGCGGCTCTTAACCTCCTCTAAGCTGTTCCTCTACTCCTGCAGGTTTTTCTTCTTACAGTTTGAATTCAGTCTTGCCTGTTTGCTCTCCTGTTCACTGAACTATTCATCTTTCTTGGTCTCTGTCTCTCCCACGTCTCCACGGTTTCATTATTTAATGTGTTAAATAATGCAAGTTATTTAACACTGCAAGTAAAAGTTTTTAATGCAAGTAAAAACAGTCCAGTGTTGGTTGAAAACTGTAACCTGAATCACATTAGTGACTGATTTCATATCAATTCACCATGTGTCACGGCTGTGTACGGGATACACTTAGGAAATATTATAATTACTGAGGTCACGGGGTGAAGTGTCATAACTTCTCCAGCACTTTACTAAAACTGTATTTATTTGACGACGGGGAGGCATGAACAGTTTTTGGATCACTGCATCACTTCAATGTACAGCACCCTTCAAGAAATCAGTTTGCAAGTGAATCTCAAGAAAACATGTTCAGGTCACATTTTGCCCCAAAACTAAATGAAATAAATGTAGCCTGTTTTTTTTAAAGATTGTTATGTACTATTGCACTGTTTTTAATGGTAGTTAAGCACATTTAAAATAGTCTTCAAGTGTTATGGCTTTTGTCCATATAATTAATTCTTATAACTGAATATGAGAACATAATACATTTTTAAAATTTAAATCAGCATAAATTATATACTCTCCAATAATGTCATGTTTTTTTTGCATTACTGTAATGACTGAGTTTTTGCATACAGTATTGAGAACTGGAGAGGATGAATGTACTTTATTGTCATGACAATAACGTCACTTTTCTTTTGGTGTTGAAATATAAGCTGAGCATGTTTGTTGACGTGAGATTCACCCTTACAGTGTTTGTGAGTGTGTGTTTGTGTGTGTGAAGGAGCTCTTGACAGAAATCTTGTTTCTACCTCCACATTTATGCAGATTGTTTTATCTTTGAAGGGGAAAAAACAAACAAAATAACCTAGTACAATAAAACACATTTGAACATGAATATGATGTGTGTAAGATGATCAAAACATGTTACTTGTTTTTAACGTTAGATGATTTTGCTGAATAATTTTAGCATTTAAAATGCTTTTTAACAAATACTATTGAGAAATGATTAACTTCATGGAGTCTAATGCAGTGTTACTCACAGTTTCAGTGTAAAGTGAATCTCTGAAGTGTCTCATCTGCTGGCTGGAGGCAGGATTACATGCCTACATCCCCTGAAACTAAAACAAAGCAGCAATACTCATTTCATTATATGCCTCAGATTGTGTTAACAAGCTGCAGAGGTTCATTATAATGTAGTGTAATGATTTTGTTATATTGGGTAGTTTTCATGAGCTTTTTGTCTATTATATAACGTTATATATTTATAGATGCAACAGTTACTCAACATCAGCAGTAAATGTGTGGTTACAAATACCATAGTTGAACTAGTAACCTACTGTAGTAAAACCATGGTACCACCATTAGTAAGGGTGTTTAAAAAACAGATTATTTATAGAAAATCAATAAATAATTATAAAGTTAAAACAAGTTAAACTGCGGTCATATTTACCATTGTTCGGCGAATTTTCGCGGGCGAAATAATGAGGAATTTTCGTATTCGCCGCGCTGACCGACAAAAAAACTCTTTGCTTTGAAAAAGTGACTTTTGTGTGAGCTTAGAATATTAACAATGGACCCTTTTTGCCCGAGAAATAATGTGCCCGCACTTTATAAAGCGCCAAATAAAAGTTCGCTAACAGTAACTTTAGATCGTAACTATAGCAGCAGTTGGCCGCTCGTGCGATTTCTGTCAGCGTCACCGACAAAACTCATTATTATATACTCTATTTATTGTTTTTATTATTAGATGTACAATTATAGGTTTACAATTCGACATATAATTTAACAAAAACTCAGAGTAAAAATATTTTTTAGCATACATACTAATCATTTTATTAAAAGTATACATTTAGATCTGTGTAGCAGATAGTCTCGATGAAGCCTATATGACTTAATTAAGGTCACTGACGCAAATGCCATTAGGTCAACATCGCCACCCCCCAAAAAGTCTTTGCATAGCTTGTGGCAGGCACTGAATCAAGGTTCCCACGGTCTTTAACCTTCAGGAAGTGAATTAAAAATCACACAAATCAAATGTTGTATTTTATAAAATCTATTCTAATATCTATAAAATCTAAAGTTTCTGTTAACATCCCGTTGGCTTTTTGAGGCGATTAATCTCCAGCACCGGTGCGCCATAGTGAACGCACTGTCAGTCCGGTGTTCCGGTGCGCGCGAGGAGGAGGAGGGCGGTCCGGTTTAGATCACATCACTTCAGAGTATATCTCACGCGTTTCTCTTCATCATGGCGCGATGCGCTCCTGACACCGGTTCCGTTCCGTCCCCGTGATGCGCGTGATGATGATGATGGTGACGGATGAAAGATGGAGAAACTATCCGCGAGCATTAACGGACTCTCGTGGAGCTCCGTGTCGCCGCCGCTGGACGTGATCGTGAGCAAATTCCGCTTACCGACACTCGTGCGGCTGAGCCACGGTAAGAACCCACCAGAGTTAACGTTACTGAACGTTGCGCCGCAGCGCGTCAAAGTTAGCGGAATATGAAACATCACATTTCGCTGGTATATTAATGCTCTTTCAGGTCTGATTATACAAATGAGGTCTGGAAATACTCCCAATTTTTCTCGTATAAATCGATTCATACTTTAATAGAGCGTTGTGTAAATGTTTGCAACACAGAATCCTCAGTGAAGTGTGTAGTTGATTTGTCTTTTGGCTAAAGGTGACAGAGAAATGTTTGCAACACAGAATCCTCAGTGAAGTGTGTAGTTGATTTGTCTTTTGGCTAAAGGTGACAGAGGGTGTGTTGTGTGTTAAAGAGCTGCAGCTCTTTTCATATGTTAATGTTGTAATGTGCTGTAGTGTGTGTTGAATACCAAACAACCTCCTGCAGAAGAAACTCCAACATTTACTCAACAATCACAACTGAAGAACACAGAATTAAACTCCCATCAATGTTGGCACATTCCTGTATGTGTGAAAGTTTAACTTTCAATGGAGGGAAAAATCTTCTGAATTGGAATCGGGCACTTTTTGTGTGTTTGCATCAGTTAGACTCCATATTCTCTGGTGAGAGTATTTAAATGAATAGTTTGCACCCATAAATGCATGATATTAAGAATGTCTGTTTTGGGTAAATGAACTAAACATTAAAATGGTCTCAGAAGCTCATTAAGATGATTAGATTTCAGGTTAGATTTGGTTATTTTTATAAAACATGATGAAAATGGTTCTTTTTTAACAGTCCGTAATTTATTTTTAATAAAGAAGCTAAAAGACGACTGAACTTCGGACAATTAAGTGATGAGACTTCTACATTTGTGTTAAATTAAACATGAATCTACCCTGATTACTGATGGATTAATGGATTATTGCTTATTTAATGCCCATGTACTGTATACATCTTTATAATGCCAGATCACCCAAAGAACGATAAAGATAATCATAACTATATTAATGTCCACACCAACAAACGATAACATTCTTTTTATTCTAAGTGATGTAGTCTGCCACTTTAAATGATCTGTCTCTTTAAATTCAGATGGATTCTGATTGGATAACAATGTTTTTATTGTTCATCAGCTGGAAAAAAATATTACTCTAAAAGTGGTTCAAATGATATTGTTGCTTTTTGTCACTAACACTACAATTGTGGCATGGACTTCGCTTTTCTCTTAAGGTGCTGTAATTTGCTCTGCAAAATTTTGCCATCGAAGCCCAGTCATTTCAATAGGAATCCTTGCGATCAGGAGTTTTGAAAAAAAAAATCCCTTTTCAGATTTAGCTCATGTTCAAATTGGTCACGCAAATTCATTGCGCTCATCAACACAAAGCTGCTTAGTTTGAAAGTGACTTTTGTGTGAGCTCTGCGTTATATTGACAATCGACAACAGACCTTTTTTTGCCCACAAAAACGTGCAGAAATGTTCCATGCCTTTAGACTTAGAATTATTAAATCTTATATAATTATTAAAAGCTTATAATTATCGTCCTTGGTGTGATTGGCCCTTTAAAGTGCAACAAATACACTATTGGTATATAAAGCATAAATATGGTAGAGTGACAACAGATTTACACTCTTAAAAATAAAGGTTCTTTATTGGCATCGATGGCTCCATGATAAACCTTTAACATCCATGGAACCTTGGCCGTTACTCAAAAGGTTCTTTATGGTGTCTTTAGATTATTAAAATGTTCACTCACTAAAAATTATTATTTTAAGAACTGTTCACTGAAAGGTTAAGGAACCCAAAATGTTTTTTCTATGGCATTGCTGTAAAAAAAAAAAAAAAAAACTTTTGGAACCTTTATTTTTAAGAGTGTATGGTTTATGAATATCTCTCTTGTTCCTTTTGACTGTAATGTTGATTTTGAAACTTCAGATCACCTCTGCTTGATTAGACGCTGCTGTGATGGGTTTGTGTGTAGGAGGATCTCACTGTATCAGCACAGACAGCAGTAATTATACACAACAGACAATCTGCAGAGTACGTGTCTGTGTGTGCTGGACTTTTTCCCTGTGTAAAGCATCTGTTTTGAGACTCGTCTCAGTGAGGAATTCTTTTAATACCTGATCAATACAGTTCACCTCTCTCTCGCTCTCTCTGTCCATTCATCCATTCCTCAGCAGAGAGATCAGTCTGATATTTGTGAGGTGATGCTGTTTGTGTCTGACCCCATGTGCGGAAGTTCAAAGAACTCATTTGATGTTTGTGGTTGAGCTCTGATGTGTGTGTGTGTTTGAGAGACTGACTGTCTCTTTGGCTGTGTGTGTGTGTGTGTGTGTGTGTGTGTGTGTGTCAATTTCAAGGTCAGATACATCCTGATTTGACGTTTTGTAGCTTTTGGGTTTTCCAGTGCCTGATATCTAAAGAACGGGCTGTGTGTGTAAAAAAATAATGTCAAATTCTAGTCAAATGAATTTGTATAGCACTTTTCACATACACATGATTTCATGTTTTCATTGTTTTACAGAAAATCATGATGATAATATTTATAATATCTTAATATCTTCATGCCTTATGGTCACATTAGAGCTGTGTGATTACATGTTGTTTCTATTTTGGCAATATACAAACAATCAAGCAGTTGAGATTTGCTATGTACAATATATATCCCCCTACACAAGTATACTACGTATGTGGATAAAGTTGGACATACTTATTCATCAAACTTTATGTAACAAAAAAAAAAATCAGGCTTTTGAGATTTGCTATATATATATATATATATATATATATATATATCACTTTACATGCACTATATGGATGCAAATAAAGTTGGATATAATATATCCAACTTGATATATAGAGCTGTGAGATAATAGTTTACATTTTTGCGACAATATAAACAATCACACAGTTGAGATTTGCTATGTAGTATATATTGCTTTACGTGAATGTACTGTAAGTATCTGGGTGAGGTTTGATATAGTTATTGTACTTTTATCATTTGTTATTAATGATAAATTCATTCATTAATTCGAGTTACTGTAGAGTCAGACAAGCATTACCAATGCTGAGTGTCAGCCAATATAAATGTCTTGTGCTGAATCTGTAAATGATGAATTATCATGCTTATCAGTTGTGTGTTTTTGTGTGTGTGCAGGTGAGAATGTGGTTGGTCTGTCGGAGGAGGATGTGATTTTGCTTCACTCCTGCAGACAGTGGACCACCGTCACTGCCCACAGCCTGGAGGAGGGTCATTACGTGATTGGACCCAAAATAGACATCCCACTACAGTATCAAGGTACCATACAGGGTCATTAACGTTAACTAAAAAAAAAATCATTAAAATAAACATTAAATTTTAATAAACAATAAAAACGTTTTTCAGCTAGTTGTCAAGGCAACATTTCTAATTTTCGTTTAGTTTAAGTACTAAAATAACTAAAACCAAATTACCTAAAAGTAAAAAGTAAAACCTATTTTAGACTAGTGCTGTCAAATGGATTAATCGCATCCAAAATAAAAGTTTGTGTTTAAATAATATATGTGTGTGTACTGTGTATGTTTATTTGTATATATACATATATGTGTGTGTAGTTATATATATTTATATATAGTACACACATATAATATGTAAAACTATGCAAACTTTTATTTCGGATGCGATTAATCGATTTGACAGCACTAATTTAGACATATTTAAAAATAATAAAGAAATAAAAATGACAAAAAAAGACAACTTTTACTAAAATTAAAATGAAAATATAAAAATATATGAAATCTAATTAAAAATATTAAGAAAAACTATAATAGTATCTCAATGATACTAAAATAACACAGGTACTATATAACACACACAGACTGGAATATGTGCCAACAGGTATACCTCACATTCAAGTAATAATTTTAATGAATTAGTGGTGTTCGCACATGCAATGATATGAACGGCATTACCAATTTTTTTGCAATTTGTTGACTAGAGGTGTGTTATTACACTGAACAAAATTATAAATGCAACACTTTTGTTTTTGCCCCCATTTTTCATGAGCTGAACTCAAAGATCTAAGACTTTTTCTATTTACACAAAAGGCCTATTTCTCTCAAATATTGTTCACAAATAGAAGTGCTCACTAACACAGATTTAGACAGATTTGTGAACAATATTTGAGAGAAATAGGCCTTTTGTGTACATAGAAGAAGTCTTAGATCTTTGAGTTCAGCTCATGAAAAATGGGGGCAAAAACAAAAGTGTTGCATTTATAATTTTGTTCAGTGTACTTCTAAAAGTGACTTATTTACTCCTGGAGGATGATAAAATGGTCATAAGAGTCTTATCTAGAGACCAGAATATTATAGAGACTGTGGGGTGGACTCTTTTTACTGGGAACATTGGATGCAACATCCTTGCATCATGTTGAAAATGTTCGGACAGACATGTTTGTATATTTTCTTCCTCAACCAGTTTGTAAAAGTTTTAAGAAAATAAGCAATGAAACTGACCCTAGAGCAGCACACAAAACTGATTTCAAATTGAGAGTGTACAAGCTATTTAAAAACACTGAAAGCAGAGAGAAAGAGCGAGAGACAGAGATGATTGGTTGTTAACAGTATATTGATTGTTGTATTCAAGCACTTAACTTCACACGTTCACTTTGATGTTTTCTCCATTACGCACAGTCTCAATTCAATTCACTGTTTTATTGCAGTGAGTGTTTTCATACCATATGGGCAAAGCATTCAGGCGATACAGGGACAACAAATGAACGCTGAAGATTGTACATTTCTTTTGGAGAATAAAGCCAAAAATGTCAAAGTGATAGGAAGTACTGTAGTAGTGATGATATTTTGTTTTTAAATATTACTACATGTATACAAAATGTTTTTCATATATATAAAATGTGATATATATATACACACATTTTAATAAATCAGATTATTTTGATTAGAAAACACAACTTCTTATGAATGGCCATCAATAGAGAACGATGCTTTTTGCTCAAAGAATGGTGTCGTTTGGTTAGCGCTTTCATTCATAAAGTCAAACTCAACATTACTTCATCCTGACGTCATTCCCATGGGAGCCACGGAGGAGCCCGTTTTTCGGAGCTTCCGGAATCGCAGACATTACTGCGCTGGACTTCCTCTCCTGGGACGGCCGTTACCTAATATACCCGCCACCCGCACCATTACATCAGGTGACCAATGAGATCATCTGCTGGGGTTTCCGGAGGCAGTAAGATGCTGAGAGGGATGGATGAGGTCATTTGTGTCTCTGCAGCCGGGTCTAACGTCTCTCAGATAGACAGATAGAGTGCTAATAAGGAAGATGGAATTACAGAAGAATGATTTTTAGACATCTGAGAGATGCAGAGGATGAGACCATGTTGATATTTTAGATTTGCTCGTGATTTTAATGATGTGGAAGAGGGTTGTTATTGATGACTCTCAAAATAGAAGATCTGCATATAATAAAGACATTATATTTGTGTGTGTGTGTGTGTTTCTGAGTGAGCTACTGTAGGGTTCTACTCATTATTTTTCTCCATAGAGAAATAGATTTTTTATAACACATAAACCTATAACAATAAACATTGTGTTTACACTCTGGAAAAAAATGGACCAAAAATACTTTGAGAACCAAAGGAGCTGAAAAAGCTGCTGATCACGGATCAGTTTTGTGCTCTATACAAAAACAACATTTGTGCATGTGTATTTCTGTCTTAGATGTACATTTGGGGACAAACATGCTGCAGAGTGCCTTCTTAAACAAAAATGCGAAAGAAACGGCTCCGAGTTGATCCTCAGATGGAAAAATGGTTTCTAAAACATTAAAAGTTCTTGATTTACTTCTAAAAATACCGTGTTTTAGGTGTTGGGTTAGGATTAAACTAATACTGTAGATTTAGAAGAACATAGGAGTGATGCTTGACCAATCAGAACTCACTACTACGATGCTAGACTGATGTGAGTGGTTGCCAGGGCGTTGCTAAGGTTTGCAACACACTTTCTTTGTTTCTTTCTTTCACTCTGTTTTTCTCTGTCCTCAGGGAAGTTTAAGTTATTGGATCAGGATCGGGATGTTCGCGAGCCAGTTCAATATTTTGGAAGCGTGGAGGAAATCGCAGGAATCTTTCCTGATCGTGTGTTCGTCATGGAGCCCATCACATTTAGTGTTAAGGTAACAACAGCATCAAAACATCTCACATGAATCTACCAGTAGTGTTGTTATCGTTAACTAAAACTATTAAAAAACATGTTAACTGAAATAAACATGAACTAAAATTAAATGAAATACTGTATAAAAAACATAAACTTATTTAAGTTAATGCCAAGGCAACATTTCAAATTTTTGTTTAGTTGAAGTACTAAAATTGCTAAAACTAAAGCTGAAAAATACTTATTAAAAAACTATTACTAACAACAAACTAAAACAAATAAAAACGGAAAATATAAAAAATTAAAACTAGTCTAATTCAAAATATTAATAAAGTATTAAAATATGAATATGACTAGCTTTACAAGTTATGTAGTACAATCTCCAACAAATAATGATTTATCATGACAAAATACTTTGTCACACTGTATTATGCACACAGCTTTAAAATCGATTTTTCACTGAAAAGTCCAATTCATTGCAGGATTCGGATTGTTTTAAACAGTTTCATGTAAATGAATCAGTTAAAAAAAACGATTCACTGATTCATTCAAAACCTCTAAATGTTTTTGATTTGAGCATGATTGAATGATAAATTACTCTGGTAGTTACATATTTAAATGATTTTGGTCCCCTTAATTGGCTTCAATTTAGTTAGCAGATTTTGTTAGTAGATTCTAGTGTAAAGGCTGTTCACACCAAAGACAATAGGCCTAACTATAACAATATATGAGAATAGCGAAGTCCACACTACAACTAAATTGAAACCGGCACAGATGAACGATAAAAACATTGACAGCCAATCAGAATCCATCCTGCTTTAACAAGCTTGAGCATTTGAAGCGACAAAGTGCAGCGTTCACTTCAAACAGAATTGTATCATCTGTTGGCAGGGGTGTGAAGTAACGAATTACAAATACTCACGTTACAGTAATTATGTAGTTTTTATCAGTAATTGTACTTTTTTGAGTAGTTTAAAAATTGTGTACTTTTACTTTTACTTGAGTACATTTTAAGTGATGTATCGGTACTTTTACTCCGCTATTTTCCTCCGTTTGTGGTCGTTACATGCTTATTTTAATTTTATTTTTATCCATCAACGTGATTGGTTAGAGAGTAATAGGTCTCGTGACTTTCCTCAAATCAAATTGTGCATAGAAAACTTTAACCGCCAACTGTTTATCATGGCTGCTGGAAGTGCATTCTTCAAGCATCAACTCAGTCGCATCTTCCTCTAACTTAATATGTTAAGGTAAATTTCGGATTTCTGCTTACTAAATGATTTGTATATATGCTTGCATATCTACACGGCCTGAAATTTGGTGTGAGGTTGCGGGTATTGCGTACAGTGTTAAGTGTTAACTCCCGCAAGTGCCACGTTCGGTAAATTCCCACTCACTAATGAGACGCGCGATCTGCGCTGCCTCGTCTCTCTCTCGCGTAACGTTTTATATTATTATTTACATTTTTTTTATCCATTTTGTACAATCCGCCTTCATTTAGCAAGTGTACTCGCGCATAAACAATTTTCAAGTTCAACACTTTTTGTTCCATTCAGTTGTGGATGCTGCTGATTCACCGAGACCGCCGCGGCTCAGCAAAGAGACATGTGAGTGTGTGTGTGTGTGTTTTCCTTTGAAAACGTTTCCCCAGAAATACCTCGCTATTGAATGCATTTTTCCTTACAAATTGTATTATCAGCATACCAATTCGAGTAAATGTGTAAAAGGTATGGCATGAATTTGCCATCCTTCTAGAACAATGTGCATTTATGTTAATTGCGATCTGTGCTGCCTCGTCTCTCTCTCGCATAACGTTTTTTTTTAATTATTATTTTACTTTTTTTTATCCATTTTGTACAATCCGCCTTAATTTAGCAAGTACACTCACACATAAACAATTTTCAAGTTCAACACTTTTTGCTCCATTCAGTTGTGGATGCTGCTGATTCACCGAGACCGCCGCGGCTCAGCAAAGAGACATGCGTGGGTGTGTGTGTTTTCCTTTGAAAAAGTTTCCCCAGAAATACTTCGCTATTTAATGCAGTTTTCCTTACAAATTGTATTATCATTATCAGAATAACAATTTGAGTAAATGTGTAAAAGGTATGGCATGATGCCATCCTTCTAGAACTATGTGCATTTATGTTAAAGTTGTAACATAAATTATGAAGTTTAGTTATTTTTATTTCTTTATTGCAAAACGCTAAAACTGGCACCGTTTTGGAGAGAAATTGGCTCTCATTTTAACCCATATATCATGGTGTTTGATGCTGAACTGAGTTTCTAATGGTGTTTGTATTTGCACTGTTCTAAACATTATTTTATGTGCAACAACAGCATATGCCATCTCAGTGGCCTTACACATGATTTTAAATACATTTTTTCAAACTTTATGTAAATGGGGATGATTGTACGGAGAATAACTTTTCTTCAACTGAATACTGTTTCCGTGCTGTTTTGATGTATTTTAAAGAGTTGGCAGTCAAAATTAAAACAGCTAGATGATAGATATTCTTCATTCTTTATGACAAACAAGATAATGTGAATTACAGAATGTACAACGTTTTTAAAATGTATCAAATGCGGTGTACAGCATTTATTATGAGGGGGTAGAATCCACAGCTCAGTACTCACTACTCAATACTCATGAGTACTTTTAAATAGGCTACTCTTTTACTCTTACTCAAGTAGTTTTTTGGAAGGTAATGGTACTTTTACTTGAGTATATTTTTTCAGTACTCTTTCCACCATTGTCTGTTGGTGTTGGATGCTGATATAGTTATCATTCTAGATATCTTTATAGGTATTGTTCTTGGTGTGAACAAGCCTTAAAGGTGCAGTAGGAGATCTTGGAAAATGCTAACTTTAG